>NC_045456.1:7107943-7202009 GCF_002776525.5 Piliocolobus tephrosceles | reverse complement strand
GGGTTCAAGTGATTCTCCTGCCTCAGTCTCCGGAGTAGCTGGGATTATAGGTGTGCACCTCCATGCCCAGCTAATTTTTGTATTTTTAGTAGAGACAGGGTTTCAGCATGTTGGCCAGGCTGGTTTCGAACTCCTGACCTCTCATGATCCACCCACCTCGGCCTCCCAAAGTGCTGGCATTACAGGCGTGAGCCACCGCGCTTGGCTACAAACATCCTTTGATGCCAGGTTCAAGCCATTTTATTTGGGCACAGAAATATGGCTAGGTGTGCTGAGCTGCAAAAGGTTTCAAGAAAGCAGACAGGTATATTTTTAGTAGCAAAGTCATCTTATCTTCAGGATCTATTAAAATATTTGTATTCTAGAGGATTTGCTCCAAATGGAAACTAGATTTCCAGATTCACTCTGGCTTAGTGAATGGAGTCTGACTTGGGCAACCAAGGGTTGGTGCAACACTCTCATCATTGCCATCTCCTGCCACCACTGCAAACATGAAGCTATTCTGGGGAGGAAGAAAGATAAGGCTTCAAGGCCTCACCAGACTTCTCTGCCTATCCATCAGACGATGAAGTGTGTCTCTGTCAGCCCTTTCCATCTCCAGTGATTTCAAGGCATGATAGACATTTTTAAAAGTTACCTTCTCTCTGTGGGGAGAAAGGGTACTCTGCCCCAGAGAAGAAGGGAAGCCTTGTTTTTGTACCTAGTAACTGTAAGAAGTCAAACTAGACAAAAGAGAGAGACAGAGACAGAGAAGGACAATGGTGTTCTGGGTGCAGAAAAAAAAAAAAAAGACAACAATTTTTTATAGGGAACGTTTTAAAATTTTTGGAAAAATCATGAAACTGATTTCAATTCAGGATATGTTTATCTTATGTGTACTCTTTCATTTTTTTTTATTCACCTTGGATGAGAGATGGAGGATGAGAGACGTTCAAATCTTGTACCCTGTCTTCCAAAACGAGGGTAGTTTCCAATTACACTTAGAGCTTCTTACTCAGTTTGAAACTTTGAGTCTAATATTACGAGGAGTATGATGTAACTATTTTAGATACAAATGAATTTGTAGAGTCTAGTCCTATCTCCAAAATGCCAGCCAGGCCAACCTCCTCCATGACTCCCATGCATATCTTGCTTCTATGTTCTGTTCTCTCATCCTCTTATTTCCATTTATTTTCTTTTTATGTCATTTACTACTTATGCTGAACGTCTTTCCATTAATTTATTTCCATCACATCGTTCGATGCCAAGTTCAAGTCATCTTATTTGGAAGCCTTCCCTGATGCATTTTCATCTTCCTTTGAGCCATGATGCAGCTCATAGATCAACTTCCATGGTCTAAACGTTTGTGTCTCCCCAAAATTCATTTGTTGAAACTAAATCTCCAATGTAAGTGGTATTAAGATGTGGGGCCTTGAGGAGGTGATTAGTTCATGATGGCAGAGCACATGAATGAGATTAATGCCCTTATAAAAGAAGGAGGTGCAAAGGAGTTTGCTTGCCTCTTCCATCATGTGAGACCACAGCAACAAGGTACCGTCTATGAAGCAAAGCAAGCCCTTAATAGACACTTGATCTGGACTTAATGGCTTCCAAAGTTATAAACAATAGATTGTTGCTGTTTATAAATTACCCAGTCTAAGGTATTTTGTTATAGCAGCCTGAACAGACTAAGACATTGACCTGCTCATACCACTACTGCTAATAGCTAACATATACTGAGCATCATGAACTAGGCACTGTGAAAAGTACTTTGTAGAGATTAGCTAATGGAATACGTATCCTACGCAGTAGAATTTTACAGATGAAGAAACCAAGGCATAGAAAAAAGTGAAGCAACTTCCCAAAATGGCTCTGTAGAAATGTCTCTCAGGTGTACCAGTGTCTCTAGCGCTTTGGTGCACATCTCAAAAATTTTTTTCTTATATTTGGAAAAACCTAAAGACTCCACCAGAAAATTATTAGAACTGATAAATAAATTCAGTAAAGTGGCAGAATATAAAATCAACATACAAAATTTTTTCTCACTATTTTATTGTGAAAACATTCAAATATGAAAAAATTAAAAAGACTATTACAGCAAACACCTGTATACTGTATATCCACTACCTGTATTATTCCATTAATATTGTGTTTTATTTCATTTATTACATGTCTGTCCATCCACTAATTCATCTTATTTTCCTTTTTTATACATTTTGCTGGAAACCGTGAACACTACATCCCCACCCTCCAATACTTACGTATCCATGTCATTAACTTGCTCCTCAAAATTTAATGTTAAAAGGAGACATTGATGTGGAATGAACAACCATGCTCTTCTCTCTCTGTGATCTAGGATTGACTGAGTGGTACATATGCCTTTTGTTTAAAACAGTACATAAAACGTTTTTAAGGCTACTTTTCGTTACTATGTGGTACCTTCCAAAATCAGACAACACCTGCCAAGATCCCTGGGATCTTATTTTATTAAGATGAAGAGAAATAAGATTCCATCAGTAGACTCACAAACCAAGGGCAAACCTGTAAGCTCCACACTCATTCCAGAAGGCACTGCTGGACCACAGAAGAGTTACTGCTTCCAAATCAGATAGAGTCACTGGGGTGTTACTGGATTTAGATGAGAAAGAACACTAGGCTAGTAAGGAGGATGTCTTGGGAGGCCACCCATGAGTAGGAATAAAGTGAGAAACCAGAGCTGGTGACATTAGAGAAGACTGTGCATCTATTCGAGTCTGGGAAAAACAAGCTAAAGATAGTCCATTATGTATCACATTGCACTGATTTTAAATTCCCCAAGAGCTTCATAAGAAAACAAAATATGAATTTTACACAGTTGATATTTAACTTTTGAATTAGATGTTTAGCTTGGCTTAATTACAAGCTGACTTAAATTTTTTTAACAGCAATGCTTCATTTTGCAGGGGAGGCTCTAAAATTTAATTCATCTCAAAGTTCAAATGTATGAGTATAACATTTTAGATACATCTAAAATACATTACAATTTTTATTGCTGAGGACAATATGCTAAACAGTCAACAGTCTTACTCCAAAGCATTATCTAAAATACTTACAGAAGGCATTATTTTCTTGTGGATTATGAGAGGCAATTAAGAGAAATATTGAAGCCTAAATAAAGTTTGAGGTTGTTTTCATCCCCATGTTATTTAAGGAGCAACATTTTCCTGCTTTAACAGATACCAACACTTCATTGTGGAGTTTGAGGTTAAGATCAGCTCTATTCACAAATGAATAGATGAGTGATTTCCAGATAGGGTTGCCAAATTTAGCAAATTAAAATACAGGATACCCAGTCAAATTTGAATTTCAGATAAACAAATCATTGTTTAGTATAAGTATGTCTCATCGAATTTCAGACGAACGACAAGTAATTTTTTGTATAAGTATTTCCCAAATATTGCATGACACTTGCTTATAATAAAAAATATTCATTGTTTATCTGAAATTGCAATTTAGTGGAGTGTCTATATTTTATCTGGCAATCCTATTTCTGGAAGGAGTTTGGAAGGCTTCCAAGAAGGTCATACACTTAAACATCTCTCCTTGTGAGATCTTAATTCTTTCTATTGATGGTTCCATCTTCATTGACTTTTTCCAGAGGTGAGGAAAGAAAAACTTTCTAAAATTCATAATCTTCTATGCAATCCTTAAAATACAGACACAATAATATGTTCTGACATGGAATTATCTCAAAAGCAAATTATTCAGTGAAAAAGGCAAAGTTCAGAAATATATTCACCCTGGTCATAAGGGTTAGCTTTGGTGAGGGGGGCTGTGTGTGTGGGTTGGAGGGATTGTGCTAAGGAGTCTGCCTCTTTGCTCTATTATTTTGTACATTTTGAATTTTCCATCATATTTAGAGCTCTAAATAGAGGAGACAGAAAATGCCAAAACACGAGGCTAGAGCATGCTGGGTATGTTTCAGTGCATATACTACCAATTCAAAGACAAGTAAGTTTAAATAAATGAGCAAAGAAGCAAAACAAAAATATTTCTGCCCAAGCAAAACAGAATAAAGCTTCCAAAGAGGTGTCTGATATTTCGTGGAAATTATTCTAATAACTTCTTTCATTCCCGTCTGACCTTATCAGGTCACCTTAAGAACTCTGAAAACCTGAAGATAAACTATTTTACAATTGTGTATTGATTCTGTCCTGTTGAAATGTATCTGATATTTAAAGTACAAGATTGCCTTTCTGTAAAATTGTAGCTTTTACCTGTAAGACAGTGTGCTTATTGTTATATACTTTTATACATTTTATGTATGTTTTACTTTCTTCATTCTCAACACATTTCTCCTCAATACACACACACACACACACACACACACACACACACACACACTCCCCTCCTAGCATAAGATGAAAAAGAGTCCCTTTGTGAATAACAGGTAACACAATGGTCTGTATTGACGTAAGTTTCTCCATGCTCCTTTTCAGCACAGACTCCCATTACAAAATCAATTTTCAGGCTACACGCATAGGGGTTATTTTAAAGGAAAGATCAAATTCATAATCAAATCTAATGTTCAGTCTAAGAAAAGCCAATGCAACGTACACACACATCATTAACAACATTTCTGACTAATTAGAAATATACCGAGATGTTCAGTAAACCCAAGGAAACCCCAGTTAGGAGGTGATTCAACCTGTCAGCTTACACTCAACACAAAGCTCTGTTTAGTGCTCTAAGCCCTCTCCTGGGGGGATTCAATACCTCATACTTTGAACCATCTCCTCTCCTTCCTGGCTTGTCACATTTCTTTTTCACCTAACTCTAGTCTCTCTTAATATTCTGCTTTTTTTTTCTTGAAGTCTTTCCCAGGAAACAAAATAGTTGCTTGCTCCTCCTACCTCAGCTGAAGTTGCACTTCTCTATCTATTTGTTTATCCTTTCAACAATCATTTACTACGCATCTATTATGTGCCAGGCACTATTCTAGGTGTGGACGAAATGTCCTCTTATACAGCTTATATTCTAGTCTGGGGAGACAGAAGAAAAGGTAAGGGAAATAAAAGTAACAGGGGCAAGTTTGCATTTTAGAAGGTGCAGTCTGGAAAGGTCTTTCTGACTTTCTAGAAGGGCAGAATGGAGCCCTGTAGATAACTAAAAGAGAGAGCTCTAAATAGAGGAGACAGAAAATGCCAAAACACGAGGCTGGAGCATGCTGGGTATGTTTCAGTATAATAACAGTCTCAAGGTGACTGGTGTAGAATGAGAAAGGGAGATGAAGTAGAAAGAGATGAAGTCAGAGAGGTGATAGCAGGCCAGGTCCTTAAAAAACAGACACAAGAATATGTCCTGACATGGAATTATCTTGAAAGTAAATTATTCAGTGAAAAAGGCAAAGTTCAGAAATACAATCAGCCTGGTCATAAGGGTTATCTTTGGCGAGGGGGGCTGTGTGTGTGTGGACTTCAAATTTTGCAAATATTCCCCAACTTCAGATACTTGAAAGGATTCACCAGCGTTAACACAGCATAGTCACGTAAGGCTTTTACTTCCAGGTAAAGCATATGATGCAGCAAGAGAAAGAGTGAAGGCAAGAATTAGGACTCCAGAAATCTCCCATGTGCAAGCTTCCCAGTATCTAGGTGAGGCCATCTGACAAAGTTCTGGCCAATGAGCTGTAGCCAGAAGCCATGGGGAGGGATTCTCTTCCCTAATACAAAGGTAGAGTCTCTCCAAAAGGTCATGCCCTGTCTCCTTTCCCTTTTTAGACCCTCCAGAATGTGAATATGAACCACAGAAGTGTAGCCACAGCCATCCTGGGGCAATGAGGATGATACTAAGGATTTCAAAGCAGGGAAATGAAAGAGCCCACATAATGAATAAGATGATTTTAGTGTCTTAGCAAATCTAGATTTCCTACTCCCAGGATTTTTGTTGCAGAAAACCAATTAACTTCTCTGTTTCAACTATTGCAGTAAGATTTCCTGTTGAAGGTATCATTCACTGATACAGGTATAATTCCTTAACGTCTCCTAATAATAAAGTCCAAGCTCCTTCGTGTAGCAGATGCAGTTCCCATGACTTGGCTTTATCTTCTGCCACTCCTCATTACCCACTTTGTGCTTTTGTAGTACTTTAATTTCTAAGAATTTCCATCATATACCTATTGATCCAAACCTCAAGGCCTTTGTTTATGACATCTCTTGGCCTGCCAGGCACTTTGCACTTTTCTTTGCCTACTTAACTCCTACTCATCCTTTAAAACCACCTCAAGCCTTGCATTGCCGCTTCTCCACATTCCCATAGCACACCCTGTATTCTTTTACCTTGCCATTGTCCATATTGCATGGCTATTTCTGTTTATGTGTCTATCTCTCCCACTAGACAGTAAGTTCTTCAAGGGCCTAGCTTGTCATCATCTCCCATAGCATCCAGCACAGTGCCTGGCACACAGACAAGCTCAATAGATTGTTAGTGGAGCTAATCTGAATTAAAGGTGATCTTTCTTATATGTGGCAGAGGGCCAACTAGAAGGGCATTACCAGTTCTAAGCTACAGGAATACCCTATTGTGCAATTCCAACCATGCTTTCAGGCTTGAGAGTACAGTCCTACAAAAGAAAAAACCTAGGTGATCTAGAAGCTCAAGGATGTTTTCTGAGGTTTTCCAGGGGAAATAAAAGAGATCCTGAGGGCATGGTTGCTTCTGGCACTTTCCATCAATAAAACAAGAGATTTCATATCAAGGAATGCATCTGTGGTAGTGTTGTAATATGTCAACTTCGCTAGACTGAACTATGCTTCTAGACTTCCCTTCCCTGCAAGTTTCTGTTTAAGGTGGACCATGACAGTCTCAGGAGAGGTCGGAAGCAGAAGAGAAGCAGTAACCATTTCATAGTTTACACGCATTGTCTCTGAGCAGCTAATTCATTGCATTCACTGTGACTTCTCCACTTTCCCCTGGGTCCTTGTCCAGCTTCTCTGACTTGGGCCAAATGTGTGTGTTTAGCTCTGTGATGAAGGACTCCAGCATTTTCAGGACACTCACACCACCAAGGTCAGCGACAACAAGAACTGACATGCGTCTCCCTCTGTCCTTGTGAGGTTCTAGCCCATGCCTGTTGGTTCCAGACTGCTAGTGATCTCCCCACACTCATATCCATCTTTCCTTCCCAACTACCTGCAGGCGTCAGGCTCCAACATCAGAAGCAAAAACAGCAGGCTTAAAAAAATAACTGAACCAACTCTCATGATTGTGTCAAGTCAGATCTCTGCAATAAATCCCTTAAATATATATATGGCTCTGTGTGTGTGTGTGTGTGTGTGTGTGTGTGTGTGTGAGAGAGAGAGAGAGAGAGAGAGAGAGAGAAATTTACAAATGCATATGTACATTTTATATGTATATATACATGTATACATATTTTACATGTAAATTTTATATATAATACGTATATAATCCGCTAGTGGTTCTATTTCTCTAAATAAAAACTGACTGATAAACCATCCATTTTTGTAACTTCCCAATATTTGCTATTTTTCCTATCTCTGGTCTCTTTTCCTGAAGTAATTTGCTGTATATCCCTTAGGTGGGAGTTTTATCCTTGTGTTTTCCTGGAAAAGATCTGGAGGACAGCATCCCACTCTGCAGACCTCCTCTCAGTGCAGAATATGCTGTGGCTGCAAGAAAACAAACAAAAAAATAGAAATCCCAGAGTCTGTAGAAAGGGGGAAAGAAAAAATGACTGGCCTGTATTGGGTGAATCTAGGGGTTAAGTTGCAGAAGACTCACTGAGGATTCTATCTTACTATTTATGTTCTGAGTTGGCTAACATGTGAGCATAGCTTATGCTCTGCCCAGGAGCCAGTTGCCAAAGAGGCAGAGAGAGAACTGATGAATAAGATTTTCACATCAGTACACCCAGAGAGAAGCCAGATAAATATCTCACATAGGATATTTTGATGGCAAGAGGCTCATGCCAGAATATACTTTATAACTCATGTCCAACTCTAAGCATGCTTAAAGAAAGTAGTATGGCAATTACTGAAATGTCAGAGGAGCTCTGAAAAAAAGAAAATGAGCAAGACAAAGGAGTCCTGATTTCACAATGAATTCCTGGAACCGCTTCAACTTAGCCCCCTAAAAGTTTCAGGGATTGCACAGACACCCTGGTGACATTAAAGGTAGCTCTACCATTTGTTCCTGGGGCAAGATAAAGCAAATGTGAGCCAAAGCAAACACTAGCACCCAGATAACTTGCAATGTTCTGAATTTAACAGGTGTTTACCTGAGTTTTACTTGTCTGTGATGCAAATGTGCTCACATTAGTAATAATAATCCTCTAACTGGTTAGCCATATGCAAAAAATTGAAAGTGGACTCCTTCCTTACACCATATACAAAAATCAACTCAAGATGAATTAAAGATTTAAATGTGAAACCCAAACTAAAAAAAAACCCTAGGCAATACCATTCAGGACATAGGCATGGGCAAACATTTCATGATGAAGATGTTAAAAGCAAATGCAACCAAAGCAAAAATTGACAAATGGGATCTAATTACGTTAAAGAGTTTCTGCACAGCAAAAGAAACTATCAACAGAGTAAAGGTACAACCTACAGAATGGGAGAAAATTTTTGCAAACTATACATCTGCAAAGATCTAATATCCAGTACCTATAAGGAACTTAAACAAATTTATAAGAAAAAAAAAACTCCATTAAACAGTGTGCAAAGGACATGAACAGACACTTCTCAAAAGAAGACATTCATATGGCCAACAAACATATGAAAAAAAGCTCAACATCACTGATCATTCGAGAAATGCAAGTCAAAACTACAATGAGATACCATCTCACATTAGTCAGAATGGCTATTGTTAAAAAGTCTATTAAAAGGCAATTGCTAAAAGTACCAGATGCTGGCAAAGCTGTGGAGAAAAAGGAACGTTTTTACATTGTTGATGGGAGTTCAGCCATTGTGGAAGACAGTGTGACAATTCCTCAAAGACCTAGAGACAGAAATGCCATTCAACCCAGCAATCCCATTACCAAGTATATAACTAAAGAAATATAAATCATTCTATTATGAAGACACATGCATGCATGTGTTCACTGCAGCATTATTCACAATAGCAAAGACATGGAATCAATCTAAATGTCCATCGATGGTAGGCTGGATAAAGAAAATATGGTACAAATATACGATGGAATACTATGCAGTCATAAAAACGAATGAGATCATGTCCTTTGCAGGGACATGGATGGAGCTGGAGGCCATTATCCTCTGCAAACTAATGAAGGAAGAGAAAACCAAATAATGCATGTTCTCACTTATAAGTGGGAGCTAAATGATGAGAACACATGGACACAGAGAGGAACAACCCACACTGGGGCCTACCAGAGGGTGGAGGGTGGGAGGAGGGAGAGGATCAGGAAAAATAACTAATGGATACTAGGCTTAATACCTGGGTGATGATATAATCTAAACCCCTATGGCATACATTTATCTATATAACAAATCTGTACATCCTGCACATGTACCCATGAACTTAAAATAAAAAGTTTTTTTTAAGTAATAATACTCAATCATCTCTGATTCTTATTTGTAGAGGTGAATGCAAAACCTTCATCCTCTTTAGTTCAAGTCCTAGCTCAAGTATTCCTGGAAATTCCTGTAGGTATGTTTTAGAGATATCCAAAGTTTAAAACTCTCTAGGGTGCACAGCTAAGCTAGGTTCTCTGGGGCCCCTCAGTGCATAGAAGCTAATCCTATGCAGAATTAGAGAATATGTTCCCCACCCCAGTCTGTTATACCTTGTCATCTAGACATGAAAGCACTGTCATTGTGTTTCTGTTGAAAACAGCTCTGTGAGGCCGGGCACGGTGGCTCAAGCCTGTAATCCCTGCACTTTGGGAGGCCGAGACGGGCGGATCACGAGGTCAGGAGATCGAGACCATCCTGGCTAACACGGTGAAACCCCATCTCTACTAAAAATACAAAAACTAGCCGGGCGAGGTGGCGGGCGCCTGTAGTCTCAGCTACTCGGGAGGCTGAGACAGGAGAATGGCGTAAACCCGGGAGGCGGAGCTTGCAGTGAGCTGAGATCCGGCCACTGCACTCCAGTCCGGGCGACAGAGCAAGACTCCGCCTCAAAAAAAAAAAAAAAAAGAAAACAGCTCTGTGGTAAAGACTTCTAATGTTTACATAAATTTAACTCTTCTTTCCTTCTAGGCATATTAGAGAATTATAATTGCAGTTATATCAAGGTTATAAGACTAGTTGTAATCATGGACTGTGAGCATAAATAACATGGATCATTTTTAAACTGAAGCATTTAATTTCATGTTTGAAAGCTTCCAGGGCTTTCTCTCCCTGTTGTGATAATCAAGGAGTCAGAGTGCTTTAGACAGTGCAGCTATGAGATAGTAGAGTCTCCACTAACCTGGGTCCCTATGAGTCTAGATTCACAATGGGCAACTGCGAACGTAAGGAACAATCCTTTGTTGTAGTAGATCATTGGGATTTGAGGTTGATTTGTTATTGCAGCATAACCTTTCCCATCCTGACCAATATAAGCTCCTTTAGTTCACAAGCCCTCTAACAGTTTAAGTTTTTGAAATTGCCTTTAAAAAGGGTTTCCTCCACAACTTGCCCCCACCACACAGTCCCTTTTAAGTACCCCAGTTGCACAGAATTAGAATCATCATTATCCTTGGCTTATACTTCACCAAAATCTTTGGTCCAAACATAGCTTGCTATCTATCTATCTATCTAGCTAGCTAGCTATCGTCTATTTTTTGAAGTGGTGTAATGAGCACAAATGAGCTCACTAACAGACCTAAAAGTTAGAATGTCACAAATAATTTACATCTAACTGTGCATTCCTCCCAAATTTTATAACTCTGACTCCTCTCTGAATAAACATAATTTAGAATACTGTATTTATCCATCTCTTGTTGTAAATATGTGTGCAATTATGTGTAATTTTATCATGCATTTGTAAAATATATAAAGTTCAAAAATAATGAAAGCTACCCTTGATTTGTATCAATCTGATTGTTCATGAGGCTGAACATCTTTTTGTATGCTTACTCACCATATGTGTTTCCTTTTCTGTAAAATGCCCATTTGTGTTCTTAACCAATTTTTTCACTAAGTTATTTGTCTTTTTCATATTGATTTATAGAAATTCTTCACATATACTGGATATCAATCCATTATCCACGATATGTGTGGCAATTATCTTAACCAGTTTTAATTTTGTCTTTTATATTTTATTTAAAGTATATTTTGATAAGTAGAAATTTTTAAATTTTATCTCTAAAGAATTTGGGGATAGGGAAAGGGGGGCAGATGAGACTTCCTGGGAAGTATGAGCCCGGTTTACATCTAACTATGCATTGCTATACTTTGGGACAAGATTCTAGAGTATTATTGTTTGCATTTTAGACTAGTGAAGTCAAAAAGGAGTGAGCAAGTTATAAAACAACAACATGCACATGTATGGGTGTGCACATCCACATCTCCCCCCATATATATATATATACACACACACACACACACACACACATACACACACACACACCCCAATGTGTTTTTGCCACATGGCTGACCATTCGATTCAGCCACAAAAAAAATCCTTAAAAAATGAGTAGACAGTAATCAAATAGACAACATTTTTTATGATGGTTAAAAACCTACTGTTATAAGAAAAAGAATGGGTTGTATGATTAAAATAAAAATACTTTTGATTGAAGACATTCAAAATAAACTTCAGCATAGTGTACTAGCCTGGAGTTTGAAAGACTTTTTTTTGAGGTTTTTATTCTTTTTTTCTTTTTGTCTCAGAGGATGAAAGGAAGAATCAGAGGATGAAAAAGTCCCTGAAAAATATAAAAAGGATAGTTTGTACATTTTAAAGCAAGTATGACTTATAATATCAGCATGTAAAATGAAATTATTAATATTATTTTGATGAAAGCCTAAGGAACAGGGGGTTTTCCTGGTCTTTAGATAAGAGTTTGCCTAAGATATTTCTTCATGTTATCCATAGACAAACTTCTAATGAAACAGAGGGCAGCTGAAACAAATATCTCTCAATAAGTTCTCAAAAAGTGGTTTTAGAAAAACCCACAAAATCCTGCCCCCAAAATGCCTATTATTTTTAATGTCACATATTTGTTAAATATTTTTCTTTGTTTTCTTATTGGCAGAAATCAAAATGAGGCGGGATTGTAAAATCTGTGCTGTTCATCAGCATAAGACAGTAATATAGCTAACAGGATTTTATTTGACTGGCTACTTTTAATCCACTCATTTGTACTTTGGAAAGCTCGCATCCCTTCACGTCTGGTTGATATACATGTTTTATCAATAAGAGGTCAAAGTTTTAACTGGCCATGTAAAACATTTCTGGACAATGCCTCTAAAAGCAGAGCATCAGGTCCCTTTTCTGGAATTTACCCTCTCATTTTCCAAACTTTCTGTGTGTGCCTGGGGGATGGGGTTGCCAGAGGGGGATTTGTTATTTACAATTTCTATTATTTGCAGGGGCTTCTGCTGGAGGATTGCTTTCCCATAGATATGGCTCTCTGTTTAAGAAAATAACTTGATGAAGTATTTTGAATTAAAGACAATAATATGCCCATCACACATCTCCACATCACACACACAAATGCACACACATGCTCATGCACACACACGTGCACACAAGCACTGCCCCAACCTCCTGGGCTCCTGAGAGAAAAAGTGAGAATGGAATTGCTTTGCATAATAAAATAAGAGAAAAATCTGAGTTTCTGGGGATACCCCTTAAAGGAAGTGATGGGGGTGGGGGACTGGGAGAGGGGAGAACAGATCAGAGAAGAGGTGAAAAGAGCATCTAAAAAGAGAGGGGTCAAGCATCTTAGCAGGAGCCCAAGAAAACCGAGGAGAAGAGGGCTTTTCCAGGCAATTTTAGCTGGTGTAACAACAAACATATAATCCTGAGGCAATATTATTTTTGTCTCCTATTCATTCAACAATTCTAAACAGAGTCCATTTTGCCCCACAAAGGACACTTGGCAGTGTGTGGAGACAGGTTTGGTTGTTATAACTGGAGGCAAGAGCTACCAGCATCTAGTACATAGAAACAAAGGATGCTGCTACATATCCTACAATACACAGACAGCTCCCGCAACAAAAATAAGACTGGTCAAAATGTCAGTAGTGCTGAAGTTGAGAAACACTTTATTCGACCTTTAAATTTGCTTAGCAGGACTAGTTCTTCCCCTGCTTTTGTATGAAAACAACTCCATGAATTTTCAAGTTGCTTTCAGATAATATAACTAGTCTCTGTGTAGTACTAGCAATATCCAATTACTTGTAGAAGTCAATACTCCAAATTTGCTTTCAAGTTGGGCTTCTCCCTCAATTTTATGTTGCAAGCAGGATGTCTGCAGTCATAGAAGATGTATTTTTGGCTTTTTTAACTCTTTCCCCTTTTAAGGTTTTGTTGTTGTTTGACCATCCTCTCCAGCTTGCTAACTATGGTCTCTGTCCTTTCCAGATACTGATTAAGGCATAGAGAGAAGTGATTGAGAGGATCCATGAGGCTCTTAATTGACTGGTACTGTTGTAAAACCTCTCGCATACATACGTGCACGATGTTGTGGAATTCTTATAGAATCCCTTATCAAAATCACTGCAAATCTCTTATCTACAGTTTCCTTGATGGGGAGAATACATTTCTGGTTCAAGTTACAACTTAGAGTCCCTTTCATATCCCTTAGCAATCCAATGGCTCAATCCCTAGCTTCTGTCCTTCTTGGCAGTCCTTGAGGTAGGGCCTAAGACAAGTCTACTCCAGCTCTCTTGCAAGCATGGTCCATTTGGTACATGATAAACACCCATGTGTCCTTAACACCAGCAAACCCTAGAAGTGCAGGCTGATTCCCATCTCAGCATTTCTCCTTCACTTTTCCACAAGACTCCAGCCAGCCACTGTTTCTGACCCTTAGATAGTTCAGGTGAGAGCCAAGCACCAGTCTATTGTATACGCAACACCAAATTACAGGAGCTACCTCTTAAGATCTGAGTGGTCTCCTTAAGGTCCTCTTTTGACTTGGGCTGAAGGTAAAAACATCCCCCTTCTCTTCCTTTTCTAGGGGGTAGGTTGTAGGTAACAGAGATGTACAATGCACTAACAGCTCTCTTTAGAACCTGAAGCTTTTACAATTCCTCTCCCAAATTCCATTCTCCCAGTCCTTTTAGATGCTTTAATCTTCCATTCTTGTTGCCACCTGCCACATAGTCTATTCTCGATGCCACAGTCATAAGTCAGATTAGGTCACTTCTTTGCTCTAAATCTCCAATGGTTATCATATCACTCAAAGTGAAATCTAAATTTTTATGTAATCCACCCTTGCATTCTCATTTCCACCACATAGGTAGCACTACTACTATGGGTAGTAATGTTCAATCCATTCTTTCCATTCTACTCACACTGGCCTCCTTGCTCCTCCTCAAATATGCCAGACACAATGCCACCTCAGGGGCTTTGCACTGGCTGTTCCCTTGGAATGCTCTTCCCCCTGATAGTAACCTGATCAACTCCATCATCTCATTCAAATCTCTCCTCAGATGTTATCATCTCAGTGAAGCCTCCACTGACTACCCTATTTACTGGTGTAACTCATCCCAGTGTCTCATCATATCCAATGCACTTCACCTTCCAACAGTCCATCTAATTTACCTTGTCAGTATGATCATTATTATGTATCCCTATAGGAATGTAAGTTCCATAGGTCGCTCCCTATCATTTTTACCTCCTTTCTTATTGTGATCATCTGAACTATTTCTGTCTTAATTCTTAGAGCTAGCTAGTTAAAGAGAGAGAGAGAGAGAGAGAGAGAGAGAGAGAGAATAGGTAGATAGAGAGATAAACTTTCCAACACTCCAGGACTCTTGAACTTGTCTTTTACAAGATAGTTCTCCAGCTTACTTTAGTCCCTCATGCCCCTGGTTACACCTCGTTACACCATGGGCTTTATCATCAATTACTACCAACCTGTCATATTCTCAACCTCTTGAATCCCCCTCTCTAATCACCACCTCCTATCTCTCTATCTCAAATGTTCTAATACCAGTACAGTCGCAGTATTATTGGAACTTCATTGCCACCAACAGCTCAAATTCATTGATCTTTCCATTATTTCTACCCATTTATAGCCTCTCGTTTCTCTTTTTCCAGGTTAAAGTTCCATGAACCATTCCTGTGGTCACTCCTTTGCATACTTCCTCAGTTCCCTGTTGCTCAGCACATTTTGTACACTCATCACTGCAAAACACAGTCCCAGTTAAATTCACCTCTCTGCCTACTCCATGCCTGAAGAAAATTACAGACCATATTGACTGGTTTTTCTCAGACTGGTCAATCCAGAACCAAAACTTCAAGTGTGCCTTAGTGCTGCCAGCAATCATACTCTGCTTGCCTGCCCCATTCACCCTCTCACTCTCCTTGATAAATGTTACAAATTCCCTCTTCTCTCTGCAAACCTTCAAAACATTTTCCCTGTCTTCAGTTCTGCTAACCTTGCTTTCAGCTTCATCAGGAATGTGGAAGGAATCAGAAAAGAACTTCCCCAGACTCTCACTGCTATATATGCATACTCTGATGACCTGCCTGTTACCATTGATGAACCCTCCACTGTCCCGTGTAAAGGTAGCCCCTCAAGATATGCACTGGATTTCATGCCCTTTTGCTTACTCCAAGACCTAGTTTCAGCAATTCATCTCCCTCCCTATGGGATCAGCCCCTGCAGCACACAAACACACTGTTATCTCTCTAAGAGACCCCTCTTCCTTGTCCACTTACTTCCCCACCTACTGCCTCATTTTTATGCTCCCTTTTTAGCAGACTCTTCAGATGAGTTGTCTATACTGGCTTCCATTCTCTCTTAAGTCCATTCTTATCAGGCTTTCATCCACACCACTGCACAGAAACGAAACTTGTCAAGATCACCAATGACTCCACAATGTGAACTTTTCTGGTGATAATTAAGATTATTTGTGTATTTTATCAAACTTTTATGCCATTGATTAAAAGATGCCCATTATTTTGTGTATGACATAGAAAGTGAAAAATACCTCAAATGTGGGGAGTTAATTAGGAGACCACTGTGTAAAACTTAGGGTAGAAAATGGCTACACCTTCAGTGCAAGGATAAAGAAGAAATAAAGCTACCATGTAGAAAAGAAAACAGAAAAAAAAAAAAAAAACTGCATGCCTCAATCTTTCCTATAATTAGAGGAAGGGAAAAAAATCTCCTCTGAGATTTGAACCACAAACTAGTATTCAAGCAAGTAAATTTGCAGACTGAATTCATCATGATTTTAAAAAGTAAAAACATGAGAATTTAATTTAAAGAGTTGTCAGGTTAGTAGTGCTCCAGGTGATGAGCAGAAACAAAGTTCCTCAGCTGAAAAATTTGAATTCAATCTAGACTAACAACAATATATAACACACCCCAATTTCAAAGATGTTAAATGTTTACGTTAAAAAAAAAAAGTACCAGACATTAGGTTTTGTAGTCCAGGGATGCTAGACTTCAAGTCTTGAGAAATTTTCTCTGAAGGAGAGAGCTAAGCAAGGTAAAGTCACTCAGCACAAAACAAACTCCCCAGTGCACTTGAATTTTCTTTGAGGATGACACAATATTACTTCAAGCAATGGGAAGACTGTTTTGGGTATGCTGTTCAGGAAGGAAGGCAAGTCATAAACATCCTGGCAAATTTCCATCAAATGTGGCTAATCTTTGAATCTTTGGATGAATGTGATTTTTTCAGGGTATGTTCTTGGTGGGAGTGGAGAAATTGAAAGAAACTAAGTGAAGCCGAATGGGAAAGGAGAAAGAGATGAGTATGAATCTGTTCTCAGATAAAGCCTATGCTTGGCCTGATCCACAGAAGACTCTGGAGCATTAACGGCATCACAGATTTGTCCCACCTTGAGGAAAGGGGACTGACATTTTATACCCCACGTTGCCTGTCCTTGGCTGCCCTTGGGAAGGGCAAAGACATAATCTCCCAAGCTCTGAGCTTCCTGTTAGGGCTGGCAATTCTCTGGAGAAAGGGGCAGCTACAGACATCAGGCAACACTCATAGCAGTTGGGTGATGGGCACTCTGGCTAGGTAAAGAGGATCCGGGTAGGGCACCAGCAGTTCTGCTACAATCATTATTTGTTTGATCTTCATTAGAAAAGGAATATTTCTTAATGAAAGGAAGAGTGGTATAGGAGAATGAACATTGGGTTTGCTGTCAGATCATCCTGCACCACAACTGAGTAACTGTGGGGACTTCTTGAACCTAAGCTTTCTCAGTAGTAAAATGGGAATAATGATTCATAAGGATTACTATAGTCGGTTAATATGGCTAAAGGACCATCACTCTGTATGTTCTCTTTTCCCACAGCACCCAATGCATGACTGTATCATTGTTCTTCAGAAATTAACTTTTATGAAAAGGATAGCCTAGTCTCTGAAAGAATTTCATGGAGAGACTGTATTCCAGCTTTGATTGGGAGAATTTCTAGAATGTTTCTCAAATCCCTTACAAAACTATAATTTAATTAAATTATGACCCTGGACACATCATTTATATTCTGGAACATGGTTGTCTCGTACGTAAAGCCCATTCCTCAATAAACAGTTATTTAAGTGCCCAGCAACGGGACAACTGGACTAGATGGTATGTTTTATTTCTCCCTGTACTAACATTCTAAAGAGATGAGCTTCAGTTGAAAGTGTACTAATTTCCAGCTCATCTCAGGATAAAACATTGATTATATCTCAGTTTTTGTCTTCTTTGTTTTTTTGTTCTCATCATTATTGTTGTATTAGAGTTTGCCTCTTTTGGCAAGGCTGTGTTGCAGAGTGATTAAAAGCTCAGACCAGAGAACTGGAGCATTAACCTTGGGTTTATACCTTGGATTTAAACCTCAGCTCTGCCACTAACTAGCTCAACCTCCCTGAGCCTCAGCTTTTTATCTATAAAATGGGGATAAGAATAATCCTACTTCATAATTACTGGAAGATTAAATGAGTAAAGCATATTTTTAAAGAAGAAAAGTTGGTGTTTTTGTATCCCGTTCTATGGATTTCTGATTTAACACTGATCATAAGCAGCTTGGACCAGAGGACATATTGTCTATATTTCCGTGAAACTCCCCCAACCTCCACAACTTCGACCTGCACACAATTGGCAGAAATTTAATATTTAGTGATTTGAGTTCAGTATAGCCAACCATCTTCAGATAACACAATTCCAAGAAAGAAAAGAAGTAATAAACATATGTGGTTCCCTAGCCTCTTCACTTTCACCTTTTTTGTGGAAAGAAGTGAAAAAAAAAAATCTATGTTTTATAATTATTATTAGAAGTAAATACTAAAAAAAAAATCATATCACTGAAGAAAAAAATAATTCACATTGGGATTATAATGCTCACAGCCAAAGATGAAATTATTCTTGAAACCTTAAAAATCACTGACTCTGGATGTTTTTAATCAATATTGAAGTTTAGAAAATGAAAGTATGTATGAAATGGTCCATGGATAGGAGCTCCACGGTAACCACTTATTTTGCAAGATCAAATTGTCAAGGATGACTTTGAGTCATCACTGAATGGACAACCAAAGAGCAATAGTAAGTTTGCATTTTTTTTTTTTTCCAGTTAGAGAGAGCTACTTGTAGTAAATTCCACTGGGAAGAAACAGCTCATTATTGAAGCAAATACATTTTCCTCTGAATTCACATTTGCCCCTTTGCTCACTGCTATTTTCCATTTTCGCATAATGTGAGTGATAAAGTCTGGTAGCAACAAGACCACCCATTTAGCACCATTTTCTTGGAAACACATTTTGTAGTAAATAATATATTTGTTCTATTTTGAATTATACTTATCTCTGTTCAGCAACTGAAAAGAACATGCTACATGTTTGATTTTATCTATCTTCACCTAAACGGGATACTGAAAACCAGACAAAAAGGGAAACTCTCCACTCCAGTACTGTGAGATTTGGGAAATCTATCCAGAATGCAGACCAATTGCCCCTTGAGCTGACAGTATAATAAGAAAACACTTCTTGAAGTATGGAGCTAAAAGGCAGCAAAGTGACCTCTGGACTCTGTGGGCTCCAAGAACAAACTGAGGAAGAGACCCATGTTTTTGTTCTCAGGAAGCTAACCAAGAGCCATGGCCATAACAGGGCCATGAATTTTACAAGCCCTTTTCTCCCAACTGCACTATTACCTCCTAATCCTTGCAAAAACATTTTTACTCTTCCTGATCAATGGAGGCTGCCATGGGTCTGCTTTCTCCCTCTTGCTCTTCTCATCTTCTTCTGATGCTCTTTGATGAAAGACCTACTTCCTTGTTTCCATGAAGTTGCTCCAAGCTTCTTCTTCCCATTGAATATCCAGCTACTCAATGTTTCTAGATGCATTTTTATACTCACCTGTTATTATTTACTAACCCTAGAGTAACCACCCACCCTACAGATTTAACACCATGACCTATGACATAGCTAACCACCTATCAGAGAAATTATACCTCAAAATCTTTAATTAAAATTTTTTTTTTTTTTTTTTTTTTTTTTTTTTAAACGGAGTCTCACTCTGCCGCCTAGGCTGGAGTGCAGTGGCCGAATTAAAAATGTTAGACACAATACAAACTTCTCAAAATGAGCAATAATTGTTTTTTTCCATTCCCATAATGTCCCCAAAATATCTCCTCTGAATTACACCTGAAGTTACTGCACTTACAGATACAGTCAGGCTTATAAGCACCTTCTTTTAATATGCAACAACCACAGCAAGTAGTTTAGCAGACAAGGTGTCATTTTCCTCCTCGTTGTGCACTAGTTTAGTCCAGATTGCTTTTCAACAAAAAAGTATTTAATATTAGTCACACAGAAGAAATTGCATTTTTGATGGGAGTTGGATTGAGAATGAGGAGAAGGAGGAGAGATAAATAAATTGCCCAAGTCTTTGAAGTCAGGGCTGGATGAGGATGCGTAGGAAAAGAGATGAGAATAGCATTTATTGATCACATCACATACTGTAGAAAAGTCAGGCACTGGTTTGGTGTTTTCAAAGCAACACTGTAATAACAGCAAGGTAACTGAGAAGAGCATCCTCATATCATGAATGAGGAAACCAAGATTCAGAGAGGTTAATTCACTGGCACAAGGTCATAGAACTGTATATAAATTCAAACTAGGATTCAAACAAAGGACTTTCTAACCCATAGCACACATCCTTTCCTGAATGCTAGGCTGCATATCAGACCAAAGTGATGTCAACATTGACCCAGGGGGTAGAGTAGTTCCCATTCTTCACATGCTCTTTGTTTAAACCAATAGGGTGTTAGTACACATGGCATAAGCAAAGGCTTCAGAGTTGCTCGCATGGTTTACCATGAGCAGAAGTCTCCTCGATAACTGTTAACCCGTTAACTTGGGTCAGAAAATGAACCACAAGGAAAAATTCACCACAACCAACTCTCAGAATAAAACCATAAAGTACAGTTTCTTCAGCTAACATGAACACAAAAAAATGTCAGTACACCACTAAGATTTTGTGATTGTTTGTTACAAAGCTATACCTGTCTGTAAAATACAGCTACGATGTTTAAATTAACATGCATAGACTCAAGGGATGGAAACAGTGAATAACACTGAGAGGTTCTTATCAGGGGGCTAGAAAAGCCCATATGAAATATTTCCTTTTTTTCAGACTCAAAATTGAAAGAGACATATAGCTATTTATCTATTCAACCATAATGTACCCCATGCCTATCACACAACTACTGCTCACAGTGCTAACCAAGATAAAGCTTTCCCAAATCTTTGAGACTTTAGCCCAGTAGAGAACTCAGAATAAGCAGAGCACTTTGATCCCATGTGAGGAGTGCTAGTCTACAAGAAACATACGGTGCTACATGAGGATATTATATGAGAAGTTCACAGTGCCACACCTATTGAAAACTTAGGGAGCCTCATAAGTTTAATGAGGGGAAATCTAGGTTGAGATCTAAAAATGAAGAGCAGTTAAGAGGTTAAGGAAGGTATAGAAAAGCATATGTCATGACAATGTGTCAGCTTTCCAAGACCGAGAAATAAGTGACCATACAGCACATTGGAAGATTTGAAATATTGTTATGTCAGAAGAAAATAAATGGTGGAAACTACTACAAGAAAACATTGTGGAAAATCTCTAGGACATTGGTCTGGGCAAAAATTTCTTGAGTAATACCCCACAAGCACAGGCAACCAAAGCAAAAATGGACAAATGGGATCGTATCAAGTTAAAAAGCTTCTGAATAGCAAAGGAAGCAATCAACAAATTAAAGAGACACCCCACAGAATAAGAGAAAATATTTGCGAACTACCCATCTGACAAGGGATTAACAACCAGAATATATAAGGACCTGAAAGGACTCCATAGGAAAAAAAAAATGTAATAATCCAATTAAATAATGGGCAAAAGGTTTCAATAGACATGTCTCAAAAAAAGACATGAATGGCCATCAGCCATATGAGAAGGTGTTCAACGTCACTGATCATCAGAGAAATGCAGATCAAAACTACAATGACATATCATCTCATCCCAGTTAAAATGGCTTATATCCAAAAGACAGGCAATAACAAATGCTGCAGATGATGTGGAGAAAAGGGAACCCTCATACACTGTTGGTGAAAATGTAAATTAGTACAACCACTACGGAGAACAGTTAGGATGCTCCTCAGAAGAATTAAAAATTGAGCTACCATACAATCCAGGAATCCCACTGCTGGGTATACAACCAGAAGAAAGGAAACCAGTATATCAAAGAGATTTCTGCATGTTTGTTGCAGCATTGTTTAGCTAAGATTTGGATGCAACCTAAGTGTCCATCAACAGATGAATGGATAAAGAAAATGCAGTATATATACATAATGGAGTACTACTCGGCCATAAAAAAAATGAAATCTAATCGTTTGCAACAACATGGTTGGAACTGGAGGTCATTATGTTAAGTGAAATAAGACAGGCACAGAAAGACAAACATCACATGTTCTCATTCATTTGTGAGATGTAAAAATCGAAACAATTGAACTCATGGATATAGAGGGTAGAGGGATGGTTACCAGAGGCTGGGGAGGGTAGTGGGGGATGAGGGGAAGGTGAGGATGGTTAATGGGTATAAAAAATGGAAAGAATGAATAAGACCTAGGATTTGATAGCACAACAGTGTGACTATAGTTCATAATAATTTAATTGTACATTTTACGATAACATAAAGAGTGTAACTGGATTGTTTGTAACACAAAGGATAAATGCTTGAGGGGATGGATACCCCATTTTTCTTGATGTGCTTATTTCACATTGTATGCCTGTATCAAAACATCTTATGTAGCTCATAAATATATACACCTACTATGTACACACAAAAATCAAAACTAAACAAATTTCTTTAAAAAGTGAAAAAAAGGAAAACTAATCGTAGAATGGGAGAGAAGGACTAAGAAAGGAAAAAAGGAAACCATGTCTCAAATTTGATATTTCTTCTCTCTCTCTCTTGATTATCTTTTTTTTATTGTTGAGGTGGAGTCTTGCTCTGTCGCCCGGACTGGAGTGCAGTGGCCGGACCTCAGCTCACTGTAAGCTCCGCCTCCCGGGTTTACACCATTCTCCTGCCTCAGCCTCACGAGTAGCTGAGACTACAGGCACCCACCACCTCGCCCAGCTAGTTTTTGTATTTTTAGTAGAGACGGGGTTTCACCGTGTTAGCCAGGATGGTCTCGATCTCCTGACCTCGTGATCCGCCCGTCTCAGCCTCCCAAACTGCTGGGATTACAGGCTTGAGCCACCGTGCCCGGCCATTTCTTCTCTCTTTTCCTCAATATTCTTCTGTGAATAGCAAAACATTACGCATTTAATATATGAAGCACATTTTTTCCCTATGGCTATTCTTGTTTGTACAATCCCAAAGAGATTCTATTCAGACATCAGAGAAGGCTGGCGTAGAGCAAGAGAGTGACAAATACACAGATATTATGCAGATAATGTAAGCAAATATTGGCTCAAAAATAATTTTCTTAAAAAAATATATACAGGAAAGTTCCAAATATTCAATACCTTTTAATGTCTGATTCTTAAGGAGTTTATAATCTGCTGGTGAATAGAAGGGAATAACATATTCTTCAATACGGTTAAGAGAGGAAATTTTTAAAAACAAAACAAAATGTTGTCTGTGGACCTCAAGTTCCTTTTGCTTCAACCCCTCCCCATTCATGTGGAATCTTTTCTGAACCTGCTTCAACTAGCCAAGTTCAAACTCTCTGCTCTGCAATCCCTATTATAACCTGATCTCAGGAAAATACCGGGATTCATTCATACTAAAGCATAATTTGCTGATTAGGTTTACAGGGCAATCACCCCAGGCATATGTGCATTGCAATGGGCTGGAAAAGCACTAAACTAAGAATATCATTTTAGACCTCAACAAAAGGCTGACTGATTGGGATCTGCCTTTCCTCATTGTATGTATGCCTTTTTGAGAGGCAGAAAGTAATTCATCCTTCCTTTTAGAGATGTACTGGTGAATCTCATTATTTGCGGTAGTTAAGAAGTCATCATGAATACTTAATACTACATGACTGAATACTGAAGCAGTATTCCTAGAGGAAATACAGGTTCCTGTGAGTCTCCAATCACAACATTTTTATCAACTGATCAATACATGACCTTATCTTATGTTTGTTTCTATTTAAAGACACCTTATTTAATATATATTGTTGATTTATTAACATTGAACTCCTTTTCAAAAGCACTATCACTCATGCCTGGCACAGGTATTTTCTCCAAAAGGCACATCAAAGCCTTAAAATGCTTAGGGACACTAGATAGCACCTCAACACTATGCTTGGGGACCACTTTAAGCAGCAAAATCACCTACAAAAAGCACAAAAATGTGAAAAATGTGGCACTAAAGAGACCATGAAAAGTACACTTGTTTACAGTCTGAGAGTTGAAACAAAAACCCAGAGTGACAAACAAGTGACCTCGTTTGACTTCAACTGAGGGGGTGTGCACTGAGTGAGTAACATTTTTCATCACCTTAAGCATGTCTGTGAATGATTGCAAAAGCACCTCCAGTATTGATTTGAGAGTTACAAAGAAACTTTACCAAGTAGGTACATTTATAAACATGGCATCTGCCAGTAATGAGGACCAACAGTCTAGGCACCACATATTGTTGACTCTTTCTGCCTTATCTGCTATTCACACACTGGGGAAACACTATCCAGGTGCCACATGCAGAGCCGTTCCCCACTTCTAACAGCATGTACTGGCGCTCCCTGCATTCCAGGTTCTGCTAGGCCATCCTGTGGGGATGAGAGTCATGTGAGCTTCTATTGGTTACTTCTGGAGATTGCTTGTATTTGTGATTGTGTAAGTGTGTGTACACCTACACAAATAAGGCCTTATAAATACTTTTTACACATGTGTGTGCATTCTCAAGATGCTTAAATGACTGTAATGTATCATTCAGGAGAGTGATGCATCTTATTCTTCATAAACAGAGCTGTCTTCTATCTCTTTTAGAGATGAATGACTTGAACCCCTAGGAGAAGATGATACCCTCTTATTCAGTCAGTATATGCATCAGAAATGCTGTCAGATAGTGTGCTGCATTGTTCTATGGTCGATTTTGTATGTCAGGAATGAAGTTTTCCAGAATCTCCTTTCCTACATGGTTCATAGTGAGAGTTGGCCAAAGGCAAGACTATACAAGATTTGGGAGACAGAAGGGAAGCAGCACCCATTGCATTCTGAAGGCCATTGTTGGCTAGAGGTGGCGAGACACAGATGCAGAGCTGTGTGTGGGGCCAGCTGCTCCTCACTCTCCTCGCCTCCACATTCAGCTCTTCAGCCCCTGCTGACCAACAGCAATCCCAGGCCCACCACAAGTTGCTGCCCTACAAACTTACAGAGGTAGTGGCCACAAAGAGCCAGCAACTTCCCATGACAGCTCTACCAGCTCCTCTCTATGGTCTGACTCCAGCCACTGGACCTGCTAAGCTCCAGAGTTTGCCCAGAAGCTCTCATTCACCAATGCCAGGGCTGATGAGTGACCTTCCCCTGACCCCTGAGCGCCCACCTCCTGTTGTCCACTGTTTGCTTCCCCAGTTCCTCCCCCATTGATAAGGTCTAATTCTTATAATAAATTTCTTCTTTCATACTACTCATAGTGGTTCTACTTCTGTGACTCATACAGTTATTAGCTTTTGATTGCTTATTTCTCCTTTCAGTGCCAGGCCTATACAAAGTAGGTAACAGACACTCTTGTGGACAAACTAAGATACAGAGCTGGAACAAAGATCCATGCTGTTTGTACAGTGGTGTTAGAAAACCACATGGCCACTAGTGAATCACCCTGAAACCAGCTCAGTGCCTCTGTGTTGTGATCTCTGCTTACCACACCTGGCACACAGCCATTTCTTACACTTGCACGGCTCCTTCCAACCTACAAGGTGCTTTTCAGTGCATATTCTAGGGACCAACGCTACAGGAAGGACTTGGAATTGGTTTTCCCATTTTATGGATGAAGAAACTAAGAAAGGTTAAGGTGATGGGGCTAGGAAGTGGCAGAGTCAGGACTTAAACTGAAGCCTTCCAGAGGAGTCTTTCCATTTCACTTAGGAGACTCAAACGTTACGTAAAATATTTAAGCAGGCACCTGTTCCTAATGGTTAATACCTTTAGGCATTATCTTAGGTATAACAACAAAATTTCCCTAAGACAGCTTCTCCCTCAGTAATCTAATTTATGTCCTACCATTAGCTATCTCCATTAGAAAGAAAAATCGCAGACACTTTCAGAAGGACAAGTGAAACAAAATTGGGCCTCAGAGAATTTTACAGGGCCAGAAGAGACCTATGCAGTCATCTAACATGGTAGATTCCTTTTAAAAATAAGGAGAGTAGAGCCTAAGACTCCCTTACTCCTCAAAGTGTGGCCGCGAGATCAGCAGCATCAGCATCACCTGGGAGTTTGTTAGAAGTGCAGAGTTTCAGGCCCTATCCCAGGAATCTGTGTTTTAAACACGTTCTCCACGTGATATTCTTTGCAGAATCACTACAATTTGAGATTCACTGGGCTAAGTGACTTATCCAAGGTCTCATGATTAACTCATAACAAATCCAGCTCTTCTAATTTCCAAGTTCTATGCTTTTTCCGTTATACCAAATAGCTAATAAATACCAACATTCCCTCTCACTGTCCATTCACCATTTCCCTAAGTCGGGTTATAGCTAAAATCACTTATTTTGCATTACAACAAGAATATAGTAAATAAGGCCCCCATAATAATATTTTCTAGGAAACTTTTTGTCTAATAAAAATCCTTTAAATATTGGTTTTGAAGTAAACTGTAAGGAATCCTCTGCCACACCAATCAGTGATTTATTCTCTCTTTCCTATTAACTTGTCAATGCATTTGTTTGGTGCTGAGAAGTAGTTATGCTTTGGTCCCTATCTCTGGAAAGCGAAATAAGATCACAATATTGAAAAATCTTAAAGTTACTGAACTAAAACCCCAAGTTATTCTGCTGATCTGTTTCTTTAGGGAGTCTGCACTCTCAGATGCAAAACAGCTGGGCCTACTTGACTTAAATAACTAGGCCAGTCTTCTCCAACGTTATCCCCCACAAGCCTAGGATAACACCTGCCTTGGAACTTCAGATGTTTCCATAAGGCTCTTTGGGCACCATTTTATTATTACAAATCATTTCAGATGAGTTACTCTGTTTAGGTTTTTATGTTATTCCAGAGAAGGCCCACCTGCTGGTATGTGGCAATGGGAGGAGGGGAATTGTGTCAGGTGCCCCTGGGTTGGCCTTTATTTGAAACCTGGTGATCGTCCTTATTGACAGTTGCTGTGAAGATACTTCTTGGAATGAGGCTTTGTCTGCCCAGAGCTGCTTTGAGTGTCAGAACAAAGGACGTGGGTAAAGAGTTATTTCCTGGTCGGGCGCGGTGGCTCAAGCCTGTAATCCCAGCACTTTGGGAGGCCGAGACGGGCGGATCACGAGGTCAGGAGATCGAGACCATCCTGGCCAACACGGTGAAACCCCGTCTCTACTAAAAAATACAAAAAGCTAGCCGGACGAGGTGGCGGCGCCTGTAGTCCCAGCTACTAGTGAGGCTGAGGCAGGAGAATAGCGTAAACCCGGGAGGCGGAGCTTGCAGTGAGCTGAGAGCCGGCCACTGCACTCCAGCCCGGGTGACAGAGCGAGACTCCGTCTCAAAAAAAAAAAAAGAGAGAGTTATTTCCTACGGGGAGTCCTGCATGCCATGTGCCTCAGTGTTCCTTGGGGATGCTTCTCTGGAGAAAACACTTTACAAATGGAGGGCATCATGAGAATGCATAGAACAAGTGGCAACGTAATTGCCTGAATGAAAATTTAGAAACTTTGAGTATGAGCTCAATACATCTTCTTCCAACATCTGCCATGGTCTATATGTTTGTGTCCTCCCAAAATTCATATGTTGAGACCTAATCTTCAATGGGGTGGCATTAAGAGGTGGGCCTCTGGAAGGTGATTAGGTCACTGCCCTTATAAAAGAGGCTCTGGGGAGCTGGTTTGTCCCTTATGTCATGTAAGGGCACAGCAAGAAGACGCTCTCTTTGAAACAGAGGGTGAGCCCTCACCAGTCAATGAATCTGCTTGATCATGAACTTCTTAGCCTCCAGGACTGTGAGAACTAAACTTCTATTATCTATAAATTACCCAATCTATGGTATTTTATTATAGCAGCCTGAACAGACAAAAACATTCATTCCCTGGAATCTCAGGGAATCATTAAATTTTAACAATTTTCATCTATTACTCATGTCATTCTTCAGGATGCCAAAGGTAGGATTTCAGCATAAGCTGATTTGGCCTTTGTTTTTTTTTTTTTTTTTTTTTTTGAGATTCCATAAAGCAAAACCGTATCTGTTTCCTCTCCATAATTCTTTTTAAGGAAGATTTTAAACTGTGATGGTTTTCCCCCGCGCAAATTAGCAGTAGAACAAATACTTCTCTCAAACAAAATCTTATGACCAAACAAATAAAAGAAACAGACAAAAATTATAACTCAATTCAGGAGGAGTAAGGTATGTAAAAATGTATCCTGAAATGACATCCAAGTAAATTCCTGTGTCCACTAAATAGCTTTCTGACCTTGAGTGAGTTACTTATCTTCACTGGGGACAATAATACACCAACATTTCCTTAAATATTTACTGTAATGGAATAATAATGGTATTTGTGAAATGTTCTAAAATATAGTATAGAAATTCTGGGTACATATTGACTTGTTGTTATTACAGATGAGAGAGCCATGATATTTTCATTTAGGTAACCTCAAAATTAAGCTTTGGTACAGCCACGTCCTTTGGAAGAATTAGACCATTCTATAGCACTGCAAACCACCGTTTTTATTTATTTAATTGTTGCTGTCACCAAAATTGAATTTATTTCAAAACTCACATTATTGTACTTCCAGACAAGAGGACCATAGCTTTGTTTCTATCACTCCATAGCTAGTACTATTTAATAAAAACCTAAAAACATACTGAAGCCATTTTCATCTCCTTTTGTTTCAGGCTTATTGTGGTGGATCCAAAGAGTAAATATGCCATTCCTTATTGAAGCAGAAAACACAATTGTAATCCTCCATGTCATTCATGCAGCAAGCACATCCTATAACTTTGGCAGGATCCTTAGGTTATGTGAACATCATTTGCTCATTTGCTGGGCACTACAAACATTGATTCACTGTGATTTTGAGTTAGAAGGAAGCCTAGTGATCATTTACTGTAATCCTCTAATTTTAGCATGGCGGGACGTGAGGCTTGGAAAAGCGATAAAACTTTCTGACAGCCACACAGATAGTGACAGAGCCACTAACTACCTGGAGAGTTACATTGAAAGACAAGTTACTGTTCACTGGAGGCAAGTGGCAAAAAAAAAATTTTGGACTAAACCCTTAGGTAAGCTACCATTGGTACAATTCAATGGGCACTAAACAAAAGAAGATCATTTGTGAAAGTTCTCATTGGTGAGATTAAGCCTTCTGAAACACTTGCCTCCAATGAACAGCAACTTATATTTCAATGTAACACTCCACTTTTCTCCCTCTTCTTAGCAGTCACTTTTTAAATCTTTCAAGACAACTTTGGGGTAATTGTGAAGAGCAGAAGTTCCAGGGTCAGAAAGTTATAAATTGGAATCCTGACTCTGCTCTTAACTCTGTGCTGGGATTATTCTTGGAGCTACTGACAAGGTTCCCTCTGCATTTCCTGGTACTTCTTGACCTTTCCCTGCTTAAATAGATAAATTTTAGTCAAAGGGAAGAGATGATATAGGAAAAAAGCAAAGAAAAGCGTTTGAATTTTAAAAGTTCAGGCTTTGGGACTGTAGAATCCTAAGCAGCTTTGAGGGGCCTTACGGAATAGATAAAGCACGGTGGCTTAATAATGAGATTAAAAATACTTCTGGGATCTCAAAAACCTGATGCTGAGTGAAAAGAGCCAGATACAAGAGTACGTATTATGTGATTCCATTGATATGAAGTTACAAATCTAGCCAAAACTAATATATACTGATAAAAATAAGAAAAGTGGTTGGGGATGGGGATCAACTGGAAAGGAGCATGAAAAAATATTGGAAACTGATGGAAATGTTCTATATTGTAATATGGGTATGAGTTACATGACTGTAAACATTGGTCAAAGCTTATTGAATTGTATACTTAAAATCTGTGCATTTTAATGTCTGTAAATTATACCTCAACAAGTAATGTTTAAAAAATAAAAGATTCCTTATCAATCACTTGGGACATTGATAAGGAAAGAATCAGTAAGGAAGCAAATACAGTTTATAGATTCAGAAGGTGCTGTTCCCTGGAAAGCAGAATGTCTCTAAGTCCTGTGCCTGCCCTTCCCTGAGGGACAATTGGAGAAAGAGGGAGGACAGAAACCAGAAGACAATTTGGGCAAGTCTGAGAGCAAAGGGGATCTTGCCCTACTTTCCCAGGCAAAAGCAGGTAAAGTGGCAAGACCCTAGAGTAAAAAAGTTTGCATGGGATGTCCAGGCAGATGCTAAAAGAACAATAGAACATTTTCTTGGTAACCAAGAGCAGCTTAAGTATGGCATTGAGAGCTAGCACCCCTGGAAAGACTACTAACTGAAATGGGGCATCTTGCATGGACTAACAGCTGAAAACCACAGAGACAAAAGCGTATCTCAGCAGATCCAGCAGGAATAGATGATTACATGGAGGCTCATGCTTCCTTCCTCAACAGTGCCTTTACTGCCATGTAGCACCCTCTTCCACTAAAATAAGACACATGCTTGGGAAAAGGGAGAACCTCCAAAGTAACTGAGATTACATTTTTCACTGCCCTATAGACTCTAAAGCTCATAATAGAAATAAAGGTGTCAATATAAAATAAAGGTGTATTTCATAGACCTCTGTTGTTGGACTAGAATATGTCATCATGTAATCCCTACCAAGCCACGTGACCAAAGACAGGTAACAACCTCATTTAGAATATGGCAATAGTACTATTTACTTTGCAGAGCTGTTGTAAGGAGTTAAGACACAACATGCAAGTAGCTCATGCACAGCTATGTGTTAAGTTTCTAGTAATATTACTCCAGAAAAAATCCCTCAGCATTATTTAGCATCATCAGAGACTCTCTTTGCTAAATTGTTTCTATACATAGACATATCAGATGCTGATAGTGGAGCAAGAGTAGAGTTTTCCTGCAAGAAGATAAAAATAAGAGATGAATTATAATTTATACATCCAATGTATATTTGTTGCACTACAACCATACAGACATGCAAACAACAGCACAGGAAAGCCATGGTAAGAATGGTGAAGCTAAATGAGATTAAAAATGACAGTTATGTGGATTGCCAAATATCAACTGCCACCACCACCCCCTCACCCAGATATTTTTTCACTCAAAGAGGCAGAAAACATCAGAAGAAAAACTGAGCACTACAACTCTCCCCTAAGCGATGGTGGCTTTTGGTTTTAGCCAGTAGTTTGGTTTTGTTCTAGATTAAATTAGTCATAGAATCTAAAATCCATGAGAAAAATGGGCCCCTCTGAGGTTTGGCACAGTTCTACCACTCACCCAATTTCTAAATAGGGGGCCTCCAAGCAGCGGGGGCCTCCAAGCATAACAATGTCCTGAGCTGCCACACAGTCGGTTCATTAAGTTCCTTCTAGATTTTTCCAGACTAACAAGGCATTCATAACTATGTAATGTAATATCCACTCAACTGTCCATAAACTTAGAAATGTTACTGCAAGAGAAATGACCACCATTAATCAGTGAGTCCAGTGCTGTTTTCCAACCTTTACTATCATAGTAGACACTAGAAGATGTATAACCCAGACTCTACTTCAAGGAAGGACTTATCCCAGTTTCTGAAGGCCAGCAGACAGTCTTCAGCTGTCATTCCCGTCAGGAATTTCCTTGGCTACAGACAATCCCGTCGCCCAAGGTCATGCACTTCCCAGGACTACACACAGGCAATGATGGATTTATGCATCAGTATTAGGACCTGGCCACCTTGACCCAACTGGAAACAATCCTGAAGGGTCATTTTAGTTATAAAACTCCTGGTTAGGTAAGCCAAGGCTCTGGTTGGTTCTGCATGCCAGGTCAACTTTCTCCTTGCCCAATTCTGTTTCCTCCTTTTCCCTTCCCTTTCTGTCCCTTTTTTTCCACAGGTGTTGATCCCAAGAGCATCCTTTTAAAAACATCCTGCACCCTAAATTTCATGTTAGAATCTGCTTCCCAGAAAACTAACACCTTTGACAGCTATAAGATAAATATCTCGGGTTGGAGGCTACCAGACATCAAGGAGATCCAATGTGCCTCAAATTATATATTTTTTTTAAAAAAGCTACCACAATAGTCATAGTCTTACCTCGAGTTTTGCTTCACAGGGTTAAATTTAAATCCAAATAAATATAACCATCTGCAGATGTGTTGGGAGACAATTCCCCATGGGTCTGTCATATTTCCACACACTTTGCAAGTAGAGACACTGACAAGTAGAGACACTTTGCAAGTAGAGAGTCCCTTTTCCTGGACTATGTTTTCAAGGATGATTGTATAGTCAACAGCCTTGGAAAATGAAGATAGTGTCTCTCTGGAGAAAGGAGTAGGTTTCCTAAGTAGTATAATAAAGAGACTGCCTCTCTCTGGGGCAAAGGTGAAGCAAGTTTGCTTGCAGTCCATCATAAAAAAATAGGAGTTTCCCAACTTGATGTTTTTCAGCTGTGATATACGCCTACCGTATGTTCAGGATTCACCTAGGCTGTTTCATGTTCCCCCAATAAGACTTCTGGGGCAAGAGGAACCAAGACAAACATGAAGCCCATGCTGTTTGCTACACTATGAATAATAAAGAAAAAACCATTAGAAGCCCAAATATCATTTTTATTAATGACAGAGATCAGCATGAAGCAGCCCAAAGGGCTTGCTAAATGAACCCGAGAAGTAGACAGATTTTTCCACTCACTGTAGGCGTGATCAGGAAATTAATACCCTGTGGGAAAGAGAATTCCCACTCCCTGCACAAAACAAGCCACCAAGAGACAAAGTGGGATGGAGCTGGGCCATGGGCAGGCCCCAGTCCTCCAGTTTACCATTAAAATAAACATAGTCAATCAAAGGGGGAATGAAATATCTGGGTATAATTTTTTTTTTTTTTTTTTTTTTTTTAAGCAGAGTCTCACTCTGTTGCCCAGGCTGGAGTGCAGTGGTGCAATCTTGGTTCACTGCAACCTCCACCACCCAGGTTCAAGTGATTCTCCCGCCTCAGCCTCCCGACTAGCTGGGACTAGAAGCTCACCCCACCATGCCCGGCTAATTTTTGTATTTTTAGTAGAGATGGGGTTTCACCATGTTGGCCAAGCTGGTCTCAAACTCCTGGCCTCAAGCAATCCGCTCGCCTTGACCCCCCAAAGTGTTGGGATTACAGGAGTGAGCCACCACGCCTGGCCACCTGACTGTAATTCTAATGGGGCTCTAGTCACTAAGAGGAAGCATGAGAAATCAAGGAAAACCTCTCTTCTAGCTACTTGTCAAGAGCTGTTCAGGGTCTAAGATTTCACCTTGCTTGCAAACTGACAAGTCAGCAAGCCACAGTTTCACGGATGCTGGCAGAAGACACAAGACCCCTCAGTCAGAGATAAAGGACTTTGTTACTCATAGCACAGATTCTCCAACTCTGGCTGCAGATTAGAATCATTTAGATAGATTTTGGAAAATACTATTGTCTGGGACCCAGTCCCATAGGCTCTGATTTAATTAGTCTGAGGTATAACTGGGCATTAGAATTTTTTAAAGGCTCCCTTCGTGATCCTATTTTAAAGCCAAGATACTTCAGATTATATCCACACACCCAAAGGCTAAGAATCACTTCCTACCTCACAGCAGATAGCCCTCATGTAGCAACTTCGGACTGGGAGAAAGCCACATGCCTTTATTTTAACTCGATGATCCATGACCTGCTCAGTGTTACACCTCTGACTAGAAATCATGTGGTTTTACATTAGCATATGTGTTTCATAGATCAGAAAGCATTTTCTCTTATGTTACAGAGGAGAGAGCTGAGGCTAGTAGAACTTAAGTGACTTGCCTTAGGTAGCCCAGTAAGTTGGTTACGATGACTTAAACCTAGTCACTTTACTAGTGGAATGAGTTTCGGTGCTAATTAGTGTGCCCAAAGCTAGAGGAGACTATGGAACTTACGACTTCCTATGAACTATTCAGTAAAACACCCTAAATTTCCCTTTTAGCCTCCCTCACATTGGTTTATTGTCTATTTTCCTGGTGACCTAAAAGTCTTGGGAGGAGAGGAAGGCCACATCTGTCTTGTTTACTGGTGTATCCCCAGCACATAGCACAATTGCAGACACATGAGGATTCTCAAATATATCTGGTCCTTTGCTCATTTTTTGCTCTTCCTAGAATGATACAACTTTCAGTGCGGATTAAATAGCACCTTTCCTATCTATAAAACAAAAGCCTTGCTCTTATTTATGAGAAAATAGCTCCAGGTTGAAACTTGCTACATTATAAAAGATGGGGTGAATCTTTGCTGCTTGAACAACTTCTACTTGGAGTAAAGTTAAAGACTAATGCTTGCTGAGTTCAGATAAAGAACAAGGGCAGAAAGTAAATAAGTAGCTATTGTGTCACTGTTGGAGGGGATACAAACAATAACATCAATGAATGATAGCTGAGCTGTGTCCCTACTGACATTTCAATATTATGCAATTAGGCCCTTCTCATGGGAAAAATTTGATTGGTGTCTAAAATTTGAAGATACACTGTGCCACTGAGTGGGAAATCAGTGTGTTCCCAGTAGTAGATGACATTGAATTCAACCAAACATCCAAACGAGCCTTATTTCCAAGTTCCTGTTCTGTGCACTTTAAGAGATGGAAAGCCACATCCGATAGACACTGCACATTTTTTGCCACCTGCTTCACTGAGAGTGGGTATTTCATAGCATTATTGTATATAAAGGGCAGAATGAATAGTTCTGGGTAAGATTAGTACTAAGAGGCTTCTTCATAATATTCATATTTTAATTGAATCTCCTAAGTCTGTAGAAAGGAAATCTAAGCCAGCATGCAGTGCAGGTACAAATCCTTAACTCTGGTCCTTTTTTAGTCCCAAGCCGCCAATGTAGCTATGCGGTGTAGACAGTGGGAGAGAAAGCCCAGCACTCATACTTTGTTAGCCCTCAAGAAGTACCCCGGAATTTTCAGAACCAAATAGACTCACATCAGATACACATCCTTGCCACAAATTGAGGAAAATACTGGTATTTTTGTGTGTTTGTTTTGCCAGTAAGTTAATCAAAATACAAATAGAATATATCCCATTTATAGTGTGTACAAGATGAAATATTGTTAAGATCTTAATTTACCCTAAATAAATCTATAAATTCAATGTAACAATTATCAAAACTTCAGCAATCGTTTTGTAGAAATTAATAAGCTAATTCTAAAGTTTATAAGGAAATGCAGAGGATGTAGAACATGCAAACAATTTTGAAAAAGAACAAAGCTGGAGGACTCCCATTATCTAATTTTAAGACTTACTATAAACCTACAATAACCAAAACAATGCAATAGTTACATAATGATAGACACACGGATCCACTGAACAAAGTAGAGAATCTAGAAAATACTCCATACCTATATGTCAATTGATGATTAACAAAAGGTGCCAAGGCAATTCAAGAAGGAAAAGTAAGACTTATCAACAAATGGTGCTAGAACAACTGGATACCCCATGTAAAAACAGAAACGTTTGTCCATACCTCACATCAGACACCAAAATTTATTACTGACCTAGATAGATTATAGACCTAAATGTAAAAGCTAAAACTATAAGACATCTAAAGGAAAATATCTGCCAGCTCAGGGTAAGCAAAGATTTTTTAATGGGATACAAAAAGCAAAAACTATAATAATAAAAAATTGATAAATTGAATGTCATCAAAATTTAAATGTGTTGGTCTCTAAAATACACCATTAGAAAAATAAAAAAGCAAAGGCAAGAAATACGAAAGAAAATATTTGTGATACACATGTCTTACTAAGGGCCTATACCCAGCAAGTGAACATCAACTAAAAGGATCTTTTGTGGAAAATTGGGAAAATTTGGATAGAAACTATATATTAGATTATATCAGTGTTTCTCAACTATTTTTTCATTATTACCTCCCAGGCAATATTTTAGACATTGTTTTTCTAACTGCACAAAAGAAGTTTTAATATCACAGTTATACTGTATATCTTCTTGTACACTATATGGATAGCTGTGTTTTTCACAGGAAAACAGTAAGTTTTTTGTCACACACAGCCCTGAGAAAAAATTTTCACCTATTGAGAATGCATAGATTATACTTAATTTTGTTAATTTTGCTAAAAGTAATCGTGGTATTATGGCCATACAAGAAAATATCATTATGTTAAGAGCTGTATAACAAAGTAAATACAAAATAAGTGCGAAATGTCATAATAGCTTAAATTTACCCTAAAATACTTTGGAATTAAAAAACAGATGAAACTAACAGGGCAAAATGCCAATCGAATCAAATGATTGGTATATGATGGTTCTTTAATACTATTTTTTTTTTACTTTGCTTTACATTTAAGATTTTTTATACTAAAAAGTAAAATATGACAAAAGATGTTAACAGAGGTATCTTTATGATGGCGAATGAAGTGGTTTTAAAAATTATTCTTTGTATTTTTCTGTATGATTTAAATTGTTGATATGAAATGTATTATATATATATAAATGATAAGATTGTTTTAAAAAATAATAAACTTTAAGCAAACTAGAATAGAAAGAAATTTCTTTATCCTGATAATAGACCTCTATAAAAAATGAATCTACATCAGACATCACTCTTAAAGGCAAAATACTGAAAATGTTTCCTTTACTATTAAGAACAATACAAGAGGGTTCGCAGTTACCACTTTTTCAACACTGTACTGGAAGTTCATAGCAAATGCAGGAAGACAAGACAAAAAAAAATTTAAATCTAAGGATTGGGAAAAACTATTATATTTACAAGGTAATCTAAGATAATTTACAGATTAATAATAAGAATTAATGGTCATTCTATTGAACATCCACTTTAGAAAACTCTTCAGCCTTATCCACTAAAAGTAAACTTGCACATAATGTACCACTATCAATTTCTTCTATTTCTAGAAACATATCCTAGAAAACTCTTGTACATGTGCACTAAGAGACATTTATGATCATAAAAATAGAATTGTGTTTGCATTAGCAATAAATAAAGAAATAAAGAAATCAATATAAATATCCATCAGTGGTAGACTGGATACATAAATTATAGTATATACATACATACAGTTGAATGCTATTCAACAGAGACATGAATGTTCGATATCCTGTCTGCAGACTCTACCCCTGATCCTAGACTAAGTCTAGGATGCTTGTGACAAGTCACAGGAACGATCAAGCTAGAAGGAAAAACTAATCAACAAAATTCAAAACCTTGGAGCAACTCAGCATATTCTGTACCTCACAGAAAAAGAATTATATATTTTTATTCCCCCAGGCCATCAGGGTCTCACTTCTCTAAAGTTTGAATGTGTCACTACAGAATCACTCCAAAAGAAGGAATTTCGCATTCAATTTTGTACACAAAATGTAGAGTTAGATTAAATCTCTTCTTAGTTCCCTGAGTCTTTTGATCAAAATAGAGGTTCTTTTCTTCTTTCATTGTGATAGATAATAACAAACGTCTTATACTAGAATTGCAGTCAATTTTTCAATAATAATTTTGCTTTCCATTCAGCCTAAATAAAAGCTCACTGTTTCAACCCCTATGAATGCTGGTTCAAATGAGGGTCACAAACATTCTTAAAAACTACAATTTGTTATCATCTACTTAGCATTGGCATTATTATTCAACAGCATATTTCTCCCTATTTAAAGCATTGTGAATAGTCTCAATTTATCCTAGTGTATTTCCCCCTATGAAAGCTGAAGTCAAAACCCAGGACATCATCAAAACATTCCACTTCGGAGACACTTTTTTTCAGTCTTACAGAAAAGAGCTTCTCTTTTATTCTCTCACACACAATCTCCAACATGGCTTTCTTGAGTTGAAGGCAAATCACAGGACAGCAGCAGTGACATCACGATGATCCTATAAGCCAGCGTGTGTTACTTTGGGCTGCCATAAGAAAATACCACCATCTTGGTGGCTTAAAGGACAGACATTTATTTTCTCACAGTTCTAGAGGCTGGGGAGTCCAAGGTCAAGGTGCTAGCCAATTAGGTTTCTGGTGAGGTGAGGGCTCTCTTCTTGGCTTGTAGACTACCACTTTCTCATTGTATCATCTCATGTTCACAATGAGAGAGGGAGAGGGAAAGAGAGAGCGCATAGGCACTCTGGAGTCTCCTCTTATAGGGAGACTAATCTTACAGAATTAGGGCTTCACCCTTATGACCTCATTTAACCTTAATTACTTCCTTACTCCAAATACAGCCACACTGGGGGTTAGGGCTTCAACATATCAATTTAGTGGGGGACACAATTTACTCCATAGTACAATGTGTCTCAAAGTATCTGTGCTGAAGGGCCAGGTTAGCTTTGTTTGTTTGTTTTGCTTTAAGTTTCCATCTGTTGTGGACCAATACTTTTATACAAATCCAACAGGAATGAATCCACAGAACAATGAAATGAAGAAAAACCTAAAACCATCAAAAATATAAGACCTGATTTTTGTATTATCAGATTCAGTAAACACAAAGTTACTCTGTAAATGGCTGTTTAAAATACTTTTATAGTGGTAAAATATATATAACAAAATTTACCATTTACCATTTTAACCATTTTAAGTGTATAATTCAGTAGCATTAAGTACATTCACATGTTGTACAACCATCACTACCAGCCATTTCCAGAACTTTTTCACCATGCCAAACAGAAACTCTGTACTCATTAAAAAGTAACTCTCCATTTCTACCCTCTTCCCAGCCCATAGTAACCAGCATTCTACTTTCTTCCTCTGAATTTGCCTATTCTAGGTACCTCATATAAGTGGAATTATACAGCATTTGTTCTTTCTTATTGTATTTTTAGCCATGCAAAAGTTTTGGTTTTTTTAATGTAGTCTAATATGTAATCTAATCTCTTCGTATGTGGCTTCTGAATTTTGAGTAATAATTAGAAAGGTTTTTATCAGTTATAAAGGAATTCACCCATGTTTTCTTCTATTGCTTCTTTTTTGAAAAAATTTAGATCTTTCATCCATTTGGAGGAATTTTTGGTGTGTGGAACTGGGACTGATCTTGACTTTTTGGGCATGGATTCCCATACTTTGCTTAGGTTTTCTATTTTAAGTGTTGATGCCCATACTCAAGGACTTGGCAGTCCTGAGCATCTTCCCCTTCCCATTAGTTATCTGCAATTAGCTTTGCCCATTAACCCATCCAAAATACCCCTCGTGAATATTCATCTGTCATATACATTAGCTCCATCCTTTTCCTCAAAGACCCCAAAAGTCTCAGTTCTCCCAGGTACAACTCGTATGTAGGAGGCTTGACATGATATGACTAGCATGACATGCCCAGAGAACTGAAAGTTTTGCATTTCCAAGGGTGAGGTTTGGGTTCTTGGTGTTATTTCTACTGCATATTGGTCTGTATTTGGATTGGAACGTTTTTAGGAGTATCTAGGGGGGTAAAGAGTGGTGAGGAAAGGCAGCACTATAAACTGAGATGGGTGGGTCACGTGATGGTGAGCTTCAATTTCCCTTGGATTTTCCTTCTGGTCCCCCTCCTGCTTTCTTCTTCGCCTCACTTTTGTCTTGGTGTCATTAAATGAGGGTGATTAATCTTCATCATTTGAGCATGTTTTTAAGAATTTTGCAATGCAAGTCTGACTCTTGAAGTTTGTATAGCATGCTTTTCTCTAGGGGAAGGTTAATAAACTGTTTCACTAACAGAAAAAGTTTTCAAATGCGGGAAAATAGATGAGTGTTTGCTCTCCGTGAAAATTCTTTTCATACTGAATAATGCAGCTGTCAGTCCACAAGTTGATTTCTCAAAAACTTACTGCCAAACAAACTGCTACTTCCTGCTCCCTACCTACAATGAAAGTTGTTTATTCATTAATCAGTTATGTGCCTTGTTTACGTGTGCTTTCTGCCGAAGGCAAAATGCCCTATGTGTTACCTTTAAATGAACTAAAGCCAAATTTCCTTTACTATCTTCTAGGATTTTGACTATTCTGGCCATTTTATCTGATCTTCTCTTTTCAATGTGGGAAATCATCATAAAATGGACTAGCGGACTAACTTAGCAGACTAATAAGTAAGGGAGAGAAGTTCATCACACAGACTCTCTCTCTAGCACACACACACATACAGACACACACTGTGTGCACCGAGAGACAGAGGGATAGAAAGAGAGACAGAGAGGCAACACTACAAAGGAAAGTCCTCCACTGGGTGTAATTTGGACCAGATAACTTTGGAATCCCTTTCAATTTTCCAAGGGTTTAGGCGTTGATTTGCTTAAGCCACAGTTCAAAAGCCTTGCCTGAGGGAAAGAGGTCTTGGGGCCTGGAGGGCTTTGGGGCAAAGCTCCACTGGCTAAACATCCTTCCCAGGCTCTGATGAGTGACTGGCCAACCATTCCTAATGACTTAATGAAGCTGATGTTGAAATAGAAAAGTGGATCTTTGCTTAGGCTCATCTAAGCTCTGTGTCCACCACACTTACATGTGTATATCATTAGATTACATTTCTCAATCCTTGCAGCCTGCATGAAATTTTATGTCTTTAAATTGTTTCCGTCTGTAATTATTCAGCCCTTCAGAACCAGAGATCAACTGTTAGTGGGTAACTGGTGCTGAACCACATGACTCACTGGGATAATGTACGATATGCCTTGCAGCCTGAAAATGCCAAAGGTCCAAACAGCTTATTCTTAGAATGTTAGGAAGCATGGAAAAGGCCATTTCTCATTGCAGAATAAAGCTTGGAAATGGAAGTAAGTCATCCGTTTGTACTAACGCATAGCAGTTTCATCACTGAAAACACCAGAGGCATCAAAAGACAACAGTACTGCCCTTTGACTTTCATTGAAAAGATACATATATCAGTTCCCTGCTCAGATTCTCCAGAGACCTTCCTTCTGATGCACAGAAGCAGCCGATGTTCAGTCAATAACCTACAAGGACATAAGTGGCCTCTTTCACCCAGGTTCTCTGTGCTTTCCCTTGCAGCCTCCCCTTCCTGGAACTTTCTTCCACCACATATCTGGGTGGCTTACTATCTCACATCTTCCTGACCAGTGTTCAAATATTTCTTTCTCAGAGAGGCTTTCCTGGACCTCCCTTACTAATAAAAAACAAACAAACAAACACAAAACAAAACAAACAAAAAAACAGATTCCACCTCACAGTCTGGACCCCCTTAGCCTGCTTTAGTTTACGTGATACCAGTCATTACCACCTGAGATGTGTGTGTTTATTTATTTTCTTTCTCCTTCAACCATGGTTTGCAATGTCTACATGGGCTCGGAGTTGGTCTGATTTGTTCTGAATCCTCAGAATTCAGAAGCCTGTTTGACTAGAGTAAGTACTCAACACATGCTTATTCCAAAAATGATAGGGAAGTGCAAAGGCCTCTGAATGATCATGACATTCTTAGTGACAAAGAGCAAGAATGGGACTTGCCCCACCAGATATCAAGACTTAATATAAAGCTATACTTCTTCAGGCAGTATGATACCGATGCAAATACACGGTAGATCGATGGAATAGAATAGAGAGCCCTAAAATAGATGCTTGTGTATCCGGACACAATTTACAACCAAGGAAGGTCAGTGGGGAAGGGATGGACTCTTCAATAAACACAATTCAATGGCTGCTCACAAATGCAGGGGGAAAAAGAAAGAAAGCCAGTACCTTACCTTATGTGTACACAAAAATCAGTTTTAGATGGATTAAGACCTAAATTTGAAAGGCAAAATTAAAAAGCACTTATATGGTAATGTAGAATATCTTTATGTACTCTAAATTGAGAAAGGTTTCTTAATATGATAGAAAATATATTTTCCACAAATGAAATAATTGATAAATTAGACTACTTTAATAAAAAGGAAATCCATCTACCAAAAGAAATCATAATGAGAGTTAAGTAAAAACATAAGATGGGAAAAAGTACTTGCTACACATATAACCAACAAATAATTAGTGCTCAGGCCCTATAACTGCACCTTAGGAATCCTTTTCTTTCTTTCTTTCTTTCTTTTTTTTTGAGACAGAGTCTCACTCTGTTGCCCAGGCTGGAGTGCAGGGGCGTGACCTTGCCTCACTGCAGCCTCCACCTCTCAGGTTCAAGTGATTCTCATGCCTCAGCCTCCCAAATAGCTGGCATTACAGACAAGTGTCACCACTCCTGGCTAATTTTTGCATTTGTAGTAGCAATGGGGTTTCACCATGCTGGCCAGGCTGGTCTCGAACTCCTGGCATCAAGTGATCCTCCTGCCTCGGACTCCCAGGGTTGGGATTACAGGTGTGAGCCACCATGCCCGGACATAGGAATCCTTAATAACAAAGACAAAACTATTTGAAAAGTTAGGGAAACAGTAGAACAGACATATTACAAAATAGGACATTTGAATGTGTTCACATGTATTAATATGGAAATGCAAATTAATACCACAATAATATCAATTCCATGCACATTTTAACAAAATCAAAAGTTACAATTCCAGATATTGGTATGAATGTGGAGCAACCAGAACTCTCATACATGGCTGTTTGGAATATGAACTGGCACAACCATTTTTGGAGTAGAGCTTGGTCTTTCCTAGTAAAATAGAACATGTTCTACAACCCAGTAATTCCACTTCTATATGTACATTCTAAAGAAGCTCATGCCCATGTGGTCCAAGAAGAACATACAAGAATATTCAACACCATAATATTTATATCATCTGAAAGAGGAAACAATTCAAGCGTTCATCCATAATAGAATCACTAAGTAAACTGTGTTATAACCAGAAAATGAAATATTCCATAGCAATGAAAATTGATGAACTAGAGCTATATCGGATGAATTGAAAAAGTCACAAAAGAAAACATTCTGTGTAGTTTAAACTATATTAAATTCTAAAACAAGCAAAATAAGTACATTTTATTTGAGGATGCATGTATATTTACAAATACAAAGAAGAGAAAGAAAATTGTTACCCAAAACTCAGGCTTGGAATAACTCAGCAAAGAGGAATGGAAGTGGGGCCTGATACTTTATATTTTGGTATTAAACAACAAAACTGAAACTGAGTATATTCTGATGCTCATTAGTTCCATTCTGAGGAATATATCCTCTAAGACTAGAAAATCTCTTGAATATGTGCATCAGGATACAGATTCAAAAATGTTCTTATCTATGTTGTTCGTAATCACAAAATATCGGGAACAATCCAACTGCCAATTGACAAGAGAATGAGTGAACAGTTTTGGATATTCATCTAATAAAAACTAATGACCTAGAGCTAGGCATGTCAACTTGGGCAACTTTTGCAGCATAATATTGAGGGGAAAATGCAAATCATATTAATAAAATACATGAACTGGTTTCCATTTGTATGAAGTCCAAAAATATATAAAACTAAAGACAATGTTATATGCAGCTACACTGCCCAATATAGTAGCCATTGGCCACATGTGGCTAATAAGCATTTGAAAACTGGATGGTCCAAATTCAGATGTTCTGTACATTTAAAATATGCACAAGATTTCAAAGAATTCATATTTTAAAAAGAATGTGAAATACCTCACTAATAATTTTTTGTATTGACTCCACAGCGAAATGACAGTATTTTGGATAGATGGGGTTAAATAAAATAAATTTTTAACGAATTTCACCTGTTTCTTTATACCAATTTAAATGTGGCCACTGGAAAATTCAAAATTACATGTGACTTGCATTTGTAGCTTACATTATATTTCTATTGGACAGTGCTGGTACACCAATATCCACGTAGATATTATGCCTTTAAAAGAAACAACAAAAACAAAATTTGGATTAGAGATTCTTGTAGGTGGAGGGAGATGGTGTGTGGAAGGAATACAGATGGCTTTAAAGTTTTGGTAAGATTCTCTTCTTAAGCTGAGTTGCAGGTATCCAGCTGTTCATTTGATTGTTAATCTGTACTCCTCACATATATATTACAAATATTTTTCCTATATACTTATGTTTAATACCAATTTTTTAAAATTATAAATTCTTTTTAAGCCTTATTACCTGAAAATTGAATTTTACATAAGTAAAGCCAAATAAAACTAAAATGAGAATATCAGATGAGTCATCAGGAAGGTCATAAGGATAGAGATTCTACTGGACTGTGGCAGGCTGAAAAGGAGCCAGTCACAGGGAGAGGAAGAGATGGAGTATCCCAGGAGGAGGAACAGTGGATATGAAGACTATGAACTTCATTCTCATGTTTGAAGAACTGAAAGGAAACCAGAGATATGAGGATGATGACTAAGACTAAGATAAAGATGATGAGGTTGGCAGGGGCAGCATATGCTTATAGGACATAGTAAGGGGCTATATATTTTTCAAAATGCAATGGAAAGCCATAGAAAGGTTTTAAGCCCGATGACAAATGGATTCTATATTTTCTTTAAAAAGATTAATCTGTCCACTGAGTGGACAATATATTGTAGGTGGAGGTGAGGTCCAGACAAGGATGACAGTGGACTAGGGTGGGAGTGGCAGGAATGGAGAGAAGTGGAGGGATGTGGGGTTTAGTTTTGAGATAGAATCAAGAAATGACTGATGAACTGGATGTGCTCAGAACAGAACACTGAAAAGTCTCAAATGAATCCCAGATACTCCCAGATTTCTGGCTCAGTCAGATTTCTGGCTTGAGAAATTCTCTCCCTGGTGGTGGTCTTTACCGACATGGGGAAAACTTGGTGGGAGAAAGGAGTAAAATCAAGTATTTGTTGAACATTTTAAACTTAGCTTGAGACATTCAAGTGGATTTATCAAATAAGAAGGTGGATATACGTAACTAGAATTCAGAGGAGAGATTTGGGGTAAAAATAAATGTGGGAGTTGTCAGTAGGTAAAATAGAGCTGAAAGCCATGACGATGGGTGCCTTCTAGAGCACAAGTCGGCAAACTTTCTCTGTAAAGGCCTGGGAAGTAAATATTTTCAGCTTTATGGACTACACACAGTTTCTGTTGAAAAAAACTCAGTACTGCCATTGTAGGGAGAAAGCAGTCATAGACAATGTGCAGATTAATGGTAATGACTGTGTTCCAATAAAACTTTATTTACAAAAACAGGCGCTAGGCTAGAGTTGGCCCACAGGCCATAATTTGCCAAGACCCGTACTAAAGAGAGAAGAGGAAAGGGCCCAGACTAAGACCTAGAAAACACCAATCATGATAGAGGAAGCAAAATATGGACACAGTCTCCTCCTAGGAGAGACATGTTAGCTCTAAGAGCAGTCATACACAGCTCTTATTTAAGTTAATTATTCACATTTCAGTATCAGTAGGACATTTAGTAAATATGCTCTCACTAAGTTACCTGATTATCACTCATATTTCCAGGTTTTGGTGCAATACTCCATTTAGAAATATTAATTTACTCTTTTATCTCTTGAAGGCCAACTTAACTATGGGTAAGAAATTGTTGAATTTTCGGAACATATGAGCTGTGGGAAAGAAAGATTGGCAGAAAGTGTCGTGGCATCCTTGCTACTCCCCACTGGAGGAATGTGCCTTTAGCTCAGGCGTCAATATGAAAAATGCTCTTTCCAACAGAGAATAAGCACAATAAAACTCACTCCTCTGCAGTTCAGCAGATGATATGGAAAATGTTAGAGGCATCTAGTCATAGTCCAAGCAGTTCAAACTAAGAAAGCTACTGAAAACTGTGTTAGAGAGAAAAGCCAACAGCAGGCTTTCTGACATGGGTTCAACAGGTACTAGATGAAGCAGCCTCATTAGCAATCAACTGGTAACATAAACCTCAGAAATTAAAGATGAGGGGACTGATAATTTTGCAAAAATGTCAGTAAGAGATGTAAAATTGGAAAACAATTTCAGCAAGGACTTGTATGTGGGAAAAATAAAATGTTTTCATTTTTCCATTACTTCAAAAATAGGTAATGGGCCAGACTATTTTTATAAACAAAGTTTTATTGGAAAACAGCCACACCCATTCATTTATATATTGTCTAAGGATGCTTTCTCTCTACAATGGCAAACAGGAGTAGTTGCAACAGACATCTTATGGCTCACAAGGCCTAAAATATTTACTATCTGGGCTCTTACAGGAAAAGCTTCCAGGCCTCTGTCTGATACACGATATTTAGAAGAAAATCAGCAGAATGTTTCCAGAAAAAGGAAAGAACTCCTAAATAGAGAAAATCTCTCAGCCACATACAGTAAGGATTGTGACCAGTTTCTTAATGAAAAGGGAACAGGAAATAAAGAACAGAACCTCACCATATGTCACTATGTCACATGTAGTTTTTTCGTTTTGACAATTGATCATAGCTAAACTGTATAAAGTTCTTATTCTATAATTTTGGAATAGAAATAATTTCCATCTAATCCTTTTGAAGTTTTCATAGGTGTAGATTTTAAGAACCACCATCTGTTACAGACATTTATGCAAGTCGAATGGGTGAACTCTCCCTAAGTACTGCAAGCAGTTAGTATCCAGAATAGGAAAAACCGAGACCACAATTCTCTGACGCTTACCAGGACTATCTTAGCAAGTATACGAAACACAATATGGAAGTTCTAACCCACCCTTTCACTTCCATTTAACCTCCTTTCTTCCATGATAAAATCAAGAGCTGTGCAAAGGATATGAACAGACATTTCTCAAAAGAAGACATTCATACAGCCAACAGACACATGAAAAAATGCTCATCATCACTGGCCATCAGAGAAATGCAAATCAAAACCACAATGAGATACCATCTCACACCAGTTAGAATGGCAATCATTCAAAAGTCAGGAAACAACAGGTGCTGGAGAGGATGTGGAGAAACAGGAACACTTTTACACTGTTGGTGGGACTGTAAACTAGTTCAACCATTATGGAAAACAGTATGGCGATTCCTCAGGGATCTAGATCTAGATGTACCATATGACCAAGCCATCCCACTACTGGGTATATACCCAAAGGATTATAAATCATGCTGCTATAAAGACACATGCACACGTATGTTTATTGCGGAACTATTCACAATAGCAAAGTCTTGGAATCAACCCAAATGTCCATCTGTGACAGACTGGATTAAGAAAATGTGGCACATATACACCATGGAATATTATGCAGCCATAAAAAAGGATGAGTTTGCGTCCTTTGTAGGGACATGGATGCAGCTGGAAACCATCATTCTTAGCAAACTATCACAACAACAGAAAACCAAACACCACATGTTCTCACTCATAGGTGGGAACTGAACAATGACATCACTTGGACTCGGGAAGGGGAACATCTCACTCATTAAATGTTGGCACATATGACGAGTTCTACTTCCAACTCTCTTTTAAGATGTTGAGAACCTCTTCCATGCTCCCTTTCCTTTCCCACTGGCTGAAACTGGGACAGACTTGACAGTAGCCCAGCCTCAAGAATGTAGATAAAGACAGTGCCCCAGGAGAATGACTGAGCTACAAGGTGGGAGCTAGCCTGGGTCCCTAGAAGGCCATATGGGGCAAAGCTTCTCTGATGACCCGGACTGCTCACATCAGAACTGTTATATGAAATATAAGCCACTTCACAGAGGGCTTCTTTTTTAATTTTTAATTTTTGTGGGTACATGGTAGGTACATACATGTATGGGGTAGACGAGCTATTTTAATACAAGCATGCAATGCATAATTATCACATCATGGAAGATGGGGTATCCATAGTCTCAAGCATTTATCCTTTGCATTACAAACACTTCAATTATACTCTTTTAGTTATTTTTAAATGTACAATGAATTTATTGTTGACTATAGTCACCCTGTTGTGCTATCAAATGCTATCATTCTTTCTAACTATTTTTTGTACCCATTAACCACCCCTACCTCCCCCTCACCCGCCCCTCAACTACCCTTCCCAGCCTCTGGTAACCATCATTATATTCTCTATCTCTATGAGTTCAATTGTTTTGATGTTTAGATCCCACAAATAAGTGAGAACACAAAATGTTTCTCTTTCGGTGTCTGGCTTATTTCACTTAGCATAATAACCTCCAGTTCCATTCATGTCATTGCAAATGACTGAATCTCATTCTTTTTTATGGCGTATACACCATTGTGTATAAGTACCACATTTTCTTTATCTATTTATCTGTTGGTGGACACTTAGTTGGCTTCCAAATGTTGGCTATTGTAAACAGAGCTGCAACAAACATGGGAGTGCAGATATCCCTTCGATGTATAGATTTCCTTTCTCGTGGGTATATACCCAGCAGTGGAATTGCTGGGTCATATGATAGCTCTATTTTAGTTTTTTGAGGAAAGTCCAAACTGTTCTCCATAGTGGTTGTACTAATTTACACTCCCACAAACAGTGTACAAGGTTTCCCTTTTCTCCACATCCTCATTAGCATTTATTATTGCCTGTCTTCTGGATATAAGCCATTTTAACTAGGGTGAGATGATATCACAGTGTAGTTTTTACTTGCATTTCTCTGATGATGAATGATATTGAGCACCTTTTTGTATGCCTGCTTGCCATTTGTCTTCTTTTGAGAAATGTCTATTCAGATCTTTTGGGTATTATTTAATCAGGTTTCTACATTTTTTCCTATAGAGTTGTTTGAGCTTCTTGCATGTTCTGGTTATTAATCCCTTGTCAGACAGGTAGTTTGCAAATATCTTCTCCCATTGTATGGGTTGTCTCTTCACTCTGTTGTTTCCTTTGCTGCACAGAAGCTTTTTAACTTGATATTATTCCACTTTTCCATTTTTGCTTTGGTTGCCTGTGCTAGTGGGATTACTCAAGAAATCTTTGCCCAGACCAAGGTCCTGGAGGGTTTCCCCAATGTTTTCTTGTTGTAGTTTCATAGTTTTAGGTCTTATATTTGATTCTTTAATCCTTTTTTTAATGTATGTATGTGGTGAGAGATAAGGGTCTAGTTTCATTCTTCTGCATATGGATATCCAGTTTTCCCAGCAACATTTATTGAAGAGACTGTCTTTTCCCCATGTATGTTCTTGTCACCTTAGTTGAAAATAAGTTCACTGTAGGTGTGTGGATTTGTTTCTGGGTTCTCTATTCTATTCCATTGGTCTATGTGTCTGTTTCATGTCAGTACCATGCTGTTTTGGTTAGTATAGCTCTGTAGTACAATTTGAAGTCAGGTAATGTGATTCTGGAGGGTTTCTTTTTATGTTTGCTTAGTCTTGATCCTAAGAAGAGATTCAATGTGAGGTTGTCCAGCCAATAAGCAGTGTATTAGGGGTAGAAGTCATGGAGTACCCTTATGTCTAAAGGAAAACCTAGTGACTTCACAAATACGGAATAGGAGGACTCTAGCTTAACTGCCTCATGTTTGAAAAGACTTGGAGATTTTTTGGTTAACTAAAGGATGATTATCACTCAATAGTGTGCCATAACTGGGGGTGGGGGTAGTGAATAGAGTCCTAGCAGTGTGCCATCTAGAATGAAGGCAGTGACGGTTGGACTGAAGTCTTTCTGCCCTTGTGAGACCATGGCTGGCAACCTTCAGATCACAGTGCAGACTCATTTCTTTGACAAGACTTATCAAGTACGTTATGGGAATATGATTACATCTTAGTGCTCCATGAGTGCTAACAAATTCGGTGAAACTTTTTATTTTTGCTTACAATTCTCAGGTGGACTGCATCTGAGTCAGACAATCTGGATGCCTCCAGCAAAGCCTATTCAGAGGAGATAAATCAGGATGGTGAACACATTAAAAATTATGTCCTATAAGGAGTATTTGTTGGTCTTGAGTGGGAAGAAAGTGACTCACCACAATGCAGAGGAACTCTAGGGGGACAAAATAGCAGATGTCTTCAAATATTTGTAGGACTCTTCACAAGGAAGAGGAATGAGACGTGTTCTGAATGGTATCTGAAAAATTTGAACTTGAAACTGCATGCAAAAAACAGCAATACTCCATATAACCCTAATGTATAAACATCTACATTTTTCTAAAATTAAGAGATGCCCATTTATATTTACAGAAGAATCCTTCCCTTCATAAAAGGATTTTAATAGTGATTTCTTCTATGCATTTAATTTTTTTTTTTTTTTTTTTTTTGAGACCGAATCTCACTCTGTTGCCCAAGCTGGAGTGCAGTGGTGCAATCTCTGCTCACTGCAACCTCCACCTCCCTGGTTCAAGTGGTTCTCCTGCCTCAGCCTCCCAAGTAGCTGGGATTACAGGCGCCTGCCACCATGCTTGGCTAATTTTTGTATTTTCAGTAGAGACGGGGTTTCACCATGTTGGCCAGGCTGGTCTCAAACTCCTGACCTCAGGTGATCCACCTGCCTCGGCCGCCCAAAACGCTGGGATTACAGGTGTGAGCCACTGTGCCCGGCTGCATTTAAGATTTTTTAGTTGCAAAATAACCTTACAGGAATACTGAATCCCTCAGCTCCGTGGCACAGCACAATCAGCAAGGCTAATATGAGGCAAGTTTAAAAAAGAAACTACTGACAAATGTGTGGGAGGCAAGAGAGAAATCACAAGGAGTGGCAAAGAATCCCAGGGCTAGTAACAACAGGGCCAAGGGAAAGGCAGTTGCTGGAACTTGCAGACAGTGAGCATCGAAAGTTGAGTGAAACTGGCTGCATGCCGAGGGATGCACGTTATGATGACCCTACAGGAGGCAGCTGGGGGAATAATACTTTGAACTTCACTGTCTTCCCCTCTTGCAATCTGCCACGGTTTCCCATTGGCTGAACCCAACCAGAAGCCAGAGGTCAGGAAGTACATTTATGGAATCCATGTAGATCAGCCGTTCAGTCCATAAAGCAGATCAGCCCTTCAGTCCATAAAGCAGAGTAGAAAAGGTTAAGAGTGGAAAGGATCTGCAGGAGCAAATGGAAGCCATCAAGGAAATGTAATGTGAATCTGAATGTTCTACTTTATGTATCAATGCTCCTGTCATACATCTTTTCATTTTATTCCATATATGAGCAATACTAATGAAACCTCAGTGATAGCAGTCTCCAAAACAAGTAGTGTGAGCTGATATAAAATGAAAATGAAAATGAAAACCCGGTATGCTGGAAGTGAAGCTGGTGTTTTCTCCTCTCCCACCACTCACATGGATGAGTGAGCTCTCCATTTTTAAACACCATTTGCAGACTGATCTGCCTCTATTATATGCTAAACCTATGGTAAATCAAAAGAGGAAAATAAATCTTGCCTCTGTAAAGAATGCCTCCAACAGTAAGATGAAGATTTTGTTTTCACAAAGCATCAAATGATCCACTGTAAAAGTTCGAATAGTTCAGAATTCTAAAAGCAAATCTAGCTGCATAAAGTTAAAATCCTGGGGGGAAAAAAAGATAAGATACAGTAATACTCTCGGGCCTAAACATTTTGTTTGGGTTTTGAATTAGACATATGTTCATTCATCATCCTCATTTGTACAAACAGTAAAACCTGTCTCATTGGCAATTTTTATTTCAACATGACTCCCTTCTGTAAATGCCCTCTCTCAGTTATAGCACATGGTTTTTTAAAAGCCTTGGGCAGACTCACACATTTTCTGCTGCTGCTGTTGCTCCCACGGCACTTTTTTTCTTCCCTTTCTTACAGCACAGATCATTGCGTATCATAATTATTGAACATGTCTGACTCCCTTGCTAGACTGTGAGCCCCCAGGAGGAAAGACCATGCCTTACTCATCTTTGCATCCTGCAGTCCCAGGAGCTCCTTCCCCAGGGTACACATCCAATGAATACTTCTCAAATAAATTAATGATGACGCATCTTTACCTTCTGTCTTTGCTTTCTTGGGGAGAAGGATTCATGAACTAAGAGAACACCATCCTTCCTACACATTCTCCAGAGTGAAGCTTGTGGTTTGTGTTTTCTTCTTAACTATTCTGTATTTGTATTTGCATGTACTATACAAGCAAATGTAAGATTTTGTTAAACTGAATCACTTCGAGTTGAGATCAGCAGACTTTTTTTTAAGGGTCAGAGAGTATAACTATTTTAAGTCCGCCCTTGTAGCACCATCGACAATATGTAAATGATAGGGCATATAAATGATAGGGGGTTCCAATAAAACAGGCCTCCATTACCAGACACTAGGTTGTGAGCAATGCCGCAATGAGTAACCTTGTATACATAGCCTTCCTTTCTTGCGCATATGTATCTGCAGGATCAATGACAAAATGTGGGATTGCTGGGGAAAGAATAACTACATCTGTAAATTTGGTAGGTATGGCCAAATTTGTGCGTTTGTTGGGCACAAATTTGGCTTGGGGCACAGAAAATGAGACGTTTCCATTTTATCTGTTAAAAGAAAAGATAACATTAAAAGAAAATGTGTAAAACATTAACATTTATCAATTCTAGATGGCTTGTATACACAGGCATTTGTCATATAATCTGCAATTGTTTCTGAATGTTTTAACTTTTAAAAACAAAAAAGTAAGATAATTGTTGTTGAATAATATGGAGCTGGGTATAAACAAGCAAGAGGTCGTTTCTTTCTTTCTTTGTTTTTTGTTTCTTGTTTTTTGAGATGGAGTCTGGCTCTGTCACCTAAGTTGGAGTGCAGTGGTGTGATCTCGGCTTACTACAACCAGCAAGAGGTCAATTCTTTCTATTTCTACATTATGGTTAATCACCTGAAGGGGATTTTCTCAGCTTTGACAGGATGGCTGGCAATATTTAGTTTCAGTAGCATTGTCTTCCATTCTGAATTAACTGTACAAAAGATTACCCTTGGAAATGAAAAGAAACACAATTTTTTTAAAGTCCAAGTCAAGATGATCTTATCTTACTCTCTCTCTAACACCTCTTAGCAGTGGTTCTCACACTTGGGCGTGCATCAGGATCACCAATGGGACTTGTTTAAACACAGGTTGCTGGGCCCCACCACCAGAGTTTCTGATCCAATAGCTCTGAACCAGGAATCTGCATTTCTAACAAGTTCCCAGGTGATGCTGACGCTGCTGGTCTGAGAGCCACACTTTAAGAACCACTGATCTAAAGAAAAAATAAAGAAACAAAAGCTTTACTGAAATCAAGGCTGATTTTAATGTGGACAATTTATAACTGATAAAGTGTTAAATCAATGGTAGAGGCCTTTTATATAATCATTTTAGATGAGAAAATAATATTGGTTTTACTGAAATATTCATTCATTTATTTGGGGCCAAATAGGTCCAAGGAAAATAAAGAGTCCTAGGCAGGGTTAAGAATACCAAGTGTTGCATTTGTTTAATACAAATGCAAAATATTTCTAGAAAGATATATATAACATGCAATACAAACCATAAATCAATGACTAGTATCCTGTTCATCTGTTTTGGTAATAAATAAAGACAAAAAACTAGGAGTTCTTACCTTGCTGCGCCTCATCCTACTACCTACACCTAATTACTGCTCCCATCTAATTCCACCTGATCCACTGCTCATGTACCCTGTACACCTGCTACCCCACAAGGTATCCTTCCAACTGACGCCTGTCAACATTTCTAGATGTTCTTACTTCATATGTTGCTACTGGTTTTTCAAGATGCCCTATCATTATTTAAATTACTGCTATAACACAAACTTTGACAATGCTTTCTGAAAAGAAGCATCTTGCTCCTGGTACTGTTTCAAAAAACCCAGTTTCATAATTCGCATTTCAGTGCACATTTATTTTCAAAACCATTTGATGGATAAATCATCTTCATAAAGTTATGTTTTTCTTTCTCATTGCAACCCAAAAATCTCTGAAGACTCCATGCATGAATATCCAGGACTCAAAATATAAAAGTCAACAATTATCTGCCTTTAAAATGCCATCTTCACAAAGCTAATTTATCAGATGTCTTCCAATGTTCTCCATGGACAGCAAAGGCAAAACAGGTATGTCAAATGAACAGCAGTTGTTGCTGCTTTTCCCCCAGCATAGTAGCCAATGCAACTAGAACTCTTATCAAATTAAGCACTATGAAATGAGAATGAAGGAAAAGTAGTGACAACCTCCATCAAAGTTTCTCAGTTTCAATAAAATAGGACTTCCGCAAGAAGTCTTTTCACAACATAACACTTACTTCTCCTTTCCCCTGAACATAGACTCTGGATGTTCAAATCATCACAGCATAGTAGCAGCCCACTAAAAATTATAGTAGGTAGGTATCATTCAGGATTGTATAGCCCTAGGATCTAATTCAACAAAATAATTTCTACATTAATTCAAGAACTTCCCCCTCTGGTTATAGAATGAAGTCTTAAGATCATCGACTCAAAAGCAGTATCCCACACTCCTGGGCTCCAAAACACTATGGTTGGTGTAAGAAAAGATAAGAGAAGGAAGCTGCAGTCTGTGACCCAGGTCAACATAAAAGAAAAAAGAAATGAGCTCACGAAAGCTTACAAAACATTGGCATAACCAAATGCCAACCAATGTTGCTACCGTAAGACTTAAAGAAGGATGAAAGAAATACAAAACACAGCTTGGCAGTCAAAGACAGGTTTTCTTTAGATAAAACCTGAGAGGGACTTCTGACCGATTTCGGCCAGGAGCCCTTTCTCTTACAGACTAAGAGTATATATTGGTTTTAGGGTAAGGGGGCTTATCAGAAGCTTGGAATGTTTATATATGGGGAGAATTTTATGGCAGGGTTGGAATCTCTCTGGGAGGAGGGGAGGTTATCTTGGGGCAGACATCTTTCTGGCCCAGAAGGGGGTTATCTTGGGGCTAGCATCTTCCAGGCTGGAGGGGGCTTATCTAGGGGCCAGCATGTATCTGGTCTGGGAGGAGTCTGGAATGTTTCTGATTGGAGATGTTATTTGCAGTTTATGGTCATTCTGACCTTAGCCATTAGGCTGATGCCCTTTGGATTTAGGCGGTTTTTTATCAAGGTGAACTTTAGAATGAGAAGCTTGTCCAAGATGACAATGCTCCCTCTCTGTGAGCTACGTAAAAAGGATGGTAATAATATAGTCTTAGTCTTAAGTAACTGGAATGGGCTATTATAGCTAATGTAGTTTTCTATTCCAAGAAAGGCTAAGCAGATGCTTTTCTTTTTTTTTTTGAGACGGAGTCTCGCTCTGTCGCCCAGGCTGGAGTGCAGTGGCCGGATCTCAGCTCACTCCAAGCTCCGCCTCCCGGGTTTACGCCATTCTCCTGCCTCAGCCTCCCGAGTAGCTGGGACTACAGGCGCCCGCCACCTCGCCCAGCTAGTTTTTTTTTTTTTGTATTTTTTAGTAGAGACGGGGTTTCACCGTGTTGGCCAGGATGGTCTCGATCTCCTGACCTTGTGATCCGCCCGTCTCGGCCTCCCAAAGTGCTGGGATTACAGGCTTGAGCCACCGCGCCCGGCCATCGCAGATGCTTTTCTTCTTAATTTTCCAATATTGTTGCTAGCACATGGTTGTAGTGGGTTTTGTGGACTGGTTTCCTCAACTCTGTTCCAACCTTCTTCTGTGCCTTCTAGGATTACAGAGACTTGAAAGCAACAAGCTCTGTTTTTCAAGTTCCCTTACAGCTAGAACTGTGGAAGAGGTTTAGATTCTGTATAACAGATGCACTCTTATAATACTTGGATTTGAAACCAAGTTATGTAGGAAAAGAGGCCAGATGTGAGAAATCCATTTTGTGGGTGTAAATTATACCTACAGCGGCCAGGTTCCAGTGCTATCGTTTGAGGCTGTGGCTTCCTGACTTAGCAGAGGTGGCTTCTCTATCACAGCAGAGGCAATACAGCTCCTGAGCCAGCACTTTAGGGGTCGTGACCCACTCAAAAGGCAGGTTTTAGACTGCGGCAGAAACTGGAGGCCCCATTTTGTGGTTTGCTTTGAAAGTCGCTCCTGGCAGTTCAGCTCACAGCCTGTCTCTTCAGGCCTTCTAATGATATTGTCACTTAATACTCCATACTTGTCCCTTTATGCTTAAGCCATTTATATTTTATCCTGTCTCTGTAAGCGATCCCCAATGAATACAGTAGATGTTCACTTCCCTGCCTTAATAAATACAGTGTAATAAATGTACTTGATGATTAAAGTACCTTAAAATTCCTCAAAGTTATTGTTGGGATAATAAAGAAAAAGAGTTTTGTTCAAATGAAATTAATGAATGCCAAATCACCTTGAACTTGAACTTCCAGGAATAACTTAATTTTATGTGAACAAAATCTCCTTTCACATTCTCATAGTAAGTAAAATACTAGAGCTATAGAAGAATAAGGAAATCAAGTGAAGAGAATATTGAAAGCATAACTGACAGTTAAATGAGTAAATAAGGCTGTGTGTTAGCAGTGGGTTTAATATCTCAATAGTAAAATGGCAGAGACTCCAGCAGCAGCCCAGGAAAAGACAATGTGGGCTGGGATTGTGGTGGTAAGAAAGAGATGGAGACTAGAGCAAAGATGGTGAGTATCATAATTTGAACTCCCCCAGAAGCAAACCTTGAGAGGACAATTTGAACGCAAGTCGTTTTTTTAAGAGACAAAAACCAATAGGGGAGTGGGAAAGTGTATAGTTTTCTATTGCTGCCGTAACAAATCACCACAAATTTAGTGGCTTAAAACAGTACAAATGTATTCTCTTACAGTTCTGAGGGTCAAAAGTCCAAATCCGTTTCATTTGGCTAAAATCAAGGTGTCAGCAGGACTGGTTCCTTGTAAAGCCTCCAGGGGAGAATCTATTTCCTTTCCTCTTCCAGCTTCTAGAGGCCACCAGCATTCCTTGACTTGTAGTCCCTTCCTCTACTTTCAAAGCACATCATTTCAGTCTCTGCTTGTATCATCACATTACCTTCTCTTCTCACTCTGACTCCTGCTGAGTCCCTCTTAGAAAGGAGCGATGTGGTTACATCAAGCCCACTCAGAAAATCCAGGATAATCTCCCCATGTAAATATTCTCAAATTAATCACATCTGTGAAGTCCCTTTTGCTTATTATATTACCTGTAATGTAATAATCACAGGTTCCAGAGATCAGAATATTTGAGAGGCCCTTATTCAGCCTACCTACCACAGGAAGTGAGAGAGTGAAAGGGAGGAAGTCAGGAAAGTGTGCATTAATTGAGCCAGTTTTCATGGTGGACCACTGGAGTTCAATCCCACTGGGGAACTCTGGGAGAGTGTGGAGAGCAGAGCTTCTCAAGCTTCAAGTTTCAGTGTGCATATGCATCCCCTGGGGATCTTATTAAAATGCAGATTCTGATTCAGTAGGTTTGAGGTAGAGCCTGAGATTCTGCATTTCCAACAAGTTTCCAGGTGACACCAATGCTGTTGATCTGGTACCGTGGTTTAAATAGCAATGATGTAGAATGTGCCTCAACGCTATCCCAAATGAGTGACAAGGAGGCTGTTCACCTCCTTGTCAAAAGGAGGCTTATTGGAGGCTTATTCACCAACTCCCTGTTCTTCCTTAGTGGAGAGCTGCTTTCAGGCCACTTCCTGATTGCCCTGTATGTGGGTGGATAATGCTCCTGAGGCAAAAAAAAAAAAAAAAAAAAAAAAAAAGTCCCAAGGGGAGCCATAGTTGTTTACAATGAACAACCTTCATTGTATGAAGGTGAGTGCAAAGGGAATATGGGCAGGACACCAACAACATGTGCTACAGTGACTGACTAGGTGTAGAAAGACAAGAAGGAAGAATAGGATGGAGGACAGGAGAAGAAGGAAAAGCATGCTAATGAGAAAGGAGACTCATCCAGTTTGGAATCCGAGACACTGGGAAAACACTGGTAGCATGAATAAATAATTGTGAGGGTCAAGATGACTTTATTTCCATCCAGATGCTCAAATGCCTGACTTAATGCTATGCTGACTCTTTGGTCATCTAGAGTGTACAAAGCTGCATCAAAGCCTCTGAGTGTCTGTTTGCAGCCTATCAAAATGATGTCTCCCCTGAACCCCTAAGCCTGGGGTTCCCTCTCCACATATAATTCTCTTGCAACCTGGAGGTTACTCTGGGAACAAGCCCTCTGCAAATGACAAGAAACAGGTAATAAGAGCTTGGAGGAGGATTATGGTTACAAGAATAGAAGCATGAGATGTAAGAAATATTCCAGAGGACATGCTTCAAAGGAGGCAGAATATTTAAGTGCTGAAATTGTGCTCAAGTGAATGTCACAATTTAAAACCAATGTAATTTTAGTTTGATTACCGATTCTCTAAATGTCCTTAGCTATAAGTCATCTGTTGACCAGCAGTTTACAATGCATTAGCTGTTGACACACACAATATGTGAAACTTGGAAGTACTGCCATGTAAACAAAATAAGATTTGCCTGCCATTTTGCATTATATCAAAAGAGCATAAATAAAAATTAAGGTACACTTCTCTTCCAGTTATATTGCTATTGTTCTTTCTAACAAAGCAATTTCTAGAAAGGTAGGATGTTACCTGGAATATCTTCTTTGTTCAAACACACAGAAGTAATAACTGACTTTTAGAGACATATGTGTACTATCCATTTTGAGTCTCCATCATTCATTGTCACACACTATTACTACTGTAGCCTTTAGAGAATTTTCACTTTTCCATGGACATAACTGATATGAGCTATCAGCTACAAGAAATTCCTGGCACCAAGTCATCTTAAGCAGCACATGTCTTAGAAGGCACCAGGTTATCAAGGAAAGAGGGATTTGGAGTTATAAGTCTTAATTCCACAACCAGCTTTCCCCAGATTGTCAACTGGCCTCAGATTGATTGAATTCAAAGCCCTTTTCTATGCTAAAATTTTAGGTTTTTGATAAATATTTTTTGGTATATATATATATATATATTATATATAACATTTTTGATATATATAATATATTTATAATTTCCAGTAACATATGTATATATGTTACTGGCAATGATATAGAACCAGATTAATTTAAATGCTTTGCACCAATTGCTCACACTCCTCTACTCTGAGTTCACTGTTTCCCTTCCATACATTCCATACATTCATTTCAGTAACTCTCCTTCCACTTGTAGGATGGAAAAACAGTAAGATGTTTTAAAAAAAAAACTCAGCTAATAAAATCCCAATAAAGTCTGGAGTCTAATTAATAGTCATATAACAGTGTGTTAGTGTTGACAAATGTCCCATAGTCACGCGAGATGTTAACCTTAGGGGAAATGGGGTAAAGGGTGTACGGGAAGACCCTGTGCTATCTTTGCAATTTCTCTATAAATCTAAAATTACTCCAAAATGAAAAGCTTATTACAAGAATAAGCAAACTTGGGTTTGGAAATCTACCCACCCAAACCCCATATTCACTAGCTGTGTGATTTGAAAAAAAGTGATTAAATGCTCTCAGAAACAGTTTCCTCACTTGTAAAATATGAACGATGCCATCCACTTTTCTGGAGAAGTCAGGATTCAAGATCAGATTAGACACTTTATACATAGTTTTGGTGTTACTTTTACTAAATTTTAAAGGATCTGGGGTAACTTAGAGTAAAAAGCAACGGAGTGGCCAGAAAAGGGCACCACCATCAGCATTCTCCTTGGTGAGTTGCCCAAATGAGTTCTGCAAGTTAATTCTGATTTCCTTAAAGGTGGCACTTTCATAAACATAGAATGAATGTATTATAAAAGATCTAAGGAAGACAGAGGAATTGATCAATCCAAAATCTAAATTCTTGAAAAACAAATACCATAAAAAAACTTGCAGAAAATCAAATCAAGGGGAAAAAATATATAAGAACACTGTGCAGTTTCATGTTAGCAAAATTCTAAACTTTAACAAAATTGATGTTTTTCTTTTTAAAATTTTTTATTTTTAATTGTTATGGATGCACAATAGTTCTACATATTTATGTGATATTTTGATACAAGCATACAATGTGTGATGATCAAATTAGGGTAACTAGGATATCCATTACCTCAAGCGTTTATCATTTCTTCATGTAAGAACATTCCAGTTCCACTCTTCTATTTTGAAATATGCAATATAAACTTATCTCACTTTAAAATATGGATATGAAAATCTAACTAATGTATACTAATTTAATGAAACTAACATTTCCTTTAAATAATAATCTATCATAACTAAATCCATTTTATTATTCTTACAAAAATGGAAGAATGACTTAATATAAGAATATTTGGTAACATACAGTAAATCAAAACAATTAAAAGACCAACTAAAAAAGCATATGGAGCCGGGCATGGTGGCTAATGCCTGTAATCCCATCACTTTGGGAGGCCAAGGTGGGTGGATCGCTGGAGCTCAGGAGTTCAAAAGCAGCTTGGGCAATATGGCGAAATCCTGTCTCTATTAAAAATATAAAAATTAGCCAGGTGTTCTGGTGCACGCTTGTAATCCCAGCTACTGAGTTGGCTGAAGTAGAACCCAGGAGGCAGAGGCTGCAGTAAGCTGAGATCCTGCCACTGCACTCCAGCTGGGCGACAGAGCAAGACTCCTTCTCAAAAAAAAAAAAAAAAAAAGTGTATGATATTCTCAAAGTTATTGAAAAGGCATTTTATAAAATAAATCCCCCATTCTTTAACTATTATAAAACTAAAGTTAGAAAAGCATAAACTTATATGATTTTCCAGAGTCTGTATCAAACTCTAAGATCAAAAACAAGGCAAAGATGCTTAGTCTTGCCACTTTGATTCAATGTAATATTGAAAATCCTAACCAGATAAATTAGGCAAGAAAAAGAAACACAAGGAATTCCAATGGAAAATGAAGAGGCAAAAGTATCTCTGTTTGCAGATGCCACGATTTTGCATGTAGAAAACCCTAAAGATTGCAGGAAAAAAAAAAAAAAAAACCTGTTAGACAAATTCAGCAAAACTGTAGGATAGAAAAGGAACACTAAAAAATTGGTTGTGTTTCTACACACTAATAACAATTTTAAGAGGAAATTAGGAAAACAATCCCATTTATAATAGCATCAAAAAGAATAAAAACTTAAGAATAAACTTAACCAAGGAGGAAAAAGACTTGTACACTGAAAACTATAAAACACTGCTGAAAGAAATTAAAGAAGACCCAAATAAATGAAAAGATATCCTATGTTCATAGATTGGAACACCTATATTTAAAATGTCCACACTGCTCAATGCAACTTACAATCCCTATCAAAATTCCAATGGTATTTTTTGTAGAAATTTTTAAAATGCTAAAATCCAAATGAAATATCAAAGAACCTCTAATAGCTAAAACAATCTTAAGAAGGAAGAACAAAGTTGGACACCTCATAACTTCTAATTTCAAAATGTATTGCAAGGCCACAGTAATCAATCTGCCTGTTCCAACTATGCCTGTTGGAACCCAAAGCTGGGAAGCTCAACTGCCCACTTGACCCTTGGGATTCTCTGCCATCCCCATCCCTTGTGCAGGTTGTGTGCCCCTCTCTGTAGAGGTGCAGTGCAGACAGAAGCAACAGCAGGGTCCTGGCTTCCAGGGGAATTGCTGGGCTACTGTGAGGAAGGAAGGAAGCCCCACCTACCATGTCCACCCCATAGCCTGGAAGAAGCTCCATGCCAGCAGGAAAGACCAACATGGAAGCCACAGCCCTGCTAATTCTGTAGCTCATCAATCCTGCTGAATGGCCCAGCTACAATCACCACATCCCATTATCAGGACCTCCTGTCCCCACATTTCCATCTGCCCATGGACAAACATGCCTCTCTTCCTGTCAGTTGAGAGTAGATCCAGTTAGTGGCTGATATTTTTCAAGTAAACTTTCAATGAGAAAGTTAAAAAACAATAACAAAATGAAAACAGTATGATACTAGCATAAAGACAGGTAAATAGGCCAATGGGACAGAATAGAGAGCCCAGAAATATACCTTCACATATATGATCAAATGGTTTTCAACAAAGATGGCAAGATTACACAATGGGAAAAGGATAGTGTCTTCAACAAATAGTGTTGGGAAAACTGGATATCCATATGCAAAAGAAGAAGTTGAATCCTTAATCTTATGCCATACACAAAAATTAATTCAAAGTAAGTTAAAGAACTAAACATAAGACCTGAAATATTATTAAACTCCTAGAAGAAAATATAGGGGAAAGGCTTCATGATATTGGAATAGGCAATGATTTCTTGGATATGACACCGAAGCACAGCCAACAAAAGCAAAAATAGACAAATTGGTCTATGTCAAACATAAAAACTGGGCCGGGCGCGGTGGCTCAAGCCTGTAATCTCAGCACTTTGGGAGGCCGAGACGGGCGGATCACAAGGTCAGGAGATCGAGACCATCCTGGCTAACCTGGTGAAACCCCGTCTCTACTAAAAAAAAAAAAACTAGCCGGGTGAGGTGGCGGGCGCCTGTAGTCCCAGCTACTCCGGAGGCTGAGGCAGGAGAATGGCGTAAACCCGGGAGGCGGAGCTTGCAGTGAGCTGAGATCCGGCCACTGCACTCCAGCCTGGGTGACAGAGCGAGACTCCGTCTCAAAAAAAAAAAAACAACATAAAAACTTCTGTCCTTCAAATGAAACAATCAATAGAGTGAAAAGGGGACCTATGAAATGGGAGAAAATGTTTGCAAACCTTATATTGGATACAGGTTAATATTCAGAATATATAACTTACTTCTACGACTGAATAACAGAAAAACAAATAACCCAATTTAAAAGTGGGCAAAGGACTTGAATAGGTATTTCTCGATAGAAGATATACAAATGGGCAAAAGCATATGAAAAGATGCTCAACATCACTAATTATCAAGGAAAATACAAATCAAAACCACCGTGAGATATCACCTCACACCCATTAAGATAGTCACTATTTAAAAAAAAAAAAAAAAAACAGAAAATAGGCCAGGTGCAGTGGCTCACGCCTATAATACCAGCAGTGAGGGAGGCCGAGGCAGGCGGATCATCTAAGGTTGGGAGTTCAAGATCAGCCTGACCAACATGGAGAAACCCCGTCTCTATTAAAAATACAAAATTAGCCAGGCATGGTGGCGCACGCCTGTAATCCCAGCTACTCAGGAGGCTGAGGCAGGAGAATCACTTGAACGCGGGAGGTGGAGGTTGTGGTGAGCCAAGATCATGCCATTGCACTCCAGCCTGGGCAACAAAAGCGAGACTCCATCTCAAAAACAAAACAAAACAAAACAAAAAAACCCAGAAAATAATAAGTGTTGGTAAGGATGTGGAGAAATTGGAACCCTTGTGTACTGTTGGTGAAATTGTAAAATGATGCAGCTGCTATGGAAAACAAAAAATTAAAAATGAAACTACCATATGATTCAGCAATCCCACTTCTGACTATATATCCAAAAGGATTGAAAACAGGATCTGAAAGAGCTATTTGTACACTCATGTTCATTGCAGCATTATTCACAATAGCCAAGAAGTGGAAGCAACCTAAATGTCCATTGCTATATGAATAGATAAAGAGAATGTGGTATATACATACATACATATATACATATTCAGCCTTAAAAAAGAAGGAAATCCTGTCATATACTACTACACGGATGAACCTGGAGGATATTATGCTAAGTGAAATATGCCAATCACAAAATGATAAATACTGCAAGATTTCACTTATTCATTAACTAAAGTAATCAAACTCATAGAAACAGAAAATAGAATAGTGGTTGCCAGGAGCTAGGGAGAAGGGAAAAGGGAAGTTGTTCGCTGTGTATAGAGTTTCAGCCATGCAAGATGAAAGTGTTCTATATATCTGCTGTATAAAAAATATACATATAGTTAACAATACTATACAGTACACTAAAAAATTGTTGAGGGTGAATTTATATATTTTTTACCACAATTTTAAAAAGCCTATATCAAGCAACAGCCAAGATATATTTAACAGTAGAGCCATAGAAGCAACTCCATTAAAATAGGATATAAAACAAGCATTCTCACAGTAATCATTAATATTTAGCATTATTTTCATTCTGCCAATTGCAATAAGATATGAATCAGAAACAAAAATAAAATTATTATTTGCAGGTAATATTATACAGATGTAAAACAAAATAAAATCCACTTAAAATTATTTAAAGTGATAAGAAAGTTCAGTAAAGTGATTGCACACTTAAGTACAGAACCAAGAAATGCAAGAAATTAATAGTTTTCCTTCCCAATAGTAGCCAAAAAGAATAAATATTTGAAAAACGGATCGCATTCACAAGAGCAACAAAGATATAAAATACCCACCTGTTGAATATGTAGAACCCCTATGACAGAAACTATAACATTTTACCAAGACACATAAAGACTTACGTATATAGAATCCTGCCATATTTCCAGCTGTCATGACAAAACATTATAAGTATGCCAATTATTCCTAAAATGACTTATAGATTCAATTTCAGTAAATAGTCCATTTTTTAAATTTAAAAATATTTCTCTCAGAAATGTGAGTTGTGATTTCATCTTTCATTCTATCCATCTTTGTAATTTCAAGAAAATGAAAAAAAACTAAAGGTTTGGGCTATGATGATGTCAATGGGATTAGGGGAATATCCTGGACTTCTAGAAAACACGTATGTTCCAGAATCAGGAAGCACGTTCATGCTATGCCATCGTGTCCCAAGCACATATTTTCTCTTCTATTAAATAGTCACCCAATGATTACTTTCATCAACTTTTTTCCCTTCTCAACCAGTTGAAATTTAGTATTTATATACACCTGAGTATTTGCCTACTTATTTATTGATTATGGACTTGGTGGATGACTGTAAGGCCCAGCCTATCTAGAATAGTCCAGATTTTTGATATGCTGAAGATCATGAGATATCAAAAATTCACAAAGAGAAAATGGGAGATGAGTTGAATCGTTGTTTGCAGCATCAGACTGATTATCACATATCCCTGCAATGTTCCTCCAGCCCCACTATTATGCACTGTGGAAGAGGTTTGCTAATGCTAGGCTGCTTTGGCAGATTCTTGAGGACTCTGTAAATCTCTATAAAGAACTCACACACTGGAGATAAGATTAAATTATTATGTGGGTCTTATGGAATCCACTAGCTCTGACCCTCTCATGTATTGGTCAATAATTGGTCCTCGTCCTTTTTTAAAATTATCCCAGGACACCAATGGGCCACACTTCTGGGAAGAAGGACCTGGTCCTTGGAATTATTTGGCACTTTAAGAGGTGATTCAAGGGGCCCATGTCCCTCCATTTGTGGTTCCAAGACCTCCAGGGCATAGTTCTTTTTTTTTAAATTTCAATTTTTGTTTTAGATTCAGGGGGTTAAGTGTGCAGGTTTGTTACATGGGTATATTACATGATGCTGAGGTTTGTGGTACAATTAATCTCATGACCCAGGCAGTGAGCATAGTACCCAATCATAGGTAGCTTTTGTTTAGCCCTTGCCCCCTCCCTCTCTCCTCCCTTTTGGAGTTCCCAGTATCTATTGCTGCCATCTTTGTGTCCATGTGTACCCAATGTTTAGCTCCCACTTATAAATGAGAACCTGCAGTATTTGGTTTTCTGTTCATGTGTTAATTCACTTAGGATACTGCCCGCCAGCTGTATTCCATGTTGCTGCAAAGGACATGATTTCATTCTTTTATAGTATTCTTTATCCAGTCAAGGGCATAGTTCTTATCTCCATGGTCAAAGCGAAGTATCCTGGCTAGCAGTAAAAGGGAAGAGCAAAGGAGCTGGAAACTGCACATTATCAAATAGCATTGAAGAGAACTTGGTCACAAAGACACACCTAATCCCAATGGGGAGCTGGGAATGTAGATTCTAGTGCCCTGGGACAAGGGGAGAATTCATTCAGGGGACAACCAGTTGCCTTTCACAGTCCTTACATGGAGTACAGCAGTGAATGGGCACAGACTTAAACATTTGAGAACAATGCCTGGAGTTCCTACTTCATCACCTGCACACCATGTGCCCTCATTTTAAAATCATTTCCCCATTGATAGTGTTGTCCTGCCATAATGGCATGTTTTCCCAAATGCATTGCTGACTGGACTACATAAAGAGGAATATCTTTATCCATAAAGATAAAGAAGACCTAATGCATTTGCAGAAAGATCTTAATACGCAAGTCTTAAAAATAAACACCTTCAGGGTAACTGTCCCTTAAAAGATGTTTCAGAAATTGTAGTTAACATTTGATTACATGTAATCATTTCAAATTTAGTAAAGTCCTTTCTGGGTTTGGCTAAATAACTTTCTCCCTCTTGCTTTTCATATTTCACTGATGTTTCAAAACCAATTTCTAGAGGAAGGGCTTGTCAATTCATACCAATCAAGTCCAAAATGGCCTCCATGTATTTTTCTCTGGCTTTGTGCTCTTCATTTACCACGTGCTTTGTCATCGGTAAACCCAAGGCCATCTTACAGTCCCTCTTTTACTGAAAACGAATCACATTTATTTATAACTAAGACACCCTTGAGGGAAAGGGAGAGAACAAAGTAGCTGGTTTACTTAAGTACGGAACCAAGAAATGCAATTTACCTCCTCAGTCTTTGCCCACCCTTTCCCAAGGCCATAATATATCCCTCAAAATAAGCACAGTTGACTAAGATGTACTGCAACTGCAGGAAAGGAGATATTGTTCAAAAATATAATCTTTTGACTAAAAATGTAATCATCTCATTACTAACAAAGATCAGAATAATCCAGACAACTGCATTTTATATGAAGATTAGTCTAAATGGAACCCAGAATTAACTCTAAAATGAGTGAGTGTTTGGAAAAACAAAGTAGTTCTTCCTTAGGTAGCGAAGTCTCTGAGCTGCTGATTGTGTATCTGTGTTGGATAACACCTTAAAATGGGTAAAGCCTCAGGAATAAAGAGGCTTCTTTGTGGCTGTTTTTCTATAAACCACATAGCACTTCTGTTTACTTTTACTAAAGAATGAGATGAACACAAGCTGAAGAGTAGCAAATGAAGTGGCTGTCAACAGACAGGGATAAATCTATTTAAAAAAAAAAATCAGATTGCTCTTTGAATTGGGAGAAAAGGATAAGAGATGCTGGCAGAGCCACCCAAGGCAATTTGCCTGAATCTCAGAAAGATATTTGCTAACCTTGGCACAGTAAACTAATAAATAAAATAAAGAAATTTAAAAATCAATGATAACATTCATACATGAAAATTATCCTGGCTGGAGTTTGAGGTATAGTATTTTAAAGACAGGGATGCCACATTGTCATGGTAACTAAGACAGAAAAGAACTCCTGGTATTTACTTAGGCAAGGCAAGCTATCAAATAAAATTCTCTTCTAAACAATAAAGTTCTTTGATGGAAAACATGTGGGTTTTCCTATATAAGACTAAGCATATAAGCTAAGTAAATCTTGTTAAATTTAATGTTTAATCATTGCTCTTACATAAAGGGAAATCACTCTTGCCTGTTAACTCAAATTGTAATTCCTTAATTTTTTTCTTGGAAACCTATTTGCAAAAAACAATGTGTTTTCCAGGCGCATTGTTTAATACCAAGGGCATGGCAAAGAAGGCTTTTATGACCTGCTTCCAACATATGTCTCAACATTAATTCCCTCATACCCATGTTCCTGCCATGTTCCTTAAGCTCTAATTACTTAAGAATATCCATTATTTCTAGAACAGGCCATTTGCCTCCATCTAACTTTGTCATATATTATTCCCTCCATCTAGAATGCTCTTCCTGCTTCCCTTACCTCCCCCACCTCCCACCTAACAGCCTAGCAAAATCTTACTTATCCTGATCTCATTAAGAAACAGTTTCCCAAGATCATGTCCTTTGCAAGGACATGGATGGAGCTGCAAGCCATTATCTTCACCAAACTAACACAGCAACAGAAAATCAAACACCTCATGCTCTCACTTGTAAGTGGGAGCTGAACAATGAGAACACATGGACACAGGGAGGGGAACAGCACACGCTGGGGCCTGTCAGGGGGTCGGGGGAGGGAGAGCATCAGAATCAATAACTACTGCATGTGGGGCTTAATACCTAGGTGATGGGTTGATAGGTGCAGCAAACCACCATGGCACATGTTTACCTATGTAATAAACCTGCATGTCCTGCCCAATGTATCTTGAAACTTTAAATTAAATTAATTTTTTTTTTTAAAGACAGAGTTTTGCTCTGCTGCCCAGGCTGCAGTGAAGTGGTGTAATCTCGGCTCACTGCAACCTCTGCCTGCCAGGTTCAAGTGATTCTCCTACCTCAGTCTCCCGAGTATTTGGGATCACAGGCATCTGTCACCACCCCTGGCTAATTTTTTTTTTTTTTTACTTTTACTAAATATGGGGTTTTGCCATGCTGGCCAGGCTGGTCTCAAGCTCCTGACCTCAGGTGATTCACCCGCCTCAGCCTCCAGAAGTGCTGGGATTGCAGGTGTGAGCCACTGCGCCCCGCCTAAATTAAATTTTTTAAAAAAGAAACAGTTTCCATATCTCTTCCTTTGTAAAACTGTCCCCAAGCAAAGTTAGTTCTCCTTTCCTTTGTTCCCCGACAGTCCATACACCAACTTCAGGCATGGCCATATTCTACTGTAAACCCCTGCTTACATGCCAACCCTCCTATCCAGGGCATCAGCTCCCCAAGGACACATAGTTTCAAACATCTTTCAATTCCCAGGGTCTTCCCTATAGCTACTGCCCAACGCATGTGAGATAAAGGAACTTAAGTGTAATGACTGCTGTTGGTTCAAGTTCTATGAGTACCTGTGATCTTTTGCCAGAGGGCTTTCTTTGGCTACTAAAGCCTGCTCTGCCCACACCCAAGCTGAAAGCATAGAATAGGTTAGAGGTACAGGAGTAGTCTTCAACCAATGACCGACATAAGTTAGTGGATAAAAACTCCATTCCACTCACCCCTTAGATGGGAGAGATGGGAGGACTCTCAGTTGCATGATCTACACTGTCAAGCAAAATTCCCCAGAGTCAGATTAAGCTTGAGTTGCCCTTAGTTTTTATGTCTTTTTTATTGATACATAACAGATGCACATATTTGGGAGTACATGTGATAATTTAATACATTTATATAATTTGTAAAGATCAAATCAGTGTAATTGGCATAATCATCACCTTAAATATTTAACTTTTCTTTATGTTAGAAACATTCAAATGATTCTCTTTTAGCTATCTTGAAATATACAAAAGATTATTGTACACTATTGTCACCATACTGACCTAGTAAACACTAGGTCTTATTTCTTCTATCAAACTGTGTATTTGCACCCATTAATCAACCTCTCTTTATCCCTCCTCCCACCTACCCTTCCTGACCTCTGGTAGTGTCAATGTCTTGAAAACACACCCTGCAATGACTTCCTTTCCTTTTCTATCTAATTTCCCCACTCTGCTACTGGTGTTTCCTAGAACCACCTCCCACATAAACTACTTGCACTCAAATCCTTGTCTCCAGGTTACCTTGTGAGGGAACCCAAATTAAGAAAAGAAAATACTGAGTTGAATGTAGCACAAAGTTTCAATGGGGTTTCAGTCAAGGTGAGTGTGTTCTTTTAGAGATTGCTTGATTTAACTTGCTCTTTAAGATCAAATGCATACTTTCCTAGATCACGTGCCCCAAAATGGGAAGTTTTTTGACTTATTTCTTAAAATAATAGGTGACTTTTAAGGCCGGTTAAGCCAAAGAATAGCATAACAGAAGCAGTGTTTTAGGAAAGCTATTCTGGCAGCAGTATACGGATCGATGGATGATAAAAGGAAGACACCGGGGAAGCTGAGTAGTCATTGCTAATGCAGGAATTTTCAGATAGGAAATGATGAATGTCTGTTCTAGGATAGTAGCCTCAGAAATAAAAAGTAAAAGGCAAATATGAATGATAGTGAAGAAACAAATAGCTCAATCATTCCTGTCAAGCTGTGACTATTTGCCAGTTGCTACTGAATTCAAAGACAAGAAGTAGAGTATAGCACAAAAAGTCAAGGCATGAGCTCCAGCTGAGCTTCTGCTAATGACTCTTGGTCAAGTCGCTTGGCTTCAGCTTCCACATCTGTGAATCAAGACAGATGAGAACAATAACTCCAATCCTGCCTGCTTTTACAAAGTTTTTCCAACTATTTAATGAGACGCTGTCTATAAAAATGTTTTCAAAGTTATAAAGAGCTAAAGACATTTGATACACTTTTACTGCAGACTATATACATGTCATAATCTCAGTCTACAATCAAAAGTAAGAAAGAATAGCCAAGCATCACAACAGTAAAAAAAAAAGGCAGCATTAAACATCGATAAAATGCTATTGTAAATTGAGCAATGCAGACTATTAGATACAAGAAGAAATTATAATGAATGTGTTAATCTTGCAAGCCACAGAAAGCAAAAGAACTCAGTGAAAGGAGGAAAAAACACAGTGAAATGGATTTGGCAGAAAAACTATAGTTAAACATTTCGTATATTTATGATCAATTGATTTTCGACAAGTGTGCCAAGACAATTAAATGGGGAAAGAATAGTCTTTTCTACAAATGCTGCAAGGGCAACTGGATATCCACATGCAAAAGAATGAAACTGGACCCCTACTTTACACCATACACAAAAAATTAACTCAAAAGGACCATAGACATAAATGTAAGGGCTAAAACTATAAAACACTTGGAAGAAAATATAGGAATATATGCTCATGACCTTAGGTTGGGCAATAATTTCTGAGATATGACACCAAAAGCATAAGTTACAAAAGAAAACAATACATAAATTGTGCTTCATCAAAATAAAAAATGTTTGTGCTTCAAAGGACACTATCAAGAAAGTGAAAACCAAAACCCACAGAACGGAAGAAAATATTTACAAATCACATATCTGATAAGGGTCTAATAACCAGAATATATTTCTTAAAACTCTTGTGACTCAACAATAAAAACACAAATAACCCAATTTTAAAATGGGCAAAGGATCTCAACAGACATTTCTCAAAATAAGATATATAAATCACCAATAGGCACATGAAACAATGTTCACTATCATTAGTCATCAGAAAAATGCAAATCAAAACCACAATTGGATACTACTTTATATCGACGAGGATAGCTATAACAAAAAAGAAAGATAATAACAAGGGTTGTGAGGATGCAGAGAAATTGGAACCCTCATATCTTGCTGCTAGGATTATAAAAAGGTGCAGCCACTTTGGAAAACAGTATGGCACTTTCTCAACATGTTAAATAGAGAGTTGCCATATGACCCAGCAATTCTGCTCCTTGTTATATGCCCGGGAGAATTGAAAAGATGCCTACATAAAAACATGTACACAAATTTCATAGCAGCACAAAACTGGAAACAACCCAAGTATCCACCAATCATGAAGGATAAACAAAATGTGGTACATCCTCACAGTGGGATATTATTTGGCTATAGGAAGGCATGAAGTACTCATTCATCCTACCACTGTTAAAAAACAGTATACTAAGTGAAGGACATCAGTCACAAAAGACCACATGTGAATGCATTTATGAAATTCCCAGAGAGACCGAAAGTATATTAATGGTTATCAGGGACTAGGGGAAGGGAGCAATGGGAAGTGATCGCTAAGGAGTACAAGGTTTATTTTTGGAGTGATGAAGATTTTTTGGAATTAGATAGTAGTGATGGTTGCAAAACGTTGTGGCCACACTAAAAAATACTGCATTGTACACTCTAAACAAGTACAATTTATGGTATTTGGATTGTATCTCAATTTTAAGATTATATATTACGTTATTCCATTTCTTTTTTTTTAATTTATCTCCTCAAATTCCTTTTACCAGTGATTCCATTTCTATAACATTCTTGAAGTAAACAAATTTATAGTGATGGAGACTACATTAATGATTGACAGGGCATAGGGTTGAGGCAGGGTATGACTATAATGAGGTAACATGAGGGAGTTCTTGTGATGGAACAGTTCTGTTATACGTATCTATAAATGTTATAGAAATTCATAGAATTATACGAGAGAGTGAGGGAATGTAAAAACTAATGAAACCAAGTAAGTTCCGTAGTTCAATTAATAGAGTTGTACCAATGTTAGTTTCTCAGCTTTAATAAAGCACTATGGTTGTATAAGATGTTATCATGGGGAGAATTTTTTGTAAGAGATGTTGTTACAAGGGGAAAACTGGAGGAATGGCACATGGGTACTCTCAGTACTGTTTTTGCAACTTCTTGTGAATCAAACTATTTAAAAGTTAAAACATATATACAAATAAACTGATTTTTAAAAACCATTCATGATGCAACCTAGACACAAGCAGATAAGTCCCAACCACAATCTCCCTTTGCTCAGGGATTTAAACCTTTGAGATCTGTTCCTTGTTGCCTAGAACTCAAGATGACAGGTCCCCCATGTGATTTACCTTTCCCCTGAATATCCAAAGCTTAGTGATTTCTGCTCAGCTCTCCCCCAGCCTCTGCCACTTGGTTTCTAGAGCAAAATCCTTTTCTGTCTGAGCCCTTATTCTTCCTACTTGGATCACAATTGCCAGAAAAACCACAACTCAGGGGAATCCCCTCAAGTCTGCCCACCAGCCTCAAAGACCTCTCTGCTGACACAGTTCAGTGAACTTTCCCACAACCCATGCACTCTACATCAACCCCTTCGGTCGCTGTTTTACCTTTTCCGGTAAGGAGAGAAAACTGCTCCTATTTTGTGTCCTATAACCTCCTCCCCCTACACATCAACTCCCTAGCCAGTCTGGAGAGCCTTTCCCCCACGCAGGAATCTCTTTGTCCTTTTGCTAGGGATCCACTTTAGCACTTCAAATAAAATCATCCTCAAGTCACACTTCCTTTACACATCTCATGCTCCCACTCAGCAGCCCTAAACCAGGGTACCCAATGGGTTTTGGGGGATGTGTTTCCTTCCATTATTCAGCATACAGAGCCTGGCTCAGAACAAGGGTGCACAGGTAATTGACAATAATCATATCCTTCTTTTTAAATATTAAAGCGTGTAACACTCTAATTTTATTTTTAATCCTGTGAATCCATTGGTTTCTCCCACCACCACCACCACCACTCACCCTCCACTGTAGAGTAACCCCCTTTTAAACTCAAATTCTTTTTCTCTTTTTGAGGAAGGAGTTACTTTGGCAAAACCTGGCATTGCCTAGGCCCTGATAATCAAACACAACAACATCTTGTTGTCTATATTATTAGTGAAAGTAAATATATATGTCCATCAAGACCCGGGGTCCTGATTAATCCAGAAAATTGCTTTAGTATCGATCTAGAAATTGTCATTAGTGCTAGATGAAGGATTTCAGAGGCATTAACATTGGAAATTGACCTATAAAGATCCAATGGCTCCTGCTGTCAGAAATATTGTAAAATCAATTTGTCAGCAGAGCTACAAATGCCTATAGAAAGTTATGTTTTGCTGATGTTACCTCTGGCATGAGGCCTTCCTCCTCCCATCAGATGTCAAGATGGTCTCTGGTTGTGATGACACAGGTACTCTGTGTAACACGCTCCGCTCTTGCCAGCTGCATAGTATTCCTTGGTGTTAAAATCAGCGCTTCAGAGATTTCCATTTCCTTTGTTGTTGATGAGAAACTTTCATTTCGGGTCCTTGGAGCTGTTATGATTATTTTACATTAATTTTTTATTATTTATATATTTAATCTACTGAAATATTTTATGTTTATATATTTGATATTATTCAATATATTTAAATATTTCTATGTTATATTTACATATTTCTGTATTTTATACTTAATGTTAATCGTATTTGGCCTCAGTAGCAATAACATCAGAATAAAATTTTTCCTTGAATCTCAAATTACTAGTGAACAGATGTCTTTTTATGATGTGCCTATGGTTTTGAATAAGTTCTCTTTTCAAACATTGTGAAATAGTAGAAAAGGCTCAGAATAGCATCCGTCAGAGTTCCTACAACCCAACTATAACTAAGTAATGTTGAACCACATTAAGAAGAAATCTAAATTGTGCTACCCAATTAATTGTCTTCCAACCTCAGTTCATAAGATAAATTGGAACCCAGTTGGAATAAGTTTGTCACTGATTTGTCACCAGGACCAACTACGTAATTTGCAGGGCCTAGTACAAATGAAAATGAGGGGGCCCTTGTTCAAACAGTAAGAATTTTAAGACAATGAGAACAGAGCACTAAACCCAACTTGAGGCCTTTCTAAGCACAGGGCCTTGTGCAACTGCACAGGCTGCACACCCGTGAAGCCAACCCTGCTCCCTACCATTAAACTCCACTGTGACCTTGGAAATGACTTGGGACCTCAAGGTTGAAAACCAGCCCTGTGTACCTTCTGAGTTAAGAAATCAGAATTTAAACATGTTTCAGAAGGGCTTTGGTTCATAGTCAAATGACCTGGAGAAGCCAGTGTATCAATTACAGGTTTCTTCTGGGAACCCATCTATAGTAGTTCATCCAGGTAGGGATGAATTCTTTTCTGGCACCAAGAATTCTGGATTGTCTCTGTGATTATCTGAACAGCATAAAATTTAAACTGACGATGTGAATTGGACTCACATGAATAGCCTGCTTCTAGAAAAAAAGAGTGCCTCTTCTTTTAACTTTCAGATGATGAGCTTACAGAGTCACCCAGGATCAGCAGTGATAATGAATCAGCCAGGAGAGTGTATCAATCACTTAGGTTTCCTTAGCTGTAAGCAACAGAAACCAACTCTGGTTGACTTGAACATGAGGCAAATTATTGGATGACTCTTGCTACAAATAAAGTGTCTTCCTTTGCCTCAAATAATTTTTCACCCCTGAATAGCTGAGCAACCACAAACAACAATCTGAACCCGTCTACGCCTCAATTTTTTATTGGTTAATGGAATATGAATTTAACTTATAGGGTGTTTTTAAGTGTTGTATCCACTAAAGGCAAGTATCTTCAATAATGTCTGATAAATGGTACTCAAAAAATGTTAGTATTTACCCCTTTATAATCAGTTATACATTCTTCCTTGTGTCACAGCTATTTGTGTACAAATATACAGAAATGAAGGGATACTAGACTTTGGAACCATCTGGGTCCTACTTATAGCTTTTCCACTTACTAGCTGTGTGGTCTTGTTCTGTTTACCACTATACTTTCACCACCCAATATAGTCCATATCACTTAGAGCAAGAGCTTAAGGAACAGTCATTGAATGAGTGAAAAATTGAACTTTTCTGAGCCTGGTTCTCCCAGTATGAATTAGACAATAACTGGCTCGCTATACCAAGATATTTCAAACTGAAAAAATATAAATATTGCCTGACACAGCCCTTAACTGCATATTTGCTGCTCTATTAATGTTAGTTTCTTTCCTTTCTCAAAAACTGGTATTTCTGGCTCATGCCTATAATCTCAGCACTTTGGGAAGCCAAGGCAGGAGGATCGCTTGACCCTAGGAATTCAAGGTTATGGTGAGCTATAATCATGCCACTGCACCGCAGCCTAGGCAATGCAGCAAGACTCTATCTCAAAAAAAAAAAAAAAAAAAAAAAAAAAACCTGGTATTTTCAATGAATAAAAAAATAGCCTTGGAGTGTGGTCCATTTCATATACTCAGATTAAATCAATGAGTAGTTGTATTCAATTAGATTTGAACGCTTGTTTTAAAAATGTAAATATATGGGCCACAAAGGAATCCATTTCAATTTGAACTTAAGATAATTGAAATACATATTTCCATAAGGAAGAGGCCAGACAAAATATAAATCATTTCTTTTTTCACCCTTCATTATCTCAAAAGGTGTCAAATTATTGATGTACACTCAGAAAGTGATTTTGATGGACTTTGAAGAAATAGGAACAAAAGGACACAAAATAAAGCACATGCCTGTTATTATTTTAGCTATAAAACTAGAGTGGATGAAATTGAAAACTGCCTATTTCTTCAAATTATTGAGGATTGGTCGCTCTGAAAACAAATTTTTATGTTTGGAATTTAAGATATGCTTGGAAAATAATATCACTGTAATAAACTGAAATTCAGTGTGGGCTCCTTTCCCTATAGGACTCAACTGGAGCAAGCAATTTTCTACCAGTCTGTGTTGTTATACAAACACAGGCAAAAAAGAATAGCTTGGGAACTTGGTTTTTTCCACAACAAAAAATAAAAGCTGCTCTTTTCATTTAAAAATCTTTCAATTACCTTTTACTTCATTCCCTTCTGTCTTGCAGATGGTTTCTTTTCTTGATTGTTTTCCATTTCACTGATAAAAGAGAAAACCAACCGCACAATTCTTGTGTCAGATGTATAGCCTATTGATGACACAGCTATCTTAATTTTTCAGTTACGGACCTTAAAGAGTGTAATTGTATTGTTTGCAACTGAAAGGATAAATGCTTGAGCAGATGGATATCCCATTCTCCACGAGGTGCTTATTTCACATTGCATGCCTGTATCAAAACATTTTATGTACTCCATCAATATATATAACTACTAACCTACTATGTACACATAAAAATTAAAAACTGAAAATAAACATTTTGTTTTAGTTTCAGTTATGGGGTTCAGCTACATGATACAAAAGTTCTGTAATTTTTGTCCTCTCTAAAGTATACTGGCAAAAATTGATCTATAGTAAAACATCTGTGTATGTATGTTTGTGTATTTGTGAATGGGGATGTGTGTGTGTGTGTGTGTGTGTGTGTGTGTGTGTCTGTACAAAGCACAGGAGAAGCTATAGTCTAATTTAAGTGATAACTGTTTTTAATAAAAAATGCCCTTTACTAATTATTAGTTCTAACTTTAAAAAATATTTCTTGATAGCAATGCAAGAAAACAACAATACAAAAATGGAGATAAGAATGTGATATGGGTCAGAGGTTGATCATCAGAAAAGCTGGACTTTCCGTTCTCGTTTCACTGCCAACTGGCTCTCTGACTATGGTAGCCAGCCTCCAAGATGGCATCCAATGATCTCTTCTTTCCAGTATTTATGCCCTTATGTAGTCCCCCTCACATTATATCAGGGAAGGCCTGCGTGACCAATAGAACATGGCAAAAATGATACTGCATGACTTCTGAGGCTAGATCATAAAGGACATTGTGGCATCTATCTCTTGCTCCCTCTTGGATCACACATTCCCAGGGAAGCTAGTTGTCATATCACTCAAGCGGCCATATGGAGAGGCCCACCTGGTGAGCAACGGAGGTTCATGACCAACAGTCACTTCAGTGAGCTTGGATGGAGACCTTCCAGAACTAGGCAAGCCTTCTGATGACCACAGTTTTGGCTGACATTGTGATCACAGCCTCATGGGAAACTCTAAGCGAGAACCACTATCTAAGCAGTTCCCAAATTCCTGACAGAAACTCTAACATAATAAATATTTATTTTTTAAGCCACTAAATTGTAGAGTAACTTAGAGGTAGAAATAGATTACTAATACAGCAACCCAGTAGAAACAACCACTTTATGTTTCCATTTCTCAGGTTGTTTTTATTGAGTCAACAACTATTTACTGCCTAGTGGATCAGGCATTATTAGAATGAGTGTTAGAGTAAATGTTCCCGCCAGAAATCACAAGAGAACCCACAGTTTGCTAGATCAAATGTTCACTTGCAGAAAAAGTTCAAACACTACCTGAAACCAGTACCACTGATTGGCTGACCCAACAATAATTCCCTTGTCCCTTGTTGCTTTCAAACTTAGGCGCTGGAAACAGAAGTCGTTGGCTTTCCCAGTCTCTCTTGCCACCAGTGGTAGCCATGTAACCTAATTCTGGCCTATAAGAGAGAAACACATTTTTTAAGGATTTCCAGGAAATATTTTGCTTTCCTGATAAAATGGGCAAATACGGCTTGTACCACTCTTTCCCCTTTTTTTCTGCCCAGCGTCTGGAGCTGCAGCTGCCATCTTTTAGCCATGAATAAAGGCCTCGGGAATTAAGAGACTCTTGCCTTGATATAATTGAACTGCAAAATTAATGCCAGGATCTTCCTGCCTCCACAGATAGAGAACTCTACAAGGCATAAAAGTTGCATTTTCTATTACTTCTTGCCAAATTCAATCCTAACTGACACAATACCATAGAAAGTGTTTGCTTTCAAAAGAATAATAAAGAAGAGTTTATCTCCCAATACATCTCTGAATTCCATGAATTATTGGGATATATTTTTGCTAATATCAACACCAACATCAGCCAAAAATGCCTCTTCATGCCTTCCTAAACAATAGGCAATAGTGTGTTAGTAATACTGGCTGGGCACGGTGGCTCACATCTGTAATCCCAGCACTTTGGGAGGCTGAGGCAAGAGGATCACTTGAGCCCAGGAGTCTGAGGCTGCAGTGAGTGATCATCACACCACTGCAATCCAACCTGGGCAACAGAGTGAGAACTTGTCTCTGAAAAAATAAAAAATAGTAATAATACTCAACATTTCTTGAATGCCTACCATGTGCCAAGCACTGTTCTAAGTGCTTTACAAGTATTAATTCATCTAATCTTCACAATAATTCCTCAAAGTCAATACTATTATTTTCCCCATTTTGCAGATGAAGAAACTGGGGCACAGAGAGATTTAAAAAAAAAAAAAACTTGCAAGGCTTCACAACTAATTAAGTGGTAGAGCTGGAACTTAAACCAAGATCATTCAATTCAATTTCTGTCTCCGTCATTTTGCTTCCTTATTTGACATTAGCAGATGAAGCAATAAAGAAAAAACCATTTACACTCCTCAAATGCACAGGTTCTTCCACATTTTGAAATTTTAAGCTCCTTGAATATTTTCTACTTAGGCAACTTTTTAAAAATGTTATTTTACTTTAAGTTCTGGGGTACATGTACTAAGTGTGCAGGTTTGTTACATAGATATACATGTGCCATGGTGATTTGCTGTACCTATCAACCTGTCGTCTAGGTTTTAAGCCCCACATGCATTAGGTATTTGTCCTAATGCTCTTCTTCCCCTTTCTCCCAACCCCCCTACAGGCCCCAGTGTGTGATGTTCCCTTCCCTGTATCCATCTGTTCTCATTGTTTAGCTCCCACTTATGAGTGAGAATATGTTATGTTTGGTTTTCTGTTCCTGTGTTAGTTTGCTGAGGATGATGGTTTCCAGCTTCATCCATGCCCCTGCAAAGGACATGAGCTCATTCTTTTTTACGGCTGCATAGTAGTCCATGGTGTATATGTGCCACATTTTCTTTATCCAGTCTATCATTGATGGGCATTTGGGTTGGTTCCAAGTCTTTGCTATTGTAAATAGTGCTGCAATAAACATGTGTGTGCATGTGTCTTTATAGTAGAATGATTCATAATCCTTTGGGTATATACCCAGTAATGGGATTGCTGGTTCAAATGGTATTTCTGGTTCTAGATCTTTAAGGAATCACCACACTTTCTTCCACAATGGTCAAACTAATTTACACTCCCACCAACGGTGGGAAATTCCTATTTCTCCACATCCTCGCCAGCGTCTGTTGTTTCCAGACTTTCTAATGATTGCCATTCTAACTGGTATGAGATGGTATCTCATTGTGGTTTTAAGTTGCATTTCTCTGATGACCAGTGATGTTGAGCTTTTTTTATGTTTGTTGGCCACATAAATGTCTTCTTTCAAGAAGTGTCCGTTCATATCCTTCACCCACTTTTTAATAGGGTTGTTTTTTTCTTGTATATTTGTTTAAGTTCCTTGTAGATTCTGGATATTAGACCTTTGTCAGAATGGATAGACTGCAAAAATTTTCTCCCATTCTGTAGGCTGCCTGTTCACTCTGAAGATAGTTTCTTTTGCTGGGCAGAAGCTCTTTAGTTTAATTAGATCCAATTTGTCAATTTTGGCTTTTGTTGCCATTGCTTTTGGTGTTTTAGACATGAAGTCTTTGCCCATGCCTATGTCCTGAATGGTATTGCCTAGGTTTTCTTCTAGGGTTTTTATAGTTTTAGGTTTTACATTTAATTCTTTAATCCATCTTGAGTTAATTTTTATATAAAGTGTAAGGAAGGCATCCAGTTTCACAGTAGGTGTATATGTTTATGGGGTATGTGAGATGTTTTGATACAGGCATGCAATGCTTAATAATCACACAATGGTGAATGGGGTATCTATCCCCTCGAGCATTTATCCTTTGAGTTACAAACAATCCAATGACACTCTTTTAGTTATTTTTGTTTGTTTGTTTGTTTGAGATGGAGTTTCACTCTCGTTGCCCAGGCTGGAATGCAATGGCGCTATCTTGGCTCACTGCAACCTCCACCTCCCTGGTTCAAGCAATTCTCCTGCCTCGGCTTCCCGAGTAGCTGGGGTTACAGGTGCCTGCCACCACGCCTGGCTAATTTTTTTGTATTTTTAGTAGAGACAGGGTTTCACCATATTGGTCAGGCTGGTCTCGAACTCCTGACCTCAGGTGATCCACCCACCTTGGCCTCCCAAAGTGCTGGGATTACAGGCGTGAGCCACCGCGCCTGACCTCTTTTAGTTATTTTTAAATGTACAATTATTACTGACTATAGTAACCCCATTGTGCTATCAAATAGTAGGTCTGATTCATTCTTTGTAACGATTTTTTGTGGCCATTAACCATCCCTATAAGTCTCCTCTGCCTTCACTGCCCTTCCAAGCTTCTTGTAACCATCCTTCTACTCTCTATCTCTATGAGTTCAATTGTTTTGACTTTTAGGTCCCACAAATAAGAGAGAACATGTGATGTTTGTCTTTCTGTGTCTGACTTATTTCACTTAACATAATGACCTCCAGTTCCATTCATCTTGTTGTAAATGACAGGATCTCATTCTTTTTATGGCTGAATAGTACTCCATTGTGTTTATGTACCACATTTTCTCTATCCATTCATCTGTTGATGGACACTTAGGTTGTTTCCAAATCTTGGCTATTGTGAATAGTGCTGCAACAAACATGGGAGTGCAGATATCTCTTCAATATACTGACATCTTTTCTTTTGGGTACATACTCAGCAGTGGGATTGCTAGGTCATACGGTAGCTCTATTTTTACTTTTTTGAGGAATCTCCAAACTGTTCTCCATAGTGGTTGTACTAATTTACAGTCCCACCAACAACGTATAAGGGCTCCCTTTTCTCTGCTTAGGCAACTTTAAATCGTATGTATAACCAGCACGTGGAGAAGAACTGGGATGAACAATAGAATAAAAGGTGAAATAAGTGATTTGAATGAAGGAGAAAGTAACACTAACAACCATCATCACCACCACCATCTTCATTAAAATCCTATTTAATATTGATTGAGTGCCTGTCTTATTCCATGCACTATACTAATAGTAATTCTATGCACTATACTAATATCTACTGTCAATCAGCTTCTGGGAGTGATATGCTGTCTTAGTTGTTCAAACCCAGCACACTAAACTACTAATAACTAGTGCATAGAATAAGTCATACTAATAATTACTATGTCTTCTTTATATATAAAATGTTTAGGTATGATTCCTGAAAGGTCATTTAGACCTGATTTTCAAATGGCCACTCCAATCATCAGAGACACAAGTATCCATCAATTAAGAGAAAACCAAAATCATACTCAGATGAACCTTGGGGAAATGTATCCAAAGCTTTTTAATAGAAGAAACATTAAATAGCTATGATTTATTGAGCATTTACTCAGCATTAAGTGCCAGACACTGCACTTAATGTGCTGCAAGAATTCTCTCCTTTAACTTCACAAGACTCTCAGAAGTCCGATTATAAGTCTTTGGTCCCTTCTGTATGGAGGGCTAAGAAAGGGATGCAAAGGTTGGGAGTAACTTGATAAAATCTCTCAGAGCCCCCGTCCCATCCTCTATCTTCTATGCACATAAAATGACCAGACTCCTGGTCAGAGACAAAGGACAGCAATAGCCACAGCTAAAATAACATCACGTGCACTGATTCCCTGAATCCCAGTTTCCACAGGGTGATGCAACGAGGGCCAGATGATGCCTGAACATACATTACAGGTGCATTACAGGAAAGGAGCTCCAAGCTTAGGAAACACCACCCTTTGATAAGAGGGCTACTAGTAAACCTGCCCTGGAGAGACACATTATCCTGGACAGCAAACAAATCTACTCTCTGCTCTGGAGGGAGACACTCTCTCTACCTTCTAAGGTTCCTCATTATGCAAACCTCCTTGAAAAGTTACTCTGGAACACAAATCTGTTAATGCATTTGCCCAGATGTGCAGAAATGCAAATTACCCTTGGAGAATTGCCTCCCAACAAACAAATGGTCCAGCAAGGTTTTCACAGGATTATTCCAGCACTTCTAGGTGAGTATAATTGTAGGAACAGAAATTAGGATTGTACGTGTTTCTAAGCTTCAATTTACTTAATTATTTTGAAGCCATGTAGGATGTCTATAGGCTATAATGTCAAAAATCATTCACCTATTTCAAAGAAAATACAGTGCAAAAAATGTTTTTATAAACACGGAGTGCCCTTCCTGAAACACAGATAGGCTCTTGACAGAACCCACTTATACCCACCACAATGTATATTTAATCATGGACATCCTAATGATAGGAGAGCTCATCCTTTCATTGAGCTCTCAAGCATTGAGTCATCGAACTCATCAAGTGGGTTTTCTGAGAAGAATAAAGTTATGAATGGTGTTGGTGATGAAGTTTGTGAATGAATACATTAAATCCATCGATACTTTATTAACAACTATTAAGAGCTGCTAAAAGGGTGCCATAGGCCAGGTGAAACTGGTTCAGTCTTCAACCTATTAGGTTAATATCTAATTAACCCTTATTATTACAGATGAGGAAACCCATGTAATAAGTATATTTCCCAAGATTACACAGTAGGTTATGGCGAAAAACACATCTATCTCACTCCACATGTAGTCCCAAAATGTATTAACAGGACTCTTTTGATCACCTTTAGGCATATTAGAATACTTTTAGAAACCAGGGACCTTCATGGGCTCAAAGAGAAACTTGAATTTGGATTCTGAACCCATATAAAATGATAACACCATTTTTTTCCCTAAAATAACCACTCTCCAACCAAAAATTTGGGACCCAAAAATGCCTTTTCCCAAATGGAATGGGGAAAAAATAAGCCGTGGCATTTGTAAAAGCTAGTCAGTGATTAATTAACCTCTGGATTATCATAAAACTAATTTGGTAATTCTGTGATTGTTACGGAATTAATAGTAACTAGGGAAAGTTACCCAAAGACCTCAATCATTTATTTAGTGCCAGCAATATCCCACGGGGAAAAAAACCCACAAGCAACTATTTAAACCACCTCACACATTCATGAAAAAAAAAAGAACATGAGTATTTACCAATTAATCGAAATCTCCATCTTTTCAGTTCTTAAACTTAGAGAAAAAATATAGGAAAAAATCATCACTATGTTTGCATCATAAATACTATGGTATAGTATAACAGCCTCATATTTTAATCAAGATGTCATCCCATCAATGTGTGCGAATTCCAATGTGACAAAGTCAAACGATACTGTTACATAAGAGGATTCAATTCCCCAAAAAAAATTTTAAAAATTAGAAAAATCCAAAACACATCAACATATTGACAACACTTCAGTTTTCAGAATTTTGGAGATGTTCATTATTTTTCTTGATTTTCATCATAATTATTATAGTGTACCTATGAAGTCTGATGAGCATCCAAATGAAGATTATCAGCTTTTACCATGCTTAAGAATCTATATTGAGTTTGAGATCTAGGCTTTTCTCACTGGCATTTTTACAAAATAATAAAGATAAAAGGTAATAAAACATTCAAATAATGGCACAAGCACTGCTGTGAAAAGATGGAGATGCTTTTAAACCTGATGGTTGAATGACAGGTAGCACCAATATAAGATAGCTGGAAATACTCACTCATCAGATGATATACTTAAATTTCAATTTGGCTAATGAAAGGCAGTTTAAGGATTTCCCGATGAATAATGTATTAATATGCGGGATGCATAAAACTCAAATTACAAAGGTCAGCACAGATGAAATGTAAAAGACTTCTGAACTTCCCAGGTGTGATGGCAGCTAGCTAGCACTGTGTGCTCCTCAGTTTCCATTATCTCTGCAGAACACCCATGGATGCACAGGACATTTTCTTTCCCAGAAGCCCTGGAAGCTGAGCAAAGCAATCAAGACTTGCCTCCCACTAGTAGAAATTCTGTTGGCCATAGGGGAGATTAGCTTGATGTTAAATTGTCTTATTCACTTCCTAGTCCTTCAAAACAGGACAGAGCCAGAGAGGAAATAGGAAGGAGTGGAATGTAACTGACCCCCCCAACATCCACCCATACCTTGGAGAGAATAGGTCTGAGTCATACCTTTTCTGCAGGAAAACAACTCTCTGAGTCGCTTAGGATTGTAGATGCCAGGAATTTGGCTAAGACCTGTACCCATCAACTCACTCCCTCAAGTTAAAATCTGAGGCAGAAATTATGACAAACCCCAGTTGGTCCATGAACATAACAAGGGAGAGAGTAGTATTACCTCATCTTTTGCAAAACTCAGGTCAGGCTAGATCTCTTTCTTGTAAGGATGAACTCACAGGAGAGGAATAAAAGAATTTAACATGAAAAGATCAATAAAAATATTTTGCAACATTAAAATCTGATCACATAGCAGTTATTTTTCAAATGTTGATGCTCCAGGTACTCTGCTTAGCACTTCACATACTTACCTACCTTAATTTTCAGAGTCACCACGTGAGAGAGGCACTGAAGTTCCAGAAGGATAGTTAAATCTCCAAAGTCACACGGCTGATTGGTGGCAAGGCTGGGACTCACAGAAAAATTGAAGGTCTGTGTTCCTAATCACGCCCCAGGCTCCTTCCCAGGGAACCAGGGACCTGTGCTTCTCAACTCTCAGGACACATACAAATCCCTGGTTGAAGTGGGGAGGGTGGCAGTGGGGATGGGGGAGCATGTCATGTTAAAATGCAGATTCTGATTCTGTGAATCTGGAGTGGAGCCTGAAAATGTACATTTCTAACAAGCTCCTGGGTGATGCTGATGCTGGTGGTGCTTAGACCACAGTTTGAGCAGCAAAGATCAAAAAAGCATGCAACTGTGGGGAAACAGGAAGAAATTAGGCTCTCAAAAAAATGACAAAAACCTCAACTACTTTTGCACCATCCTTATATATAAGAAAATGTGAACTCTGTGAAGTAGGCAATGAAAGAAGAAATAAAAGCACACAAGGCTGGCATGAAAATAGAAGGATGAAGAAGGAGCTGGGGCAAATTGAAAAGAATCCAACGCAAATACAAAGAAATACAGAAGTATCCACTGGAGCCAACAAAAGAGCAGAATCTGCATTAGGAAAAAACAAATAAAAAATGTATAAGGCAAACCCACACAGCACTCCAAAAATAATGAGGGGAAAGAACAAAAGGATGAAAATGATTTAAAAAAAAAAAAAAGATTACAGCAACAGGAACAAAGATACAAGCTTCTAAAAACAGGCATTGTAGAGGGGGAAGCAGGACAACTGGGGCAAACAGTAAACTTGAAGATACAGTATAGGAAAACATTCCTGCACAGAAGATATTCAGACTTAACACTGAAAAAGTAAGGGTAATTTCCCATGGCAGACGCTGTTGGTGCCCTGCCTCGTTTCCCCTCCTGACACTTCAGACTCCACCTGCTGCTACAGTGGATTATTCCCTGGGCTAACAGCTCCCTGCCTCAAGCACCCATATTCCTCTGCCTTCAAGAGAGCTTGTGCACCAAGAAGCTCAGATTTAACACCCTCAGATTAAATCAACGAAGGCGGAGCCAGATTCAGTGGATACACACCTCAGGTTCACCTTCACAGGCTGCGACAGTTTTGAGGTGTGCTCTACATTGTCTCCCAATATCCCCAATAAGATTGAGCCCCAGTCATCTGCAGCTGTAATCCACACATTCACTCACTCACTATTGGCTTTTCTCTCTTCCTTGACCCACTTCCCACTCCCCAACTTGGGTATCCTGGGATCACCTCCCAATTAAATTATTGGCTCCCAAGTCTTTGTCTCAGGATCTGCTTTTTGGGAAACACAAGCTAAGATATGCCCCAAATGTGTGAGAGGAAAATCCTTAACTATATTCAAAAGGAAAGAAATTCCACGTTTAATGGTGCATTATTTAACGGGTCAAGTGGCTCCCATGTTTTGAATTCCAGAGCTTAGAGGCAGCACTAAAGTGGGCAACAGATAAGTCTTTCCAGACCTCACCCCTTTCACCACTTTCCCCTCCTTTGGTCTCCACTACACATGGTTCATAATATCCAGAATGCTTTAGAGCATGATTCCTATCCTTTGTCTCCCCCTCTTACCTGTCAACACCTCATAAACAGAAACTGCAATTTAATGGCTTTGTATTCCAAGCACATAGCACAGTATCTTACACACAGAAGGCTCTTGATAACTTGCTAATTAAATGTTGGGTAAATAATTGGGTCCTAGGACTGGCTCTGCCACTGACTAGCTGTGTGACCTTGGAAAAATCACTTAAAGACTTAACTGAGCCTTAGTTATCTCCATTTATAATATGAGATAACTCGACTCCATGTTCTTTGAGGTTAAGTTATTATATGAATCGAGATAAGTAAAATTTCGCCCCACTCTCTGATTTCTTTTTTTATTTTTGTGGGTACATAGTAGGTGTATATATTTATAGGATACATGAGATGTTTTGATATAGGCATGCAATGTGTAACAATCACATCATGGAGAATGGGGTATCCATCTGCTCAAACATTTACCCTTTGTATTACAAATAATCCAATATACTCCGTTAGTTATTTAAAAATGTACAATTAAGTGATTGTTAACTAGAGTCACCCTGTTGTGCTACCAAATAGTAGGTCTTATACATTTTATCTAACTTTTTTTTGTGCCCATTAACCTCCCCTACCTACCCCCCATCTCTGATCTCTTTGAGCCTGGTTAATGCAGTATAAAGCTGGCCATACTATAAGGGAAATAGTCAAATCTTTGTGGATCACACTAAGCTGTAACTACGGCATTTCCTAAAATCCTAGCACTTAACAGCTTCTTTTTGTGCCTAAGTAAAATTCTACTGGTGACTATGATGCACCCTTATTGTCCAAGGCATTGTCTGTTCCTGAGTTGTCCAGTATGGTGGACACTAGCCCCATGTGGCTATTAGGCCCTTGAAATGTGCCTAGTCCCAAATGAGATGTGAGGTAAGTGTAAAAAACACATTGAATTCTGAAAAATGTAATACCAACAAAATGTGAATTATCTCTGATGTGTTGTATGGATTACATGTTAAAGTCTCACATGTTGGATATATTGGGCTAAATGAAATATATTACTAAAATTAATTTTACTTATTTCTTTTTACTTTTTAAATGTGGCTATGAGAGCACTTAGTGTGAAGAAAAGTTAGTGACTCACATCCTGTTTCTACTGGACAGTTTCTGATGATAAACAAGATGCATGTCTTAGTCTCTGACCTTTAAGATTGTTTTAGCATAGTGGAGAGAGACATGGAGAGAAGAAATAGACCCAGAAGTAACTAATAGAAGGCAGAGTGACTGTGAAACAGAAGAATAGAGGGACAATGTACTACACGAGTTAAGAGGAGAAAGGAATTCTATAACCAGGTTTTATTTATGGGGGAACCATGTTGAGCCTGCTCCTACATAGGAACACACCCTGTTGTGTTTTGTCATTTTTCTCACAGAGATTCATGCATTATCACAATAAGCTTTTGCTAACAGCTACAGAGGAACTAGAGAAAACCAAACCAAACCTGGTCTCAAAGATATTATTGTCCCAGAAATGCTCTGAGAATAAGAGAAAATCTTGTTTATATTTCCTGCCTGTGGTGTTCAAGTCTATCCAGGGACAGGATGATATAAATTCCCCAAAATAAAGAATTGTGGCTTGACTCTCCCCATACCCCCCTAAAAAGACAAATTATTGTTTACAGTGCAATCTCTTGAATTGGCTAAATGGTCTTCCAAATAAAAAATTTGAGAAATGGGTCCCCCAGGTGCTTATAAATTCCCCCAGTCCCTTAATGAGTGTATCAGTGCAACTTCATGACAACCGAATGGAAAATGAAAAACTTGATGAGTGACAGAGTCGGCTGAGATGGGTTTACTTGACATCCACTTTGTAATTCTAGCTTCACCATGATCTTGTGTGATACCAAGTGAGACTTAAAGGCAGTGAACCAAATTCTACCTTTTACAATCCAGTATCTATTCCCCCTTTTTTCTTTGCTAGCAGAACTCTGTTTTTGCTGGAGGAGGCAAAGGCCCGGCTAAAAACTACATTCCCCAGCCTCTATTGCAGACGGGATGACCACGCAAGCCAGTTCAGGCCAAGAAAACATACATAGAAGTTGTTGTATAGGGGGTCAGGCTCACAGCTCACCTTAAAGAGGGTATCAGGGTGGCCCACAGCTGTAGTCTCAGCTACTCAGGAGGCTGAGATGGGAGGATCTCTTGAGTCCAGAAGGTCAAGGCTGCAGCGAGCTATGATCATATCACTGCACAACAGCCTGGAAAACAGAGTGAGACCTTGTATTAAAAAAAAGAAGGCAGCAGAGCAGACTCAGATAGGCACCCTCCACCCTGTGACTTCTGCCCTGCCAATCTTCCTGCCCACAATGTGAGCACAGTGAGGAAGGAGAAGCAGCCAACTGTCACCTGAGCAACAATCACACACTGAGGACAGCTGAGGAAAGAGATGGAGGCTGCAGCCTTAGTGTTATTATGGAACCACTAGCCCTAGACTGGATTCTCTGTTATGGGAAAAACATGAAATAACTATTTGTTTAATCCACTGATTTATACATTTTTGTAACTGATATATTTTGAGTTGGCTGGTTGCTTTGTGTACCCAACTGATGATCTCAGCTTGTTCGTTTTCACCAAATGTGTTGATGTTTTGGTGACCTACCAATCCAGCAATGGCAATGTCAGTGTCCATCATTGCTGTCTAATGGATCACAAAACTTAAAAGAATAAAGCATCTCAACTACAACAAATGTTATACTGGGTGCGACCTGTGGTCTTCTAGTTCCTTGTTGTCACTGACTATACTCACTGACACTTATCTCAAGAGCCTAAGGATGGTGTATTGAGTACTTGCTATTGACCAGGCACTATTTCAAGTGAATTATGTATATTATGCATTTAATCCTTAGATGGACTCTGCAAGATAGGTAGTTATTTTTTCCATGATACAGATGAGGCAGAAATAGGGCATATGAAGTTAAATGACATGCCCAGCATCTCAACTACTAAGTGTTAGGTTCATCTGAATTCAAATTCATGTCAGCTAACACTAGAGCCTGTTCTCTACTAGCTATACTTGATTGTCCCCTGCTCACAAAGAGCCCTAAATTCTTCCCTCAGTGATGCTTTAAATGTGTGGTGCCCATTATTTTTTGTTTAAACCTAGTCAATGTTTTAATATCTTCTTGAACCTACTTACAATTCTATTCAATGCTATCTCTCGTAGCATGATTCAAAATCATCACCACCATCACTACAGACAGGATCATTCTGGATATGCTTCCAGTTGATGATGGGTCAGAGCTAAAAGGACACATCATTTAACTCCACATTGCTCGATAACCATTGTTTTAAGCTATCCAGCCCTGTTTGAACCACCTGATAACTACATTCACACAAGTGACCCAAGCCCGGATCAGCAGAGGAACCACTCAGCTGAGCCCAGCCCAAATTGCTGACACATAGACTCATAAGCAAACAAAATGGTTGCTGTTTTCAGTGAAACAATATGCCCATAATCCCAGCTTCTAATTTAAATCCATGCAAGCTGACACTAGAGCCTGCTGTCTACCAACTATACTCTTTGGCTTGGGTGAATCTAGTTTCTACTTATTGTCCTAGCATCCTGTTGAGTTTAGCATTTGTTTTGGTATTTTCATTTTTAAGAATATAATACTATAAATAGATGTATTAATATAAGTTGAGCAGATTTTCTTGACTTCCATCTTGTAATTACAACTTCTGGGATGGTTTCATGCAGTAGCATGTGAAACCCATAAGCAGTGAATAGAATTCTGCCTTTAAAAAGTGATTAAGTATTAAACTTGGTTACTAATAATCAATTCCTTCGTTTCCAATGTTTTCCACATGCAGATGTATTAACACTGTTCTTTCAAGGAAAGCATGGAGAGCTCTAGCTGATCAAATGAAGTGCTCTCAGACTAGAGCAGGCAAGGATAATGTATCAAGTATCCATTATGACCTAACAAACCACTCCAAAACTTAGGGACTTAACTGCTATTTTGTTTGCCTATCAGTCTATCAGCAATTTATGCTAGGCTCAGCTGAGTGGTTCCTCTGCTGATCTGGGCTTGGATCACTCGTGTGAGTATAGTCATCAGGTGGATCAAAACAGGGCTGGATAATTTTTTTTTTTTTGGCACTTCTAGACAATTTTTATTTATTTATTTATTTATTTTGAGACAGGCTCTCACTTTGAGGGTTGGATAATTTAAAACAATGGTTATCGATAACAATTATAATTAGGTTGACCATGTAATTTGTAGTCCAAACCAAGACAGATCCAAAGTAAAATGGGAAGGTCTAAAATAAATGAAATATTTATTTCATTTAATTTTTTAATATTTAAATATTTAAAATATTTAACGTTTTATTTTGAAATAAAATATTTGAAAAAAAGACATGAAATCAACCTAGATGCCCATCAGGAGTAGACTGGATAAAGAGAATGTGGTACATACACACCACAGAATACCATGCAGTCATAAAAAAAGATGAAATCATGTCCTTTGCAGCAACATGGATGCAGCTGCAGACCATTATCCTAAGCGAATTAATGCAGAGACAGAAAACCAAATACCATGTATTCTCACTTGTCAGTGGGAGCTAAACATTGCATACTCATGGACATAAAGATGGAAACAATAGACACTGGAGACCACTGTCAGGGGGGTGAAGAGGGTAAGGGTTGAAGAACTAACTATTGGATGCTATGCTCACTACCTGAGTGACAGGATCAATTGTACCCCAAACCTCAGTATCACACAATATACCCATGTAACAAACCTGCAAATGTATGCCCTGAATCCAAAATAAAAGTTGAAATTCTTTTTAAAATCTTTCAAAAATAAGTTTTACATATATATGTATGTACATGAAAACAAGACTGAAACATTTTTATTGATAATCTTGACATGAAAAAATAACAAGCAGGGCTGGGCATGGTGGCTCACGCCTGTAATTCCAGGACTTTGGGAGGCCAAGGTGGGTGGATCACCTGAGGTCAGGAGTTCGAGACCAGCCTGGCCAACATGGTGAAACCCTGTCTCTACTAAAAATACAAAAAATTAGCTGGGCGTGGTGGCACATGCCTGTAATCCCAGCTACTTGGGAGGCTGAGGCAGGGGAATTGCTTCAGCCCAGGAGGCAGAGGTTGCAGTGAGCCAAGAACATGCCATTGCATTCCAGCCTGGGCGACAGAGCTAGATTCCGTATCAAAAAAATAAAATAAAATAACAACAGAACGATGATTTTTGTATACACAGTTGACTCCTGAACAACACAGGTTTGAACTGTATGGGTCCACTTATATGCAGATATTTTTCAATAAATATATTGGAAAATATTTTAAAGATTTTATGACAATTTGAAAAACTCCCAAACCAGGTAGTCTAAAAATATCTAAACATTTAAGAAAAAGTTAGACATGTCATGAATGCATAAAATATATGTAGATACCAGTTTACTTCATCACTTACTACCATAAAATACATACAAATCTATAAAAGTTAAAATTTATCAAAACTTATGCACACACAGACAATACATGGTAAACAGTCGAGGGAAATGTAAACAAATGTAAAGATGCAGTTCTAAATCAAGACTGCATAACATTTACTGTAGTAATACTGCACTGCTGTAATCATTTCATAGACATCTCCTGTTGCTTTCGTGGTGAGCTCAAGTGTTTTAAGTATGCGCTTAAAACACCGCGACGTGAGACTGATTGTCTTTACATGAGCAGTTTGTCTCTACAGTAAATTGCAGATCACAGTAAGAAGTAATCTTTGGCGGTCCTCAAGTATTTATCATTGTATTTAGTGCAATACTGTAAACCTTGAATAATACCATGGGACCATATGACGTGCCACTAGTGATGCTGGAAGTGCTCCCAAAAGGCAGAGAAAACTCATAACATGACAGGAAAAAGCCGAATTGCTTGAGTACTGTAGATTGAGGTCTGCAGCGGCGGTTGCCCATCATTTCAAGATAAATGAATCCAGCGTAAGGACCATTGTAAAAACAGAAAAGGAAATTTGTGAAGCCATCACTGCAGTTATGCCAGCAGGTATGAAAACCTTGCACTTTTTGCAAAGTACCCTTTTATCTTGTATTGAAAATACAGCTTTCATGAGGGTGGAGGATTGTGATAAGAAAGGTATACCTATAGACTCTAACGTGATTCTAGAAAAAGTGAAGTCATTATATGAAAATTTAAAGCAAAAGTAAGGTGAAGGATCTAAACCCAAAGAATTTAATACCAGCAAAAAATGGTTTGATAGTTTTAGAAAGAGATTTGGCTTTATAAATATCAAGATAACAAGAGAAGCAGCTTCTGCAGACCAAGAGGCAGCGCATGAGTTCTCAGCCACCTTTGAGAAAATCATTGTGGAGAAAGGATATCTGCCTGGACAGGATTTTAATGGAGACAAAAGTGTCCTATTCTGGGGGGGAAAAAAAAAAAAAAAAAAAAAAAAAGCCACAAAGGACATTTATTAGTAGGGAAGATAAACAAGCACTAGGATTTAAGGCAAGAAGGGATGGGCTAATTCTACTGTTTTCTGCAAATGTAGTCAGGTTTATGATCAGGCCTGCCCTTAACCCCTGAGCCTCGAAGGGAAAAGAAATACCAGCTACCAGTCTTTTGGTTATACAACAAGAAGGCCTGGACAACAAGAGCTTTTTTCTGAGTTAGTTCCATTGATGCCTTGTCCCTGAAGTCAGGAAGTACCTTGCCAGTAAGGGACTGCCTTTTTAAGTTCTTTTCATATTGGACAATGCTCCTGGCCACCAGAACCCCATTAGTTCAACACCAAAGGTGTCAAGGTGATCTACTTGCCCCCAAATACAACGTCTCTAGTTAAGGCTCTAGATCAGGGGTCAAAAGGACCATTAAGGCACATTATATACAGTACTTTATGGAAAAGATTGTCAACGCTATAGAAGAGAATGCTGATAGAGAAAGCATCATAAAAATCTGGAAGGATTACACCATTGAATATACTACTGTTGTTATAGAAAAAACTGTGAAAGCCATCAAGCCTGAAACAATAAATTCCTGCTGGAAAAAACTGTGTCCAGATGCTGTACGTGACTTCACAGAATTTATGACAGAGCCAATCAAGGAAATCATAAAAGAGATTGTGGATATGGCAAAAAAAAAAAAAAAGTGGGGGTGAAGGGTTTAAAGATACAGATCTTGGAGAAATTCAAGAGCTAATAGACACCACACCAGAGGAATTAACAAAAGATAACTTCATGGAGATGAGTGCTTCTGAACCAGTGCCAGACAATGAGGAAGATGTAGGAGAAGCCATTCCAGAAAACAAGTTGACATTAGAAAACCCTGCAGAAGGGTTCTAATTGTTCAAGACTATTTATGACTTCTTTTATGACATGGACCCTTCTATGATATGGGCACTGAAACTACAGCAAATCGTGGAAGGACTGGCATTATATAGAAACATTGTTAGAGGAATGATAAAGCAAAAGAGACAGAAATAACAGTGTACAATATTTCCATAAAGTTACACTGAGTGTGCCTGCCTGTCCTGCTTCCCCTTCCACATCCTCCACCTCTTCCGCCTCTTCCACTTCTCAAACAGCAAGACCAACCTCTCTTTGTCCTCCTCCTCATTAACCTACTCAACATGAAGATGACAAGGATGAAGACCTTTATGATGGTCCACTTCCACTTAATGAATAGTAAATGCTGTATATTTTCTCTTCCTCAGGATTTTCTTAATGACATTCTCTTTTCTCCAGCTTACTTTATTATAATACAGTACCTAATACATATAACATACAAATTATGTGATAACTGTTTATGTTATCAGTAAGGCTTCTAGTCAACAGTAGGCTATTAGTAGTTATGTTCGGGGGAAATAAAAAGTTATATGCGAATTTTTGACTGCTCGGGGTTCAGTACCCCTGGCCCCTGAGATGTCCAAGAATCAACTGTATTTACATGTTTTTATTAGTTTTTAACTGTATTACTCTCTAAGACTGTGTCATTAGTGTTTACCTGAAGAATGTATTTTCAAAATTTATTTTTTTAATTTTTTTTATTATACTTTAAGTTCTAGGGTACATGTGCACAACGTGCAGGTTTGTTACATATGTATACTTGTGCCATGTTGGTGTGCTGCACCCATCAACTCGTCATTTACATCAGGTATAACTCCCAATGCCATCCCTCCCCCCTCCCCCC
>NC_045456.1:7057006-7107843 GCF_002776525.5 Piliocolobus tephrosceles | reverse complement strand
TTTGATCGTCGGCTGCTAAATGGGAAATGTTCTCATTTCTGTTTTTTGATAAAGCCTACAATTTTACACCCCGAAGAATGTATTTTTAATACAGTCTTGTTTTAATTTTTTTCATAAAATTGGTTGCAGTTTTCTTTAAAGTTGCATTTTTGTGGTTGTTGGTTTGAAACTGTTGATACATCAAACAGCTATCTCTAGACCACAATATTTTTAATTGAGAATTTACTCTCAGTATAGATTCTGAGTGAATTCTGCTAAATGGGAAATGTTCTCATTTCTGTTTTTGTGGATATTCAAATATGTAAGAATTCAAGCCCAAATAATTTTTATAGGTACTGCCATTTTGTTTCCAGGTATCTTTCTTCAACAAGCACTTTTATAAGACAAAACTCAACCAAAAATTGTCTCTCTTTTATGATTCTTTTGAATGTGTCACCAAATTTAGATGCTGTAAAATTGTAGGCTTTATCAATTTAAATCCATCTAGTGAAAAATATATGAATTTATCCAATGAATAATGTGAGTGCCATCCCAAGGTTCTTCTCACAAGTCAAGCCATCCCATAACACAATGATAGAATGTCAAATTAAACCATGTATATCATCTAAGTTCTCATCATTTATTTTGTTTGGCTTTTCTCTTGTGCTTGTACCAACATGTTTTAATGACTTCCATATTTTAATTATTTCCTTATTTTAATTATTACATTTGATTAAAAGCTTAAATATTTTGGTTTTCCATTTTTTTAATACCTTGATTAAAGATGTTCAATAGATTTGGGGAGAAAAAAAACGCAACCAAAATTTAGATGATTCTTTGTACACACACAAAAATCTTATACTGTTGGAAGGCTCAAAACGTCAAACATTTCTATAATCTGATAGATGAGAGTAGCAAAGAAAGAATGCATGCACTGCCATGCTGACAAATTCTTTTTGCATTCAACATTGTTTTTGTCACAAAAAATATTGTAGTTTAGTTACTTTGAGTATATATAAAAACATGTTGAAATTTGGCAGTTACAGCTTCTATTTTGATTGACAAAATATTCCTGCTTGTTTGAAAACAATCATGAATAATGTATGCAGCAAACCAATTTCAAGAACATATGCACACATTTCTTGATGAAATAATGCCACTGTTTGTGCCACATCACTGTCCTCCATGAAATATATATAAAGTATGTAAAATATGTGTGAAATATATACACATTCACATAAAACCAAATAATTTTATCTTCCGTGTTGAACTTTATAACTAAATTTGTTATTGCATTCATGTCAGGTATTTCACTTTTAGCAGAATGAATGTCCAAAGCTTTGCTTTGATTTCATGAAATGGATGGATAAAATCATGGTTTGCATTTACTGCTTTTCTATTTGAAACATCTGAAATCTTTTGATACAGGTCTGGCATCATTTAACTGTCTGTGACATTATCTTCTGCTAATTGACCTGACATATTAACTGCAATGTTATGTGCACCAGAACATTTAGAATTGAAAATGAGCAAATGAAGAGTAGTTATTTGGTCAAAATGAATAGCCTGGCTACACGGAGTACTAGATCTTGATACCTTCGGTAGCTGTTCGGGTTTACACTGTTGTCTTCAACTAGGGACTTTTAAAAATAACAACTCACTTCTGAAGTAGATGCAGATACTTCTTCAGTAGATTTGGTCATCTGGTTGATATGATAATCTAGTTATAATTTACATATGAAGATATAATTATAACCTAATTCTAATTTATAACCTAAATATTATTTCATTATTAAACTATTTTATCATTAAGTAATAATCAAACATGACTAGTATTACATAATGCCATTTGTTTATTCCGCAGAACAAATATAATTGTATTAAAATAACAGAAGTTTTGATGACATCATAAGATGGAGAAGACATCATAAGCTCATAAGAGAGACAGAAGAGATGTTCAGTTTCCACTCAGCACAAAAGATCTTTTCTTTTTTCTCTCTTCTTTTTTGCCTGGTAGCTTCAGGGAACAGGTTTTGATGCTGTGTCACTGTGTTCATCATATTTCTCATTCCTTCTCACTGTGCTCCATTTTAATGATGCTCAAGGAGGGTTTCACACTCCTGAGTACCTGAAGGTTCTTCTTGTGATGATTACTAAGAAGATTTGCCCTTGACTGGCTGAAGACCTTGCAGCTGCAGTGTTCCTTTCCCAAGTGGTTGCACTGGGCATGACCCACACTCATCTTAATCATTTGAATCAAGCCCCGCACCAGCAAAGCCAGTTAGAGAAAGCCAATAGCTATTCCCTTACATTCCTTCTTTCCTTCTCTTCCCTCTCCCTGCCTTCACCCCCTTAATGATATACCACAGTAAGTAAAAAGCAATAAAAACTTTTGGTCATTGAATTATAAATAGAGAAGTATTCTTAAATACTTAATGGTTTTTTGAACTGAAATTGTTTACAATCAGAATGGTCATTATTTGTTTGTTCCCGTTAAGGCTCCACTTCAATTATTTTTCAGCATGTGCATAATACTTTGTAAATGGACTGGCCCAGATCACTGCAATGGGAAAGGCCAGGCATGCCTCCATACTTTCACTGTTTCTATTCTTACAATTGTAATGATTATTTATGTGTTTCGGTTGCTTCTGTTCTACAATGTTCCCATTGTCTATCCTGTGAGTGAGTTAGTGTGATGCTAGTTGCCCTGAAATCTGAGCAGTTTAAACAATTAAAGTTGATTGCTCTCTAAAAGACTGTCCAGTAAGCTGACGGTTGGGAAGTGGGTCACATCTCTGCTCCACAGAGTATCCCAGGGACCCAGGCTGACTAAGATTTTGCCACCTTAGAGTATCGTGTGGGAAATTGTAATGGTCCAGGCCTGAAAGTGGCCCACATCACCTCTACTCACATTCTACTAGCCAGTGTTCTGTCACACCTAACTGTATATAACTGCAAGGGAGACTGGGAAATGTAGTTCAGTTGTGTGTCCAGGAGGAAAGGAAACAAGTATGGTTGATAGTCTCTACCACAAACAAGTTAGACATAGTCATTGTAGGCATTGGAATTAAATACTTAATTACCAGAGAAAACAATAATTTCATCTTAAGAAGTAGTAACATAAGTTGCTAAGATTATGTTGAGAGACTGAGGAAGTTTTTCTCTGAAAAGAGAGTGTGATTCGAACAGATTCTCTTTTCTCTTACTACTTTTGAGGATTTATTTGGCTGGCCCATACATCTTGACTGCACATTTGAAGACAATTGGCAAACTTATAGACCTACATGTCAGCCTTGCTGAACTTCTAGAGCAAATTTTACACATAAATTACATGGAGTCAAAAGCTGGTGTTTTTTGGCATTGCTTGTCTACAACTTCACAGTAAAATGGATTTCTCTAACATAATTTTGAAACTGCTTGCTGCTGCAATGATAATTTCCCAAAATCTATTTATACCTTGCAAACAGCAATAACAGCTATTCCCTCACCATCTTTACAGAGTTTCCATTCTCGTTTTACAGGTGAGGCAGCAAATGGAGCTCAAAGGTCCTCATTGTTTTGCAGTCCTGAAGTGGCTTCCTTCCCCTATATCTATATCTGTAGTTTCATCACCCTTCTTGTTATTGTATTTGTGAACATGTATTAATCTGCCTTCTAGGTGGTAGAAAAAATTAATATCATCTGTTTTCATAAATCTCTGTTCTAATAAATGATAATATTGATGAGCATATTCCCAAAATTTTCTTCATAAAAGCTTTAAACAATGGCAAAGGCAACTCATATCCAAATTCTCCTTTAAAATTAACTTTTTAGCCAAGTTTATTTTAACCTGTGTGTTAGATCATTTGCTCCTTCATTTTTTTTATTTCTCCATTCATTTGTTCAGTCAATCGTTCTCAAATATAATTTATTTCATCCATTTAATTAACTTTAAAATAGCTATATTTGGCCAGGCATGGTGGCTCATGCCTATAATCCCAGCACTTTGGGAGGCTGAGGTGGGTGGACCATTTGAGGTTGAAACCAGCCTGACCAACATGGTGAAACATACAAAAATTAGCTGGGCATGGTGGCACATGCCTATAATCCCAGCTACTTGGGAGGCTGAAGCACAAGAATCGCTTGAGGGAGGCAGAGGTTGCAGTGAGCCAAGATCACACCACTGCACTCCCAGCCTGGGTGACAGAGTGAGACTCTGTCTCAAAAAAAAAAAAACCTATAGTTGCTGGACTTATTTGCAGAGGGCACATTTTGAGGAACCTGATTAGGGTTCAAACTCCATGGTCACAAAACTAAAATCGGAGAGCTCTTGCGACTCTTTGAGTAAGTTGTTTTCATAAGTTATACTCATTTATTTATGTATTTGTTCTTCATGTACTTACTGAGCACATAGCATGTGCTGGGCACTATCTAGGTACTGAGGATCCCGTGATGGACAAGATACACAAAAAGTCTCTTTCCTCATGGAATTTCCATTCCAGTGGAGAAGATAGTAAACAGACAAATATATACAATGAGATAGATTATATCACCTGCAAAAGCCAATTTTGCAACTTTTCCTGTCTCAACAGCAACCCTAAGTAAACCCCCCACTCTACCACTACCTTTGTAACATTTGGCACTTCAGGAAAATTCCTGTTGTTAGTAGACAAAAGTGCTGCAGAATAGTAAAAGGTAAGAGACATAAAGCTCATTAACGATTAGAATTGACAAGTGTTGCATTTTGCCATTATTTTGTTTCATTGTAGTATTTTAACATTGCATGACTTTTCTTCCCCCTGCTCAAAACAAGGGTCCCAGGTTGTTGCTATCTAGTTATTTATTTTCTTCCCGTTACATGAACACAAATCCCTAAACACAAATTCTAAAGGCCTTGAGAGATAATCTTGAGAGATAATCTTCACCGACCACATTATTTTATAAATGAGGAGAGTTAGGTTCAGAGAGATGAAGCAATTGCCTGAGATTACAGAAGTAGTTGGAGGAAGAGCTGGGACTGGATTCCGGTTCTACTTTTACATCCCCAGGAGAGCACAGGAGTGAATAATGATCCATTTATAATACTAAGCAGAAAATACTAGCAGACTTGGCTGCTTGGCTGCAGAAAGTTGTTAACCAGAAGTTTGAAAAGTCTATTTGCAAGTCTTTCTTTGCTTTCTTTCCTTCCATGCTTCTTTTAAGGACAGAGTTAGATTTTCTTTTCTTTTTCTTTTTTGAGAAAGTGTCTCACTCTGTTGCCCAGGCTGGAGTGCAGTGGTGCAATCTTGGCTCACTGCAACCTCCGCCTCCTGGGTTCAAGTGATTCTCGTGCCTCAGCCTCCTGAGTAGATGGGATTACAGGTGCGATCCACCACACATGGCTAATTTTTGTATTTTTAGTAGAGATGGGGTTTCATCATGTTAACCAGGCTGGCCTCCAACTCCTGGCCTCAAATGATCTGCCCGCCTCAGCCTCCCAAAGTGCTGGGATTATAGGCGTGAGCCACTGCACCCAGCCTGGAGTTAGATTTTCCTTACAAAGTTGAATAAATTTCTGACATCAGAACTGAAAATTGGAAAATCAAGAGATCTGAAAAACAGAAATGCAAACCAGTTTAATCCCCCTAAACACAGGTCAGATGGTATCTTTCTAAACACTGCTTTCATAATGATTAAAACATCTAACAATCTACAAGTTAGGCAAGAGGAAATAAACAAAAAGAAATCCAGACTTTCCAGCAACATATAGAAAAACTTTACTAAAGATCAAAAAGTGCAAATTAAAATTTTAGGATGTCCGCTTTTTAAAACTTATATACATACCAGGAGTTTTCCTAAGGATAATCCTCAGGGCTTATGAGGGTTGATAACATAGAAGCACTTTTTCAGAACAATATTCCAGGAGCCTTGAAACGTTCATGTCTTTTGACTCAGAAATGTACTTCTAGGCCGGGCGCGGTGGCTCATGCCTGTAATCCCAGCACTTTGGGAGGCTGAGGCGGGTGGATCACAAAGTCAGGAGTTCAAGAGCAGCCTGGCCAACATGGTGAAACCCCGTCTCTACTAAAACTACAAAAAAAATTAGCCAGGCATGGTGGTGGGTGCCTATAATCCCAGGTACTCGGGAGGTTGAGGCAGAGAATTGCTTGAACTCAGGAGGCAGAGCTTGCAGTGAGCTGAGATGTGTAGGCAAGGATACTCATCACTGTGTTGTTCATGATGGAAAAAAAAGAAAAGAAAAGAAACAAACTAAATATTTGGGGAAAAAAGCCATAAGTAAATAAAGTACGGTATGTCTATCATATGGATTTTTTAAATGACTACTCAATGATATGGAGAAAGTGCTCACAATATAGTTAAATCAGAGATTCTCAACCAGAGATTATTTTCCCCACCAAGGAACATTTGGCAAAAATGTCTAGGCCGGGCACGGTGGCTCGTGCCTGTTCCCAGCACTTTGGGAGGTCAAGACGGGTGGATCATCTGAGGTCAGGAGCTTGAGATCAGCCTGGCCAACAGGATGAAACCCCATCTGTACTAAAAATACAAAAAATTAGCCGGGTGTGGTGGCAGGCGCCTGTTATCTCAGCTACGCGGGAGGCTGAGGCAGGAGAATCCCTTGAACCCAGAAGGCGGAGGTTGCAGTGAGCTGAGATCATGCCAGTGCACTCCAGCCTGGGCAACAAGAGTGAAACTCCATCTCCAAAAAATAAATAAATAAATAAAAATGTTTGGAGATATTTTTGGTTGTCACAGCTGGAGGGAGAGGAGTGCTACCAGCAGCTAGTGGGGAAAGGTCAGGGATACTGCTAAAAATTCCATAGTGCACAGGAACAGCCCCCACAGCAAAGAATGCTCCAGCCCCAAATGTCAGTATCACCATGGTTGAGAAACTTCTGCGTCAGATGAATAAAACAGGGCACAATGTCATGAATGCTGATTGATCTCAAATTTTAAGGCGGGGGGGGGAAAACAAGGATATCACTTGGTGATTGTGTTAGTCGATTCTTGCATTGCTGTAAAGAAATACCTGAGACTGGGTAATTTATAAAGAAAAGAGGTTTAATTGGCTCATGGTTCTATAGACTTTGCAGGAAGCATAGCAGCTTCTGCTTCTGGAGAGGCCTCAGGAAGCTTCCAATCATGGCAGAAGACAAAGTGGGAGCAGGTGTCTTACATGACAGGAGCTGGAGTAAGACAGAGAGCAAGCGGGGAGGTGCTACACACTTTTAAACAACCAGATCTCGGGAGAACTCACTATCACGAGAACACCACCAAGGGGGATGGTGCTAAACCATTCATGAGAAACCCACCCCCATGATCCAATCACCTCCTACCAGGCCCCACCTCCAACATTGGGGATTACAATTCAACAAGAGATTTGGGCAGGGACACAGATCCAAACCATATCAGTGATAAAATTACAGATGATGTTTATTTTCTTCTTTATACTTTACTTTCCCAAATATTCTACCATGAATGTGTGTTATTTATATAGTCAATTTAAAAAGTTTTAAAATAATCCTTCAAAAGTTCTCTGCAGCCTCTTGCATCAGATCAAACTCCTCCACCCTCTGGATCACACATCATTTGGCCCTGCCTAAACTAAAACCTTTATTCTTCCCTATTTTTCATTAAGAACTCTCTACTCTAATTAGAACAATTTCTCCTGCATCCCTGAACACATCCTGCTTGTTTGCTCATTTTTTTTATTATCTGTGACACAAGAATAATTGCTCACATCACAGGATTGTTGAGAGGATCAAATGAGATAAGATATACAGACGAAGTTTATAACTGCCAAATATATGAATGTTAGTTGTCACTCTCTGTTGCCATGCCCACCTTCTCTCCAGCGGAACTAACCTACCCATGATTCAACTCCTAACTCAAAATCACTTTTTCTGTGAAGCTTGTCCTGACTTCCCCAGGCTGTTTTGGGAAACAATGAACCCTACAACTTTGCCATCCTAATAAGAGAAAGGTTGAAGTTGGAGCGCAGTTTCCTTGGAACACTAATTCCATGAGTGAAAGTCATGTCAGGAAACAGTACATCTGAATTGGGCAATTTGAGGAAAGATGAATAATGGGCTATTCACAAAGATGTGGCAGAATGTAGGGAAACCACAAGAAATAGGTCAGTATCCCAGGTCTAGTAACAGCTGGAAGTTCTTACCATCCCCAGTCCTGAAGGGAAAAGAGGATGAGGTGGTTTACTGAACCCAGACGCAAGAAGGAAAGAGTCACAGAAAGAAGGCTCCAGAGAGGAACTGTGACTTCTGTCCACAGATGCAGTGAATTGTAGGTGACCCAGAGGATAAATATCCTAAGTCCTTCCTCCTTCTAATCATAAGATCAACACCCACTGGTCAAACTAACTGGAAGTTAAAGAGTGTGTCAGTCAGGGTTCTCCAGAGAAACAGAACCAATATTTAGAAAGAGAAAGGTGAAGGTGGGGAGACAGAAATATTTTAAGGAATTGGCTCATTTGTTTGGGGGATGAGTTGGGATAAGGGGAGCTGGCAAGTCCAAAATGCATAGGACAGGCTGGAAACTCAGGCAGAAGTTAATGTTGCCTTCTTGAGCTAGAATTTCTTCAGGAAACCTCGGTTCTTGCTCTTAAGGCCTTCAAACAATTAGGATACGGCCCACCCACATTATGGAGGATAATTTGCTTTACTTAAAGTGTACTGACTGTAGATGTTAGACACATCTACAAAATACCTTCACAGTAGTATCTGGATTAGCGTTTGATTGAATAACTGGGTAATAGAGCCTAGCCAAGTTGACACATTAAAGTAACCATGATGGAGATCAAAGGGGACCTGTTGATGCAGACCATACAGGTCTGCCTCCCTCAGAAGGCACATAGCAGAATAGAGGAGGGTTGTGGGTGGAGAAGGAGAAGACAAGAGCTATCCAGTACAGTTTTAACAGCTATCTTGTGAGCAAAAGTGTTCCACGGTGAAGTACATTTGGGAAACACTGAGTTAAACAAAATTAAACCAAACCAATTGTTTCCCAGGTAAAATGAAGAGGAGAGACATTCTGAACAGGAGAGAAGAGATGCCCAAAGGCTCTTTGTCGAGTTAATTGGTGGGTGTAAATACACACAACAGGCAGAAAGTGTAGATGGGCTTATGTAGCTGCAGTAGGATGTCCAATTGAGAAAGGCAAGGGAGGCATCAGGTAGAGGAGGTTATAGGCTAAGGAGCTTAGAGTATGTGATTAGGAGGTTTAATTTTATTCAAGAGGAAATTGAGAGTTATTCTTGGCTTCTTAGAATGGGAGTGGCCTAATCCAATAATAGTTGAAGAAAGGATTCATGCTGCTATGTGTAGGATGCATTGGAATAAAGACAAGAAACAGAGAAACCAGAAAGAAGGCAGATGATGCACTGTGGATCTAAGATGGCCTACTGGTTATTATGGGATTGGGGTGAGAATGAAAAGGAAGCAGGAGGGCCAAGAAATATTGCAGAGGAAGGAAATGCTTAGTGGCAGGCTGCAAGTAGAAAGTGAGAGACAGAGATGATTCTAAAGTTGGAAAATAATTATAATGTTATTTCATAATAATTAAGGATCTAGGATACTTATGTACCCCATCCAACTCCAGTCAGCAACCAGCTCTTTCATCCCAAACAAAAATTAGAGAATGCTTCATTTGAGAGGTTGAAATGACATAAATCCCATCCATTCCACTGTGCCTCTGGGGAGACACTTCTTACAATAATATAATAATTGGAGATGAAATTGCAGAGGCTTCTTGAGGCAAGGGCTCAGAAAAGAAATTTATAATGGGAAATAATCAGTGTCATTGAAGAAAACTATAGAACAGTTGTGTTAGTAGATACAATAAAAGAGTGTCTTTCATTACTACAATCAGTGAGGAGCTACACACTCCAATAAGCAAAGAATCAGGCATCATGGAAGAAGTACAATGTTCCTTTTTTCCACAAAGTGTTCGTCTTCATTTAAGGCAACTAAGCCTTTCATGAGAGTGCATACACCTGTACAGGGACAGGTAAAACCAGCACAGCCTCCAACAGGGACAGGTAAAACCTCCTTCCCTCCAACCACCCAACCTGCCACAGTGGATAAAGCAGATCTTCTAACACATACCATGGCCCAAAGGAATGGACACTGGCCTTGGAGTGGGATGATACAGGCCCTGACCCGGCCACTTGACTCTAGCAAACCATTTCACCTTTCTGAATCTGCTTCATTACCTGTAGAATGCAGACAACTTACCTTACAGTAAATGCAACATGATTAAATGAAATACTGTAAATAAAAACATTTTGTGAACTAGAAACCATAATCCAATCTCTGGTAATATTACTCACGGGGGCAGTCACTTTGTCAACCTTTGTCAACCCCACCTTGAGTACAAAGGGCCATACGGAACCCTACATTTGGGCTGGGCTGGGAGTCATGGCAAGGAAACCTCTAGCCAACCCCATTCCTGAACCACAAACATGGGACCCAATGAGTCAGAGGCCCAAATGAGTCAGAGAAAACTACCTAGAGAGAGAGAGAGAGAGAGAGAGAGAGAGTCTCACTCTTTCACCCAGGTTGGAGTACCGTGGCATGATTACAGCTCACTGCAGCCTCAATCTGCCCGGGCTCAAGTAATCCTCCCACCTTGGCCACCTAAGTAGCTGGGACCACAGGCACACACCACCATGCTCAGCTAATTTTTGTATTTTTTGTAGAGATGGAGTTTCACTATGTTGCCCAGGCTAGTCTCAAACTCCTGGGCTCAAGCAATCCGCCACCCTCAGCCTCCCAAAGTGCTGGGATTACAGGCATGAGCCACCGCATCTGGCCCCAAATATTATTAAAAGTCTTCAAAGGCTATCTCTCCTATCTGCATGGACCAGGTATCAGCCAGTCACTGTGTCTTCACAGTATTTTCTCTCCTCTCCATCCCCTCCTGGTCAATGTGTCTGCTCATGCAGCCACTAGCAGGCGCCTCAGAGAACACCCTTGTCCGTTATCTCCTTGTGGTCCTGGAGTTGCCAGTTTTGAAAATTCCAGAGTGATCCTGGGTGCCAGGGAGAAGTGGAGACACTAGCGGGCTCTTGTCCTTTCATAGTGATGCCCATTGTCACCTGGACCCTCAAGCAGCCCATTCAGTGCCTGGTTCTGCCTTTCTTCATGAGGACTCAAAACTTGACCCTCCTTTCCTAGTCTTCCCCGAAAGTTTTCCCCCGACCTCAGAAACAAAAGCAAACATAACAAAACAGAACACTGAAGTCAGTTTATGTTTTCCAGGACAACTTTCGTAATTCAAAACTCATGTAATTCAAGAACAATTTTCCATAGGACTGGAAAAGAATAGTAGCAGGTCATTCTGTCTTCCAGCTACCATAGCAGTAACACAAACAGAGCTCCGAATTCACTCAGTCCACCTTTGAACATACACAATTATTATTTTTCCTCATTTGGGGAAATTCACATTATTTCAAATTTTGCTCCAGAAATGAGACTTTGTTAGTATATTTACATAACATTATTTCATATTCACATAATCTAAATTCACATAAGGCTATATTAATATATGAATACCTCAGCCTGTCTCCCCCTAACCCCATTTCTAAAGGAGAAGGAATCTTACTTGAGAGTTAAGCATCTAGTTTCTCCTGTAGTGTGTGGAATCTGGATAATGAGATGATCCTCAGGGAAATAAAACCAGATTACCCATCCCACCCAGAGGCCTGAATACATGGTGGACGGTCAGGTGCAGGGAGCATTAGCTTTTAGGAAGGAACCACTATGCATGAACAACATGGGAACAGAAAAGAGGAAGTGAATGAAGGAGTATCGCAGTGATTATGAAAGAGTTTAGATGAGAGGAAAAGAAAGACTTTTAGCTATGTGCGTGAGTGGGAACTCACAGTCAAGAGGCAGAAGAGACATGCATTTTGCTTTCAGGAAAGAGTTTTCAAGGACTCAATAGTGTGGGGAAAGAACATTTTATATTTTCATGAGCCACTTCCAGAAAGAGTTTTTAGAAGTTCCACTGCAGGGCACACTAGAAAGACTGAGAACGATAAAGATGTCTACAAACGATGTTCTTTTAAGTGAACTTTGCTGGCATTATGAATGTACTCTCCCCCCTTTGCTTTTTTTTTTTTTTTTTTTCAAGAGACTGAGTACAGATGTGAATAGCTGTCATTCTGTTTCCTGCCACAGTGCTGTTTTGAGCAACACTGCTCAGAGACTGAGCTATATGTGACCCCAGTTACATTCAGGTTATGCCAAGGGAGTTAACCAAGAACTCCCTCTCTTTTCAAAAAAAAAAAGGTAGTCCGGCATATCACACATATACACAGATGCCTGGTGAAGTCACCAATGTCTGAATTTTAATTTGAGCTGAACTTGGATATATGGCACAAAAGCTGAGTGCTGTCTAGAATCAGGACGTTTTCCTTCATGCCGGGGGGCATGTTACCCAAACTTATTCAGATACCCTATGGATTTTTCATACCAAGTATTAGAAACAGATTTCAGTTTTCTGGATAGTTTTAGAGAGACATATATATATTTTATTTTTTATTTCAATAGGTTTTTGGGGAACAGGTGGTGTTTTGTTACATGAATAAGTTCTTTAGTGGTGATTTCTGAGATTTTGGTGCCTCTGTCACCAGAGCAGTATACACTGTACCCAATGTGTAGTCTTTCATCCCTCGCCACCCCCCATCCTGTCCCCAGTCCTCAAAGTCCAATGTATCATTCTTATGCCCTTGCATCCTCATAGCTTAGCTCCCACACGTGAGTGAGAACACACGATGTTTGGTTTTCCATTCCTGAGTTACTTCACTTAGAATAATAGTCTCCAATTTCATCTAGGTTGCTGCAAATGCCATTATTTTGTTCCTTTTTATGGATGAGTAGTATTCCATGTTATAGATATATACATCTTTACATCCTTTTCTTTTTCACTTATTCTCCCATTCAGGCTACAAAGCCAAGTTTTACAGATCTAAATCCACACTATTGATGAATCCATCCCATCCCCACCACCCCACCCCGCTTTTTTTTTTTTTGAGACAGAGTCTCATTCTCTTGCCCAGGCTGGAGTGCAGTGGCGTGATCTCAGCTCACTGCAACCTCTGTCTCCCAGGTTCAAGCGATTCTCCTGCCTCCGCCTCCTGAGTAGCTGGGATTACAGGTGTGCACCACCACACCTGGCTAATTTTTGGATTTTTAGTAGAGGCGGTGTTTCACCATGTTGGTCAGGCTGGTCTCGAACTCCTGACCTCATGATCTGCCTGCCTCAGCCTCCCAAAGTGCTGGGATTATATATTCATATTCATATTCTTATATGAATACTTGTATCAGTTAGCTTTTGCTGTGTAAACAACCACCCCAAAGTCTAGTAGTTTAAACAACTACTATTTATTTAGCTGATTGTAGAGGTCGCCTGGGTTGTTCCTCTGATCTGGGCTGGATCAGTTGATGTCTGCTAAACTTGAGCATGCATCTGCAGTCAGTTGGCCAGCAGTTGGTGGCTGGATCATCTAAGGTAGTCATATTCATATGTATGGCAGTTGGCAGACTGGAGCAACAGGGCCACATGTCTTTCATCACTTAGCAAGATTGCCTGGATTCCTTCACACGGTGATCACAGGGTCTCAAGACAAATGAAAACAGAAGCCTCATGGCCTCTTGACGCCTTGATGTCTAGGTCTGAAACTCTTCTAATGCCACTTCTACCACATTTCCAAGGCCAGGCCCGATTCAAGAGTGGAGAAACAGACTCCAACTCTTGATGGGAGGAGCTGCAAAGTATTGAGGCCATTTTTGTGATCTGTTCAGCTGTTGATGTAACTGAATTCACTGTGCCCTACTCCAGGAAAAGACATGTGTAGCAGAAGCTTCACATATTCTTCTTGCCATTTACTATAGAGAAACTTCAGCAAGGACCATTGACTGGCTGCTCCTGAATTAGAAGCAGTATTTTGGCAAAGTGCATATCAAGACCACTTATAGGTAATTATTCACATGGTGTGATGTGTTTGGTAGTAAAAGTTCTGCCTATCTGGTGAGTTTTATTAGAGCCACTAGGATTTCCACGTTGCCTCCAAGGAGAATGTCTCCTTTTATGTATCCTCACTTGCTGGCTAATCAGATGAAAAGACCAGCCCTTAGAACAGGACTCTTCCATAATGAAGTGGGACAAAAGGCACATTCATGAGAGATGCCAGAATGGTAGCGTCCAGAGATGAGAGACAGAGACAGTCATGGTCCCCAGTGGAGACTGGGAGTGCAGAGTAAAGGAGTCCTTCACCAGTTACAGAAAAATAGAATGTCCCAGAAATTTAAAGGAGTAGCTACCAACAGATTCTAAGCATATGAAATGGTGATGGAGAATTCCAATCACATTGCAATGTGGTCTAACCCCTCTTTCCTAGCCTACCCTTTTCTTCCCCATCCTTGTCCCAGTTAACTGATCCCCATGTGCAATTTGCTAACGTACGTCCTTTTTATCTTACTACCCTGCCATTGCCTAACGCAGTGACCAATCCGAGCAGTCAACAAGAATGACTGATGGCAAGGCCTGGACTCTGGAAACTGGTGAATTAATCCATTCCCTTTTCCCTTGAAGTTTTCCCTATGTCTGAATTATTAGGTAATACAGATCAATATCATTCCCAACTGTATCAATTCTTTTATAATTAACTTCCTACAAGTGGTACTCAATGAGAGGCTACTGGAAAGAAGGACAAATAGATAGGTGAACACCAAGCGCAGGAAAGAATTGTGAGGTGCAAATACAGAAGTGATCAGAGGTAGGAAATTGGGGACAGATGGGGAAGGTTGTCAAGAGGCTTTCCTTGAAGAAGAGGCATGGGGAAGATGAAAATTTACATTCCTGCTGCTCTGATACTCACTGCTCTGGTTTGGATGTTTTTCCCCCAAAACCTCATGTTGAAATTTGATCACAATGTTGGAGGTGATGCTTAATGGGAAATGTTTTAGGTCACGGGCGCAGATCCATCACGGAAACACTAATGCAGGGAGAAAGGCTGACTGGGGGCGAGGGTGTGAGTGAGTTCTCACTCTATTAGTTCCCATGAGAGCTGGTTGTTAAAAAGAACCTGGTATCTCCCTTCCTCTGTTGCCATTTGATCTCTCCCCACCAGCTCCCCTTGGCCTTCCACCATGAGTGGAAGCATCCTGAGGCCCTCACCAGATGCCCAGTGTCGAATCTTCCAGCAAGCTGAATCATGAGCTAAATAAACCTCTTCTCTTTAAAAATTATCCAGAATCAGATATTCCTTTATAGCAATAGTAAATGAACTAAGACACTGAAACAATAGCAAAACACGTACTTTTAGCCCCACAGTGCCTCTAAAAAAGGTCTTCCCATATGTTACTGGGGTTTTTTTAACTGTGACTAAGCTGGGTAATGATTTTAAAAAGCAGCATCTTTTGAACAATATTTTGTATAGCCCTTTGACTACTCAATGTGTTCACTCCAAAATTTGTTTCTCATATCCATTTCTGTGTCATCCACAACCTCAACAACATCTTCATTCTGTAATAGAGTAATAAGATCTTATAACGTGCAGACATCTGTAGCTTACCATTTTTTAGAAATACAGATCTGTGGTGTCAACATTTTAAAGATAAAACTTGTAGCCATTATTTTCTTTTTCTGTCTATGCAATGTAATGACATTATAAAAATACTATTACACAACATAAACTGTGCCATTAAAAGTTAAATTAAATCAATGAAATATTGTTTTCAATTTTGTGTGTTTAATTATGTAGTAGTCCCAAATCTGATTTCAGATGGAAAATCAACTTGCTTTATTCTGAAATTATATATTTTAGAAATAGGTACTCCAAAGTTATATCCAAGTAAAGAATTTAATAAAATTGACTTTTTTAAAATGTAAAACCTGTCCATATCTGGTATTGTCCTTTTGCAGACTTTGGCATTTGATAGTGTGTTTTATTATTTTATTTCAATTCAGTATTCCAGAAAAGTTTTTGAAACCATTTTGATTACCCTGACAGTTGAAATGAAATTTTTACAAGGACAGCATGTTTGGAGCCAAAGATCTGGTTGACACAATGAATGTGATGATGAAAATAATTTTACATCAGTCCAGCCTAGGATATTGGCTTCATTTAAAATTTATATTAGACAGGTTTTTTAACACTTTTCCTCTAAAAGAAAACAGTAGTTTTCAACTCTTTCCGTCAGCCAAGAAAAGTCCTAAAGCTTTGGAGATTTGGATAGTTACAAGAGTCCAACAAACCTATTTCCCAGCATTCTATCTTAGAATTATTTTCAGGCCGGGCGCGGTGGCTCAAGCCTGTAATCCCAGCACTTTGGGAGGCCGAGACGGGCGGATCACGAGGTCAGGAGATCAAGACCATCCTGGCTAACACGGTGAAACCCCGTCTCTACTAAAAAAAAATACAAAAACCTAGCCGGGCGACATGGCGGGCGCCTGTAGTCCCAGCTACTCAGGAGGCTGAGGCAGGAGAATGGCGTGAACCCAGGAGGCGGAGCTTGCAGTGAGCTGAGATCCGGCCACTGCACTCTAGCCTGGGCGACAGAGCGAGACTCCGTCTCAAAAAAAAAAAAAAAAGAAAAGAAAAGAATTATTTGCAGAGGTTTTGGAAAGAAAAGAAATCCTAGGAGCTACATAATTAAGAAATTAGTCCATTTCAGGATAACAATATACCCCTGTAGAGATGTAATAAATTGTGTTTGAACATGTAAAAATGTCCCCAATAAAATATCCACCCTCTCCAAACTGTGTCCTACTGGGTATTGACACAGCAGTACTTGCAGGTTCAAATTGGTGATCAGATGCAAGGCACTACTGGCTTTAATTCTCACTCACTTGACCTTGTGGAGCGACAGAAGACAGGAAATAGCATGTACAGCACCTTCATTTCTTCAGGATACCCGTGGTAGGCAGAATCACAGTACCCCAAAGATATTCATGCCCTAATCCGCAGAACCTGCAAATATGTTACATTACATAGCAAGGAGGAATTAAGGTGCAGATAGAATTAAAGTTGATAAGTCAGCTGACCTTAAAATAGGAAAATTACTCTGTATTATCTAGATGAGCCTAAAGTAATCAGAAGCATCCTTAAAAGTGAAAGAGGTTGGCAGATGAGGTCAGAGTGATGCAGTGTAAGAAGGGCTCAATCCTCCATTGCTGGCTTTGAAGATGGAGGAAGGGACCATGAGCCAAGGCATGCCAGATGCCTCTAGAAGCGAGAAAAGCCAAGAGAACAGATTCGCCCCTAGAGCCTATGGAAAGGAATGCAGCCCTGCCAACACCTTGATCCTAGCTACTGTAAGACCATGTCAGACTTCTGTCCTACAAAACCATAAAGTGATAAATTTATGTTGTTTCAAGCCACTAAGTTTGTGATGATTTGTTACAGCAGTGATAGGAAACTAACGCAATGCCTGACAGCTACCCAAGTGCACAGCTTCTTTGCCCCCACATCCACACAGGAAATGCAAGTTTGCCACAGAATGACATCCAAAGTGTCAGAAAATCACCTTGACATAGAGAAGCCACAGTCACAGCTTCCTAACAATCTTTTATATGGTTCCAGTAACACAAGCCCCAAACCTGCATGTCAACCCCCAGCAGCCCCAGTCCAGGAGCGGTCCCACAGAGCAGGGCTTCACAGCAAGCAGGGCAGGTGCAATATCCCGCATCTGTTGATCACTGTAGTTTCCAAAGAAACAGGACTCTGTGGTCGGTGGTTCTCACAGGCAGGCCTGGATCAGCCCAGTGCTGAGGTTAACCCTTTACTCACAATTGTGATCCCAATGTCATAATATATATGCACATTATAGATTGGAGGAATCTGTCACTGTTTGAATCTTGGGTCTAAGTAGGGTCCCCTCCCCACAGAAACCAAAGGCCAAGCACTTGCCTTCCCTGGACCCAGGTGCTAGGAAGATGATGCACATGACCTAAGCTCAGCCAATCAGGGTGCCAAGAAGGAAGTTTGGAATGTCTTCTAATATTGTCAGTCACAACAGCGTTCAATGCCCAGTGAGAAGAGCAGTTGGACCCAAGAAGTCTGGCTTGGGACGTTTTGGGACCACAGGATTCTAGTCCACTTCCTGAGCCTGGTTCAACACCTTTCCCATCAGTCCTATGGGATACTTGATAGCCTTCTAATCAATTCCTTTTCTGCTTAGGATAAGCAAGCTCAGTTTATGCTGTTCATGTCATGAACCCTAACTGGATCAGAAATTGTTGCCAGGAGGGACTTCAGAGAGCAGATCTTCTGGAATTGAGGAGACTCCAGGATTGGTTATATAAGTTGGTTGGGGTAAGGGCAGCGAACATTCAGGAATGAAAATCTGGTAACCAGTGGCCCAGAGTGGAAGAGCAACTTATCAAACTGTAATTTATACAGTAATTTTTTTTTGTAAGCAAGGCTTGGGGGCCCACATGGGTGGCGCTATATATAGCAGCGTGAGAAACCAGGACTGGAGAATGAGGTGGCTAATGCTGGAAAGTTTAAAGAGAGAGAATGATACTCAAATCCCTAGTTCTTAGCTGAAAGCAAAACCCGAAACCAGGGGGATTTTGTATCCCTGTGCTAAAAAAGAATGTCTGATTTTTTGTAGCAGCAGTACAAAACTACCCAAACTCAATCCTCTACTCCAGTGGGGACTAATTTAGAACATCAACTGAATCACAGACTCATCGAGGGCCTTATATGAAAGTGAGGGCATCAATAAAGAAAGAGCAGACCCTGAGAATTGCAATGGTGTTAAGTGGGAGGGTGTCAAGGCCTCAAACACCCAAATCTCCAAACTCCACTGAACCTAGGCTTTCAGCTCAAGCCATTCTTCTTCCCACATCTGAGGCAGCTCACGACTCACCTGAAGACTCTGTAACTCTCTTTCCTTGTAAGAATTACTTTGCACAAGGAAGACTATCCTTCACAGGCCCTGAATCCCCTAATGAAGGGGAAGTCAGGCAGGGCCTTAAAGAAGTGTCCTGAAATTACTTCACAAAAATATCGGGAAATCTTTCTCCTATCCTGTCCCAAAGAGACTTGTAAATATTTATCAAGGAAACAGTGTATTGGGCAAAGGGAAATGCCTACCCATTTCAGAGATTATCGAACATTGAATCTGAGTAAACAACACTGTCACTCACCAGTTAGGGTGGAGACTTACAAGATTCAGGTGATCAATAGCATTTAAGTCCCAGTCCCTGTCTAATTTAAAGCGGACATACTAACACTCCGAACTCAGCCCATGATAGTTTATCTATCTGTTTTCTAAGGATTTACTTTGAATAGGTAAATCTAGCCACTGCTAGAATCCCCACATTGTCTCCGAACCACAGGTAAAATAAGTCCAATGGAAGCCCCTAGGACTACCCATTTCACTCAAAATGAAAAATAAAAAGCAATACCATATCTGAGAAAAGTACAGCAATTAGCATCACCATGAAAATCTTAAGAAATGCAGGGAAGGTGATTCCTAGTACATCCCCACCTAACTTTCCAGTTTCTCCAGTGCAGAGGATGGGGGCTTCTTACAGAATGATGGTGGATTGACATGTGCTTCAGGAGGGGGTGATTCCAATTGCAGCTGCATTTATGGATGTGGCCTACCACTGGGGAAACACAACCCAGTCCCTGATGTCTGGCATTTATTCATTCTTCAGTGAATTGAGCACCTACTATGTTCCAGGTAATGTTCTAGGTACTGGGTACAATGAAGTGAGCAAAACAAACAAAAATGTCCATCCTTGCAGAGTCAAATATCTTTGTCTCTTATCTGATAAACACCAGAAGCATTTTGCTTTTACCTAGCAGGGATAGCAGAACATCTTATCAACTTGTCACAGGGCTTTTCCAGTTCTGTTCCACTATTTGGTATGCAGGAACCTTGACTTTCTGGCCACCGTACAGGACATTTCTGAATACTGTATCATATTAAGAAGACATGAAGAGCAGGAACCAGATTGGCTGGGTTCAAATCCTATCTCTACTGCTTTCTAGCTGTGTGATTTTGAACAGGTTACTTAACCTCTCTGTGTCTCTATTTTCCTATCTGCAAAAGGTAAAATCCCACAGTATTTTGGGGAGGGCTAAAGTTGTTAATGTATGTAAAGTGCTTTAGTGCCTAAAGAAATAAATTTTCCACAAGAATGATTTTCATTTAGTGAGAAGCCAAGACTTTCACATCACCATGCTGGCCTCCACACACATTCCCTAGAGAAAAAAAGGTGAGAAAAAAAGCTCATTAAAAAACAAAAAAAAACATGAGGAGTAAGTATCATCTTACTATTAAGGGTCAGTTGAGTTGCTGCTACTCAATACAAGCAGGGATTGGGTGAGTCTTACGGTTCCTCCTAGTATTATCTTGTCCAGTAACAAAAACTAATGAAATACTAGGATAGGACAATTCAGGCAGGCCCACCAAGAGTTCAATTTCCTTAGAAATGAAGATTTGAGTGACTCTACTAAGTAAAACACACTGAGAATCTGAGGTACAGGCTGTAGGCAAAGGAGATCTGGAATAGGGAGAAGTGGGAGTTATAAATACCAGCTGTTGCCTTGTGGCAGAAATATAAATGGTGACAGTAGACTCTACACATTTCCTTGATTACTGTGACATGAAAATATGGAAAGAAAAGTACATGTGGATATCAAGTAGCCAAAGAATAAATTGTAATTGCTTTTTTAGGAAGGGTTTTCCAGGATCTGGATGCTATCCTTAAAATTGGAGAATTTCCCATGGCGCGAGCCTTAGGGAAGGCAGTTCCTCCCCCTTGCAAAAGAAAAGGTCAGATTCTGGCTTTCTCTGAGCCCTGGCTGCTGTGCTAGGAGGGAGCACACAGTCTAAGCTTGGCCAATCAGGTGCTCCCACTCAGCTCCTTGAATCTTGAGTTAATGACCCAAAGAAAGTCTTAGTGGTGGTGCTGACAAGGCTTCTAGTATCCAGTGCAGCAGTGTCACCCACAGAGTATGTCCAGCAGTGGCAACGGAAGCGTCCAAATCAGACTGTTCCACTAGAGGGCGCTCGAAAGAAGTTCTGGTAGCTGAGTCTAATATGGATGCCTCCTACCACGTTCCCAGTCAGGTTCTCGAAGAGTCCCATATTTCTTTGGGCTGCCTGATATCTTACGAATAAGCTTCTTTTCTCATCAAGGTAATGAGGGTAGTTTAATGTGATTTGCAACCAAGAACTCCGGCAAGTTTTCAGAGAAAAAAAAAAAAAAAGACTGAAGAGAAATATATCAAAATGCCAACAATTTAGAATTAAATTTTATTTTCTACTTTATGCTTTTCTGTCATTTTCAAATTTCCAAAAGTGAACATATATCTACTTTTAAAGTTAAAATGTTAGTAGATAATAAAAATAATACTAATTGATGGCAACTTGTTTATTAGTGAATCAATTTTAGAAAAGTAAAGTACTGGGGAATATTTAAAAGGTATGTTTTGGTGGTGGGTAGGAAAAGTTTGAAGTACAGAATACCTGTCTAGTACAGCGCACTTAGGTGAGACAATGAGAGCTCTTCTAGAGAGAAAAATACCTTAAAAGTGTGTCTTGGCCAGCTCAGGTTGCAATAACAAAGTACCATAGACTGGGTGGCTTAAACAACAGAAATTTCTTCCCAGCTTTGGAGGCTGGGAAGTTTAAGGTCAAGGTTCCAGCAGAATGCAGATTCTAGTGGTGCCACAGCTTTCTTCCTGGCTTGCAGATGACTGCCTTTTTCCTGCATCCTCACATGGCCTTTCCTCTCAGTGTACAAGGAGGGGGAAAGAGAGAGAGACCGCGCATGAGCAAATGCATGTGCGGGCCAACCCCAGTGTCTTTTCTTATAAGAACATTAATCCTATCAGATCACGGCCCCACCCTTATAACTTCGTTTAACCTTAATTACTTCCTTAGAGGCCACAGACACACTGGGGGTTAGGGTTTCAGCATATGGATAGGGAGGTGGGGGTGTAAACACAAAGGGGATGAGACATCAAAGAAAAAATTACCCTGGTTCTGACACTTTCAGATCCCTGTATAAAGAACAGGTATTGGGATGGGAAATACTGTCTTTTCATCACATTTGGCAAGATCTTGGGGGTACATGGCTAAAATAGTATGGCAGACAAGATCATTATTATTAGATCATTATTATTATATCATCATTATTAGAGAGAAAGTCAAGAAATGCAGTGCTCATATCATCAGAAAGATCAACATAGACACAGCCAATCCTCATTATTCACAGATTCTGTTTGCAAATTTGTCTACTTTCTAAAATGTATTTGCAGCCCCAAAAATCAATACGCTTGGAACTTCAGCAGCCATTTGCAGACATGTGCAGAGCAGCAAAAAATTTGAGTTGCCCAACATGCACGCCACCAGCTAAGTCAAATGAGGCAATACTCTGCCTTCTTGTTTCAGCTCTCAGGCTATAAACAAGTGTTCTTTTCACTATTTAGTGCCATGCTTTTTGCATTTTTATGCTTTTTGTTGGTGATTTTGCTGTTCAAAATGGTCCCCAATGACTGGGTAGGATGGCTCACACCTGTAATCCCAGCAATTTGAAAGACTGAGGCGGGTGGGTCACTTGAGCCCAGGAGTTCGAGAGCAGCTTGGGCAACATGGCAAAACCCCGTCTCTACAAAAAATACCAAAAAAAATTAGCCAGGCATGGTGGTGCCATGCGCCGGTAGTCTCAGCCACTCTGGAGGCTGACATGGGAGGATCACCTGAGCCCAGGGAGGTCGAGGCTGCAGTGAGCCATGACGGTGCGACCATATCACCAACCTAGGTGATATGGTGAGATCCTGTCTCAAAAAAACAAAAAAACTAAAAATGGTCCTCAAGCTTAGTGCTACCTAGCACTCCTAAGTACAAGAAGGCTGTGATGTACCTTATGGGGGAAAAAAAATTGTGTTAGAAAAGCTTCTTTCAAGCATGCATTATAGTGCTTCTAGCTGTAAGTTCAACGTTAATGAATCAACAATATATATTAAACAAGGTGTCTTTAGACAGAAACATATAAAACAGGGTCATGTTTGATCTATTCATGACAATGTAGTTACCAGAAGCTTGCAGGAACCTGTGTTTTTCCCCTAGGAACGATGTTTAGCATTCACTGATTCGGTGTTCATCACAAGTTTATAGACCCTAACTATAAACTCACAAATAATGAGAATCAACCGTATTTAAATCACCAGGAATTATGCTGGAGCAGTGCTGGAAAGAATGACAGGAAGCATTCTTCCTTGCACTCTTCAAGAAAGAAGAGTGACCCAGGACTCTGGAGATGACTGCAACAAGAAAGAGGAAAAACTGGTGAAGTCTGATGGCATGAGATGCAAAGCCGAAGGACATTAGGAAGGAGGAAGAAATTTCTGGAAGAATCAATGAGGAGCAATGAAACAATCAATGGGAGCTAATATCAGAAATGTGAGAAAGCAGGGGTAGGTTTGTGAAAGAAATTTTTTTGGCTCTTGAATGGCACTAAACCTCACCAAGGTATTCATCATCCCTGCTATGCTATGTAATGGGAGCCCTGATTCTCCCCCTCTTCACATAGCTACAATAGCGGGTCACCTCTCTTCTAAACCTTCACATTTGGAAAAAGAAAAGAACAGCTTCATAGTACAAAGGCATAATTCTGCTTTACAACTCAATATGTTACAAAATATAATTCATTTCCCTTTGCTATTTTTACATAAACACTTTTATTATGCCAATAGAGGAGAAAGGTTACCTTTTGAGGGAAATTATTCACGAGGGAAAAAAAATTAGAATTTTGAACAAGCCATTTCAAAAGTGTCCTATAGAGATGCATGAAAACAAGTTTTCAATCTGTATTCAATGACTAATCGAAAAAAAAAGATGAAAACATAATCAAATTGCAGTAGTACCCCCTCAGTTTAATTTAACCTTTAAAGGACCCGGTCAATGTTCTCTTAAAATTTATTTCATCCTGTGACTTTCAAGGGAACAGAGAGAAATAGAACTTAAATATATGCATGCACATTTATAAACATAGTTTACTTACCTTTATGCTTTTTCTCCCAACAAATAAGTCTAGATTGCTTTTTTTTTTAATTTATTTATTTTACTTTCAGTTCTGGTGTAGAATGTGCAGGTTGGTTACATAGGTATACATGTGCTATGGTGTTTTGCTGCACCTATCAACCCATTATCTAAGTTTTAAGCCCCGCATGCATTAGGTATTTGTCCTAATGCTCTCCCTCCTCTTGCCCCTCTCCCCTGCCCCTGCCGACAGGCCCCAGTGTGTGATGCTCCCCTCCCTGTGTCCATGTGTTCGCATTGTTCAACTCCCACTTATAAGTGAGAACATGCAGTGTTTGGTTTTCTGTTCCTGTGTTAGTTTGCTGAGAATAATGGCTTCCAGCTTCATCCATGTTCCTGCAAAGGACATGAACTCATTCTTTTTTATGGCTGCATAGTATTCCATGGTGTATATGTGCTTCAGTTAGAAATTCACCAAAAGTTTAATATCTCACAAGTTCAAAAAAAGTGCTTAGAGCTTGCTTTTCTCTACTTATTTTGGGTTTATCATTTCGTTCCTTTTAAAAATATTTAAAAAGTAGAAATCAAATTATGTTCCAGTTTGACAAGATCTTCCCACCTTTAGGAAGAGAAAAAATATAATAAATTGTCATCACTAGCCTGAAATGATTGAATATATAATTTACCTAAAGTTTAATAAAATAGCTGAACTAGGACACCATGGGGAAAAGTGTTTCATGGAGAAAAAATGTAGACTAATTCATATGAGAATTATTTTAAAGGCATACTTGGAACTCTTGCTTAAGTTTAAGAAAGAGTAACACTGCCAAGGGCTGGCACAAGAAGAAGGAAGCAGACACTCTCCTACACAGCAGTGGCAATTTAAGCTGTGTCCAAATTTCTAGAAGGCAATTTGGCAAGATATATCAAAAGCTGTAATAACAGATGTCCCCATTGACCACGACTGCCACTTTTCTTGGAATTTGTCTTAAGAAAATGAATGAAGGATGTAATAAAATTTTGCACATTGTTTACTCTGTTGTTTAAAATTAGAGAAAATTAGAAACACTGAAAATGCCTAACAATAAAGAATTGCTTAAATCACAGGGCCCTCCATCTCCCACCCTCACTCCCTTCAGTCTATTCTCAGTGCAGTGGCCAGTGTTATCCAATTAACAAGCAATGACTTGATGGTCACATCACTCGTGTGCTCCAAAGCCTTCAATGGTTCCCCTCACTCAGGGTCAAAGCCAAATCTTTACTATGGTCTAGCACCACATTTGCATACTATAGAATTGCTATTTAAGTGGCTCTTCCCTACAAGGGTATGTGATCCAGGTAACCTGTGGTCTTCACCTTAGGTACAGAAGAGTCTAGAATTTTAAGTAGCTCCCTCTTAAAGTATATTCCAGATGATATTAGCCCTGACAGACACATAAATTAATATTTTCTACAAAACTGTGATAGATTTGAGATAATGAACAGAACGCTGTTTTTCCCTATCAAGTGACTATCGAGTTCCGTATCACTATCAAGTGACTATCATCCATCACCTAGACTACTGCAAAGCTGCCTACTCTGTTTCCTGGCCAGCAATTCCCTGTCCTCTCCAATCTATTCTCCACAGTGCATCGAAAGTAATCTCTTTTTTAAAAAGTGGTCATAATTTCCTCATGCTTAAAACCTGTCAAAGCCTTCCCATTTCTCTACATATCAAGATCTAATTTATTGATGGTCAAGGTTCTAGAACATTGCTATGTAATGGAAATATATTGGGAGGCATGTATGTAATTTTAAATTTCATAGTAGCCATTTTTTTATTTAAAAAAATAGAATTTTTTTTTTTTGAGACGGAGTCTCGCTCTGTCTCCCAGGCTGGAGTGCAGTGGCCGGATCTCAGCTCACTGCAAGCTCCGCCTCCCGGGTTTTACACCATTCTCCTGCCTCAGCCTCCGGAGTAGCTGGGACTACAGACGCCCACCACCTCGCCCGGCTAGTTTTTTGTATTTTTTAGTAGAGACGGGGTTTCACCGTGTTAGCCAGGATGGTCTCCATCTCCTGACCTCGTGATCCGCCTGTCTCGGCCTCCCAAAGTGCTGGGATTACAAGCTTGAGCTAGACCGCGCCCGGCCTAGAATTAATTTTAATACTGTATTTTGCCGGGCGCGGTGGCTCAAGCCTGTAATCCCAGAGCTTTGGGAGGCCGAGACGGGTGGATCACAAGGTCAGGAGATCGAGACCATCCTGGCTAACACGGTGAAACCCCGTCTCTACTAAAAAAATACAAAAAACTAGCCGGGCGAGGTGGCGGGCGCCTGTAGTCCCAGCTACTCGGGAGGCTGAGGCAGGAGAATGGTGTAAACCCGGGGGGCGGAGCTTGCAGTGAGCTGAGATCTGGCCACTGCACTCCAGCCTGGGCGGCAGAGCGAGACTCCATCTCAAAAAAAAAAAAATACTGTATTTTATTTTAGTCAATATTTTCAAAACAGTATCATCTTAATATATAATAATTCAAAAATTACTGATGAGATGCTTTACATTCAGTTTTTCATAGGAAGTCTTTAAAGTCTGGTGTGTGTTTTACCCTTACAGCACAACTCAAATTGGACTAGCCATGTTTGCCATGCCCATAACCCCATGTGGTTAGGGGCCACCATACTGGATAGTGCAATTCTACAACGTCACCACTATGCCTACCTCTTTAGCCTTCTAATAAGATTCATGCTATAGGTATATGTCACCACCAGGTTCTCCAAGTTGCCATTCTCTCTTTCCCAGTCCTTTATTCATGTTGAGTTTTTATACAACAAATAGTTTGAAAGAAGAAAAATAACCAAATTTTTAAATAGGCAAAAGATTTGAAAAAACTTTTTACCAAAAATATATACAAACAGCTAATAAGCAAATGAAAAGATACTCAACAAGATTAGGCATTAGGAAAATGCAAGTCAAAACCAAAATAAGATAGCATTTCACAACCACTAGAATGGTTATAATATAAAAGACAAACAGTAACAAGTATAGATGAGGATGTGAAGAAACTGGAAATCCTCATACAGTGCTAGCAGGATTGTAAAATAGTACACTTACTTTGGAAACCAGTCTTGTAGTTTCTCGAAATGTCAGAGAGTCACCATATGACCCAACAATTCCACTCCTAAGTATCTACCTAAGAGAAATGAATGAAGATGTGTGTTTATATAAGACATATGTCTCGACAAGATGTGTAGAAGCCATAAAAATGTTCATCAATGAATAAACAAACTGTGGTATATTCATACAACACAGTACCATTTAGCAATAAAAAGGGACAAAGCACTGATACATGTTACAACTTGGATGAATCTCAGAACATTATGCTAGTAAAAGAAGCCAGACACAAAAGACCCTGGATGTTAGGTCAGTAGCCTGGGCCCAGCTCCGCTAATCACTACCTGTGTTACATTGGCCAGGTACTATACCATTTTAAGATACAGCTTCTGCTTCTGCAAAAGTCAGTTTAATAACAAGTGCCGTTTCAAACTTAAACAGCCTTGCACATCAAGAGAGGCAGCATATAAGAACATATAAGAACAAGCCTTAAATGGCTTTTGTCAAAAATATAGAGGATAACAAGTGTAGGTGAGAATATAGAGAAAAGGGATGCTTTTACATTGTTGGTGGAAATGTAAATTAGTATAGCCATCATGGAAAATGGTATGGAGGTTCCTCAAAAAACTAAAACTAGAACTACCATATGATCCAGTAATCCCACCTCTGGGTATATTGCCAAAAGAACTGAAATCAATATGTCAAAGGGATATCTGCACTTCCGTGTTTATTGCAGCACTGTCCACAATAGCCAAGATATGAAATCAATCTAAGTGTCTATCAACAGATGAATGGATAATTAAAATGTGGTATATATACACAATGCAATATTATTCAGCTATAAAAAGAAGGAAATTCTGTCATTTGCAACAACATGGATGAACTTGGAGGACATTATGCTAAGTGAAATAAGCCAGGTGCAGAAAATACAATGTGATCCAATTTATATGTGGAATCCTAAAAAGTTAAACTCATGGAAGTAGAAAGCAGAATGACGGGTACCAGGGACTAGTGGTAAGAGGAAAAGAGATAATGGTGAGCTGTTGGTCAAAGGGTACAAAATTTCAGATAGACAGGAGGACTAAGTTTTGAGATGTATTGCACAGCAGGGTGACTATAGTCAATAATAATGTATAGTTCAAAGTAAGAGTAACTTTCAAATGTCGCACAACAAAAAATGATAAGTGAGGTGATGGATATGTTAATTATCTTGATTATCTTGATGTAATCATCCCATATTGTATACATATATCAAAACATCACATTATACCTATAAATATGTACAATTATGATTTATTGATTAAAAATAATATGAATAAAAATAAAATAAGAACATACTCCTTAGTTAAAAATGTTCCATGGGTCCAGAGTTGCTAATCATTGCCTTCCTTTCTGGTTTTCCTTTGCACTTTGCTCCAATGTTTAATTTAGTCCACTGGGATCTGCAAATTATATCCCAGATGCTGTAGGACAAGGAACTACTTGATCTCTTTCAATCCAACTGGAGAAATGTATGCTGAGCAAAGTCTATATAAAGGGCTTCACTCAGCTAAGCACTTGATACCTTTATTCCCTGAGTATCTTGAATGACCTTTCTCCAAAGCCGATCATAGTAGCTTTAAAACAAAATGTGTTATTCCTAAAGTTGGCAGAAAATCTAAGGGATGACATTTGTTCTCTTCTTTATAGTTTTCCTGTATTTTTTTCGGCTTTTCACAAAGAACATGTATTACTATTATATGTAGTGGAAGGTGTTATTCAAAAAGAAAACACTTTAACGCTGATTCCACTTTAGACCAAACATATATTGCTAGTACTTTCAAAACACTTACTAAATCATAGGCCCCATCATAAGAAATGTATATCTATTAATCCCCTCAACAACTCCATGAGGTAGGTTCTATTATTATCCCTTTTCAAGAAAATAGAGACATGAAGATTAAGGAACATACCCAGAGTCACACAGCTAGTAAGTGATGGAGCTGGGATTTGAATTCAAGTGCTTTGGTTTTCAAGTTCATGCTTTTAACTAGTATTCCAGGAGTGAAAAGCGAACGTGACTGCTATTACTGTCTAGCATGGCTCCAAGGGTCCAATTACACAAGCAGCCTCCCTTGGGAGCAAATTATTGGTCTCTTAGACTATGGTGTCCTGAAGGCAAGAACTATGTCTCATTCATCCGTGTTTTCATTAGCTTTTGCTGCTTAACAATCCACCCTAAGCTTAGTGACCTAAAAACTACAGCCAACTACATGACTTGCAATTCTATGGGTTGGCAATTTGGGCTGGGCCTTTCTTTTGCTGGTCTTCTGCTATACTTAGTTAAGCTGTGCCAGTTGGCTGCTGGTCAACTAGGTGTCTCAGCTTCTGGAAGTTGGCTGGCTGAAGGCTGAGGTAATAGGAGCCCCTGGGGTCACAGATCTCTCATCATTCAGCAGGCTAGATTGGGCTTCCTCACACGACAGCAGTGGCAGGGTCTCAAGAGCCTCAAGAGTGGATAAGCCCCAGTGAGCAAGAGCTTTCAGGTCTCCGCTGGCATCACATTTGCTATTGACCCATTGGCCAAAGCAAATCAAATGGCTATGCCCAGAGTCAGTGTGGGAGGGGACTGCTCAAAGGCATGGAGACAGACAGGTAAATAATTTATGGCCATTTATGCAATCTACCAATATCCCCATAATCAAACCCAGAACCTAGTAAATAGTAGACACGAAATAAATCCTTATTGAACTGAATGCTATCTCCCCTTCATGAAAAATCAAGATAAGACCAATAACCTCTTTCCTCTCTGTACTGAGTACACCACATCAAGGAGACAGAAGAGGCTGGCTGACCCCTCCTCACAGAGGGTTACCTCACCCTGGGTGATGGAGCCCATCACTTGACAGTCACCTCATAACCATGGTCATCTCAGCTCCTGGGGTGAGGGGTGTGTTCTTACTGGTGGCTGCTTCCCTAATGCTCTTAGGATGGCAGGACTTGCTCTTATCAATGGTTCCATCAAGCTCCCAAGGGGAGTCCCTTTGCCCCCTGCTTCTGCCAGGTCCTGCAGTGACATCTCTATGAAGCAGCTCAAATTAGCAGCCCTGCTCGCCCTCTAGTGGTCTCTTAAGGCTGTACAGCCCTCTGAAGAAAAGTGTTCAAGGCCTTCTACAACTGTACCAGAATAAATAATTGTGGGAGCTTTGGATCAGTGATTTTCAACAGGGCGTGATATTTTCCTGCAGTGGATATTTGGCAGTGTCTGGAGACATTTCTGGATGTCACAGCTTGGGGGTGGATGCTGGCATCTAGTGGGTAGAGGCCAGGGATGCTGCTAAACATCCTACATTGCACAGGACACTCCCATAACACAAAATTGTCCAGCCAAAAACGTCAATAGTGACACAGTTGAAAAACCTTGCTTTGGCCGGGCGCGGTGGCTCAAGCCTGTAATCTCAGCACTTTGGGAGGCCGAGACGGGCGGATCACGAGGTCAGGAGATCGAGACCATCCTGGCTAACACGGTGAAACCCCGTCTCTACTAAAAAATACAAAAAACTAGCCGGGTGATTTGGCGGGCGCCTGTAGTCCCAGCTACTTGGAAGGCTGAGGCAGGAGAATGGCGTAAACCCGGGAGGCGGAGCTTGCAGTGAGCTGAGATCCGGCCACTGCACTCCAGCCTGGGCGGCAGAGCGAGACTCCGTCTCAAAAAAAAAAAAAAAAGAAAAAAGAAAAAAAAGAAAAACCTTGCCTTATATTCAGAGTGGGCCCTCATTTGTTTTAAGGATGCACCCACAGGCCCACTCAAGGTTATTCCATGGATGGATCACCCCCTCTGGGAAGAGTCAATCTGTAGGAAACAACCCTGAAGTCCCAATGTGAAACTTAAATCTCAGTGACAATTCCTGGGGCATCCCACGATTCTCCAGGTTAGACAGACAAACTAAGCGCTAAACGGGAGCTTGGTTCCAGTCAAGAAGATCTTACTGTCTCTTTCCATTATCTATGCTCAATCCCTTCGATTCTGAGAGCAATTTTCTCAGGAAAGAAAAGTGCTTTAAAGTTTTTATTGTAAGCCAATTAATAGCCCTAGGAAATAAAAATGTCTTCCAGTGGAGAACTGCATTGTGGGACTTCTGTGTGAACCATCAGAAACCTTTGATAAAATCTGTATTAGTTGTGTAAACTAAAAAAAAAATTCTAAGCCCCCCAACCATCTGAAAGGACCCCTTCTCTCGCCAAGGACATTCCAAAGAACCTGAAAAACTAGTTCAGGCAATGATGGGATCTGGGGGCTGGTGGGCTGAGGGGGTGTAGTTGGACATGCCTCGTTATACCCGCCTTGCTTGGAATTCAGGTACAACCGACCAGCATTCACATTACAACAGACATCTTAAGACTGTAGCAATAAGACACCGAATTCCAGCCTGACTCTACACTGTCTCTTGTGGGGAAAATCTACATTCTGGAGAGAATCCCTTTACTTTTCCAGGTCTTCGTCCTGATCCAGGAGAGAATTAACTAAGAGTCTGGCACCGTTTTAAGTCTAATAAGAAATATTTACAATCTATTTTCTCTGAAGCCTGCTACCTGGAGGCATCATCGGCATGATAAGAACCTTGGTCTCCACAACTCCTTATCTTAGCCCAGACACTCCCTCCTGTAAGATTCCAGGCCTTTAGAAGAACTCTTTCAATCAATTGCCAATTGGAAAATCTTTGAATTCACCTCTGACCTAGAAGCCCCCACTTCCAGTTGTCCCACCTTTCCAGACCAAACCAATGTATATCTTACATGTATTGATTGATGTCTTATGCCTCCCTAAAATGTATAAAACCAAGCTGTGGCCCAAACACCTTGGGCACATGTTTTCAAGACCTCCTGAGGCTGTGTCATGAGTACATCCTTAACCTTCTCAAAATAAACTTTTTTTTTTTTTTTTGAGATAGAGTCTCCCTCTGTCACCCAGGCTGGAGTGCAATGGCACGATCTCAGCTCACTGCAACCTCCACCTCCCAGGTTCAAGCGATTCTCCTGTCTCAGCCTCCCTAGTAGCTGGGATTACAGGAGTGTGCCATCACGGCCGGCTAATTTTTTGTATTTTAGTAGAGATGGGGTTTCACCATGTTGCCCAGGCTGGTCTTGAACTCCTGAGCTCAAGCAATCCACCCGCCTCAGTCTCCCAAAGTGCTAGGATTACAGGCGTGAGCCACCGCGCCCAGCCCTCAAAATAAACTTCTAAATTGATTGAGACTTCTCTCAGTTCCTTTTTGGTTTACAGTTGCAAGGAATAAATGACAGGCATCTGGTTTTAACAAAATAACACTTGTTCCATGGAGGAAGAGAATTTCTTAATGTCAGAGAAAGAACATCAAGAGCAGAGGGAATGAACGCTACACAGACATTGATTGCTGTGGCAAGTCCATGTAAAAAGCAACAGGAAATGAAAGCCTTTGCCCTAAGCTTTTAGCAATGTTAATTAGAGGAGAGTGGCTGAATTTCCCTAGCATGGAACATAAACTAAAATTTGCCTAGGAATTTTACTTCTGAAACTGTCTCAGAATTTAATAGTAAAGGTGCTTCTTATTAGCTCTGGACTTTATTGCTTATCTGCTATTTTCTTATGCTCCCTTATGCTAGTAACTGGGAAAATCCTTCTCACTCATTACTTCAAGATCCTCATTCAAGAATGAGGCAGGGAGGACAAGAAGGAAATGAAGCATTTGTGGCTCCTGCTGCTCTTTGCTTTCTCCTCTTCTTACCAGATCCTGAGGCTTCCAAACACCCTGCTCTCCCTCTCCTCTCTTCTTCCTCCTGTTTTCTTCACTTCACCCTTGCTGCTGGACCCCAGAACCCCGAATGGCAGAAACCACAGGCATGGTGTTACCTGGGGGGATCCTTGCTCCCAGAGCTCCCAAGATGGTGGCAGGCACTTCCAAAATGGCGGCGGGCCACTTCCAAGATGGTGGCAAGCCTCGTGTTCTCCGACCCCGGGTTCTTGGCCTCACGGATTCCAAGGAACAGAATCTTGGGCCATGTGGTGAGTATTATATCTCTATTTGAAGCCGTGGGTCAGGGAAGAGAACTGTGGAACCCAGTAACTAGGGTTCAGCTCGATTAGGATGAACCCACGCACTTAGCGGTGCAGGAACAATGGCAAGCCTTTAGCCCGATCGGGAGTGGCAGTGGGTGCCTCGCTGGATCAGGAGCACAGAGGACACCCTGCTGGATCCAGAGGGATGGAAGTCAGCGGCGGCTCTGCGACAGTGGCAAACGGCAGTGGTAGACAGCGAGCAAAAGCTCAGCTCCAGCCCTAACAAAACAGGAACCAGAAGAGTGCAGTTGCAAGATTTAATAGAGTGAAATAGAGTGAAGACAGACCTCCCACATAAGGGGAGGGGACCCAAAGGGGGTTGCTGTTGCTGGCTGGAATGCCTGGGTTTATATCCTGATCCTTGTCCCTCCCATTGTGCTCTCAGGCAATAGATGATTGGCTATTTCTTTACCTCCTGTTTTGCCTAATTAGCATTTTAGTGAGCTCTCTGTTTGGTCGGGTGTGGGCTAAGTTGCAAGGCCCCTCTTTAAAGGTGGGTGCGGTCACCTTCCCAGCTAGGCTGAGGGATTCTTAGCCTTGGAAATTCCAGCTAGTCCTGCCTCTCAATGGCCTGGATATATGGTCAGCCTTGGGATTAAAGGTACATTGCTCCCTCCACACTCCCCAGGGTTTGCTGTGTGGCTCAGAGAGGCCTTGGGAAAAGGCCCTCCTGCTCTGATCACTCTCCCAATGCAAGGCCAGCTCTGGGATTTGGACCCATCCAAGGAAGAGCCAGGAGTCTGTCCCCAGCCTCTTGTCTTATGAACCCACCTCCTATGTTGGCTCTGTCCTCTAATATCCTCTACACTGGCTGCTACCTGTGACTGCCTAGACTTCTCCAAGGCTTCCCAGACCTTGCCCATAGTAAGCCATGGAGCAGCAGTCAAGTAGTACCCCCTAAGGCTCAGGCCTTAGGGGAAGAGTTTCTCAAGAAAAGTTCCCCATTGCGTTCCTGATTGGTATTCCATCACTACTGGTTATTATGCCAGAGGCTTCTCACTTCAGAGAGACTTTAAGGAACAATGAGGTTGGGCTCTCTGTTTAGGTCAGGAACCACCTTTGGCTGAACTTAATTTCCAGGATGTCACAATAAGGTCAGAATCCCTTTGTCAAGTGGTAGCTATGGAGTGGAAAGAACAAAGAAAGCTTACAAGCTCAGACAAAATGGTGACCTGAATGTATATTGAAAACAACATGAGCTTTTGAGTTATAAAAAGCTCTCTATTGTGGGCTTACTCTGTGCTAGATACTGCACTAAGTATTTTATAAACATTTTCTCACATGCTAGCTGTGTGACCTTGGTCAAGGTGGTTAACCTCTCTGTTTCTGTTTCCTTTGCCAGGTAGAAATACCTACTTTGAAGAGTTGTTTTGAGGATTAGTCAAAACAACATACAGGAAGTTCCTGGCACATGGTAGGTATCTTAGCCCAGGCTGCCATAACAAAATACCACAGAATGGGTGACTTCAACAACAAAAATTTATTTTTCTCAGTTCTGGAGGCTGGAAGTCTCGGATCCAGTTGCCGTCTGATTCAGTTCCTGGTGAGGGCTCTCTCCTTAGGTTGCAGACAAACTGCAGACAGATCTCTCTCTTCCCCTTCTTATAAGGGCATTAATTCCATCAAGAGACCCCACCCTCGTGACCTCATCTAACCCTAATCACCACTCAAAGGCCCCATCTCCAAATATCATCACATTGGGAGTTAGGGCTTCAACATAAGAATTTCAGGGGACACAAAATTCATTCCACAACAAAAGACAGTAAGCGAATGACAGCTAGTATTACTATTACAATTATTGATAATAAAACAGGTATAAACTACTCCTTGGCACTAGGAAAACAGCTACAACGCATGGCTTTGTCTAAATCAAAGAAAATATGGCTTGAGCACCCACTCAACTGAACGGGTATTGGCAGAAAACTAAAGCATCAATTTCTTGGTGCCTCCTCAAAGGCTCCCAGTGCTGTAGCAGTGCTGAGCTATTTCTCCCTTCTATGTCTTGAGACCTCTGGTGAACAATTCCCCCATCACTGATTGGGCACCATTGATCTGGTCAGCTGCTACAATGCCTGCTAACCATGATGCTTTCCACCATCAACAGAGCATTCTCTATGATCCTTCCACATCTAAAGTGCTACACTCCTGTGAGTGCCACTGTCTTCTAATTATGGAATTTCCGTCCTGGTCCCTCTTCCTTATCCCCAGGATCCATAGCACCCAAGAATCAAGTTTCTTCCCTCTTTAGACTTCCAAGCAGAAGTCTCCACCCACTCCCTTTCTTTGATATTCCAACCCAGTTATGGGTTACCTTCAGGGCGGCCTTCCCACATCCCCAGTAAATTGGTTTTCTTCCACCCTGAGAAGGGTGAAAAGTATGTTTATTTCTGTCTTGATTAGCGTCAAATTCAAGTGGATAAGTCAAAAGTTAATTTGTCAATCATCTTCTACGTGATTTTCAAAAGGATATTTGCTTACAAAGCGCTAAGATGCCGTAAAATTTTAAGAAATTTAGTTAAAGAGGAATAAACATCCTCATTTGTTTTCATGGAATGTGGAATCTGGTTTTTTTTTTTCTTGGACTATGGACTCTTTTAGGTTCTGAGAGGCCATCTAATCTATACTCCCAGATGAAATATTAAGTTTTCTTTCTCTCTGTCAATTCAACCCTTTGCCCTGCACTGTGCCAACAGAACATCCAGTGAAAAGAACATCAAGTTGGGCCTTAGGAGATTTGGACTCGGGACCAAATTCACTCGCTATTTGAGGTTTCAGCTTCCCCATCTCTAAGGCTCCTTCCACCCTTAACATCGTGTATTGTTTTAAGAAACAAGATCCTGAATTCAGAAGTGGTTACAACATTCATCGAAATACGGCGTTCTGTTCTACAATAAGCCCCTTTTCCAAATGTCCACTGTAATTCAAAGAGCAGTGAGAACCATCACTAATCATGAAGTCCAGCAAACACTGATAGAACTCCAACAGAATTCTTGATGAGTTCAAATATTTCTGAATTCCTTGAGCACCCAAGGCTTTGTGCCTTTAACCAACGTTTTGTACACACGTTCCTCTTATTTATCACTGCTTCCTTAGGCACAAGTCTGACGGCTGTTGAACTATTGTGGGAAAGGGGTAAAATTTCAACATAGGTGCATCAAAGTTTGGTTTTGTGGAGCCAAACATTACCTCTGGTTTTATTACCCAGATATAATATATAATCTTTGTGCTGAAAAGTGAAAATGAAACACAAAAGTGAAGGCTGTGTGATTGAAATAAGACTTGTGCATTCAGATATAATGTATAAAGTAGAAGACAGTATGTGGCATAAATCCTCTAATATCTCTCCTATAGTATGCAAGAATCTGGGAAGCAAAAGTATGGTAATTCAGGCTCATGGTTTTCCTATCTGGAAAACAAGGATAAAATTGTGGGTCTCAAAGGGAAGTTGTAAAAATAAAAATACATTTGAATCAGAAGTATTTACTGGGCATCCAGCCTGTATTCCACCATGCTGGGCCAAGAGCAAGCAGGAGAGCAAGAAAGTCCCTGTGTCCAACCTCACAGGTAGCAGCCTTTGTCCTCTCACCACAAGCAGGACTGAGCACTCTCCTCAGACATCATAAAGAATCCCTTTGCACTAAAGAATCAGTGAAAATCCATTGATCGTCTCCTGAGGAGATGAATAAGAAATTTACATTGCACAGCACATAGCGCATCTCATAAAATTTCCTATAAACACCTCTTCCCAAGTCTTTTCTCTGAGCCATGCAACTCCTGGGCTCATATTTTTCCTCCAGCTCAGATATCACCATCTACCCTACTTATGTGGAAAATCTTCCCCATGTCCTGGCTTCTTTCTTCAGTCTTGTATAGCCCCACCCAACAGTGGGATCATAAGCTTCTTACAGTGAGGGATCATGTTTGTACTTAAGCTGCGCAGCAAAAAGCACCTTTATAAAAAATCTTCCACCAGTTAGAATGGTAATCATTAAAAAATCAGGAAACAACAGGTGCTGGAGAGGATGTCGAGAAATAGGAACACTTTTACACTGTTGGTGGGACTGTAAACTAGTTCAACCATTGTGGAAGACAATGTGGCGATTCCTCAAGGATCTAGAACTAGAAATACCATTTGACTCAGCCATCCCATTACTGGGGATATACCCAAAGGATTATAAGTCATGCTGCCATAAAGACACATGCACACGTATGTTTACTGCGGCACTATTCATGATAGCAAAGACTTGGAACCAACCCAAACGTCCGTCAGTGACAGACTGGATTAAGAAAATGTGGCACATATACACCATGGAATACCATGCAGCCACAAAAAAGGATGAGTTCGTGTCCTTTGTAGGGACATGGATGCAGCTGGACATCATCATTCTCAGCAAACTATCACAAGAACAGAAAACCAAATACCGCATGTTCTCATTCATAGGTGGGAATTGAACAGTGAGATCACTTGGACACAGGAAGGGGAGCTTCACACACCGGGTCCTATTGTGGGGAGGGGGGAGGGGGGAGGGATGGCATTAGGAGATATACCTAATGTAAATGACGAGTTAATGGGTGCAGCACACCAACAAGCCACATGTATACATATGTAACAAACCTGCACGTTGTGCACATGTACCCTAGAACTTAAAGTATAATAAAAAAAAAAAAATCTTCAATTCACTCTATGACGGCAGGTGGGCGGGTGCAGAGAGCTGGAGGTACCCCAAATGCTTTATCCTCAGCAAAATGGCCTCTCCATACCTAAGGAATCCTGCCTGTTGGGTGGGAGTAACAAGACTAAAGAAAGAAACCAGGACAGGGCTGAAATCTTACGAGGGGAGGAATGGAAGAAGGGGAGAAGCCGCCTGAAGGGATAAGTGGTGTCCAGGCTGGAGCTGGGAAATTGAATGGCTGGAAGGAGAGACTTGGGAAGAGACATTTATAGAGATTTTTTTTGAATGTGTTGTACAAGATACTCAAGGCCCTGGCATAGAGTACAGATTTTACATGCAAGAAGCAGTAGAAGTGAGACAATTGCCCAGAATGTGAATGGGCAATGAGAAGGAGTTCAAAATAAGTTGTTAATTAATTAATTAATTTATTTATTCATTTATTTTCTTTTTTTGAGACAGAGTTTCACTCTTGTTGCCCAGGCTGGAGTGCAATGGCGCAATCTAAACTCACTGCAACCTCCGCCTCCTGGGTTCAAGCGATTCTTCTGCCTCAGCCTCCCGAGTAGCTGGGATTACAGGCATGTGCCATCACCCCAGCTAATTTTGTATTTTTAGTAGAGATGAGGTTTCTCCATGTTGGTCAGGCTGGTTTTGAACTCCCGACCTCAGGTGATCCGCCCACCTCGGTCTCCCAAAGTGCTGGGATTACAGGCATGAGCCACCGCACCCGGCCAATTTTTTTATTTCTTAACATGACTGGATAACAGTTCATAAATGTCTCCCACCCTGGAATGACTCACCTCTCTCCAAATATCCTGTGCATCCTTCAAAGTTCAGATCAGTTTCCAACCATCCCCTCCATGAAGCCTCCTCAAACCCTCTGGCCACAGTGCCACTTCCCCTGTCTCAATTTAGAGGTATAATTTGTAATGCTGAACCGCCATTTTGGGGTTCTCCCTCTCCTGCCATCCATCCAATACACAGTTGTGGGTCACTTTAACGATGGGAATACAATCTGAGAAATGCTTCTTTTGGCGGTTTTTGTAATTGTGCAAATATCATATACTTATACACACCTAGGCTATGTGGTATGGCCTATTGCTTTAGACTACAAACCTTAACGATGGGAATCTGAGAAGTGCTTCTTTTGGTGATTTTTGTAATTGTGCAAACATCATAGAGTGTACAAACCTACACACCTAGGCTATGTGGTGTGACCTATTGCTTTAGACTACAAATCGGCACAGGATGTGACTACTGCATGCTACAGGCAGTTGTAACACAATGGTAAGTATCTTTTCTTGCATTTAAACATAGAAAAAGTGCCAGGTACGGTGGCTCATGCCTGTAATTCCAGCACTTCAGGAGGCTGAGGTGAGTGGATCGCTTGAACTCAAGAGTTCAAGACAAGCCTGGGCAACATGACAAAACCCTGTCTCTACAAAACATACAAAAATCAGCCGGACATGATGGCGCACATCTGTGGTCCCAGCTGCTTGGGAAGCTGAGGCAGGAAAATTGCTTGAGCCCCAGAGGCAGAGGGTGCAATGAGCTGAGATCGCACCATTGCACTCCAGCCTGGGTGACAGAGTGAGACTCTGTCTCTAAATAAGTAAATAAATAAATAAATGTAGAAAAAGCACAGTAAAAATGCGGTATTATGATCTTACAGGACCACTGTTGTATATGTGGTTCATGCTTGACCAAAACGTTACGTGGGGCATAACTGTGTTATTATAGAAGCAATCCTTAACCACAGTTTTTATCACGTCATACCTCCACTAAAAAAAAAAAAAAAAAAGAAAAAGAAAAAAGAAAAAATTGACTGGCTCCCCTCTGCCAACAGTATTTTTTAAACTGAAGGAAATAAGTCATTTATGATCATGACAAACGTATTCTGCAGATAATGACCCAGTACCTCCCGAATATAAGCATTTTCCCAGAACTTGAATGAATGTGGCAAGCTGTCAAACTTCAAGTCTATTTTAATACTCTTTCACAGCTTATGATGCTGGCCTGCTTGTCTACCTGTCAGTTCTATGCAGCCTCCAAAAACCCAGAGCCATGGAGGATAAAATTTAATGCTCACATTAGTGTTTTTCAAAGCCTAGTCCAAGCCAACAAAGAACGACTCACTGTATCAACCACAGAAGTATGTAAGTATCAGTAAAATGATTCTAGACCCCCTTTGGAAGCAATCATTCTGTAACTTCAATTGCTGAACTGTTGTGACTACCAATTAAATATCCCCAAACCTTTGACCCAATCTAGTTATACAGTCCTCATTAGAGGGTTTTCCTGAAAGTTTATTCTAACATTGGGTGAAACTCGAAGGGGCTGGAACCAAAATTACAACTGATTAAAGTAGTATTTTCAACCCGAACTGCACATCAGAATCCCCAGTACCCACTGTGGGCCAATTAATTCAATATCTCTGGAAGTGGGCTTGCACATCTGCATTCAGATTCTAAAGTGTAGCCACGGTTGGAAACTATTGCCTTGGAGGGGCTGCCTCTTGCTATCTCAACAGAAAGGGGGCATGCCCAGGCCCACTTTAAGAAGTTTGTAAGACACGGAAGCACACCAGCTCCTGAGAGGGCTGGCAAGAGCAAGAAAGGATGCCAGCTTCAGAGAACCTAGGCACTACACAGAGGACTGACGCAGGAAAACACCAAAGGGGAGCAAGACATCTGCACCCCAGTCACCCATGCTGCCTCCTGGAGGAAGCAGCCATGTTTCCGCAGTGAAAGAAACACACAGAATCTTTCTGATATCAAGATAATCATGGCCGGGTGCGGTGGCTCACACCTGTAATCCCAACACTTTGGAAGGCAAGGCGAGCGGATCACCTGAGGTCGGGAGTTCAAGACCAGCCTGACCAACATGGAGAAGCCCCGTCTCTACTAAAAATACAAGATTAGTCGGGTGTGGTGGCTCATGCCTGTAATCCCAGCTACTCGGTAGGCTGAGGCAGGAGAATCACTTGAACCTGGTAGGCGGAGGTTGCAGTGAGCCAAGATCCCATCACTGCACTCCAGCCTGGGCAACCAGAGTGAAACTCTATCTCAAAAAAAAAAAAAAAGATAACCATGTAGCAGCAATGGGAATTGGTTAAACTTTCCTACAACACTATCTTGCTTCTAGAGAAAAATCTATATGATATGTAATTCTGCAGAGAAGCCCTGTTGTCCTCTGACCTAATTTAAACCATTATTAAATTACTGCTTCTCAACTGATGTTGAAAACAGAAAAGACCTTGCTGAATGGCCATGTCTTTACACCAACAACTCCTGACTCTGGGGCCAAGCTCCCAGCCTGCATTTTCAGGGAGGTTCTGGGTAAACATCAACGAACAAACACAACCCTATACAGTGACATTGAAACTATCTGTCAGGCTTGCTTTAGCTCAATACTCTAGGTGACATTAGGCAAAAGAACAACGATGATTCAGCTCTAGTAATTCAAAACAACTGCAATCTTCAGATAAGGGGACATTTTAATTCTGTGATGGTAACTTTCTTGTTTTGCAACATTTAAATCATTTTTACGCCATCAAGATATTTCTAAAACTTGAATCCAGTTATTGACAACAGACCATTTACATTCTTGCGAATCCTCAAGTTGAGAAATATCACAAAAATTATAATTTCCTCTATAACATACAATAAAAAATAACTGGGTAATGTGAGTAAGCCTACTGGGCTCTGTGCTTAAGAAAGAAAAACAAAATCTTGTGGTCCTCCTTATCTCTAAAACTCAGGGTCCCATGACCCTCAATCTCTTATTTGTGTCATGCACCCCCAACACACTTACCGTGCTAGCCTGTCCTCTCCCCTCAGCCTGAAGTCCAGCCTGGAGCAAAGCCTGCCTTTGTAGTGCCTAGGTGTAGTGCCTAGGTTCTCTGAAGCTGGCATCCTTTCTTGCTCTTGCCAGCCCTCTCAGGAGCCTGCCTTCCACATTGTCCCTGCTTCTCCTGCCCTCAAATTTAACTTCATTCTCCCCAAATGGTGAAATTCTTGCATTCTGCTCTTCTTGGGAGGTCAGCATTGGGCATTTGAAATAGGAGTGTGCCACACTTCATGGGGCCACTTTGCTGCCTCCACTCTCTCACTGTGTTCATTCTTTGGCCCACCAACCACAGAGCAAACAATACTCATACACACACACACACACACACACACACACACGTATGTATGTGTTTGTATATAAATATACGTGTATGTATATATATGTATGTGCATCACTGTGGTCAGTGAAAGAAAATAGAGCATCCTTCCTCCTCACAACTTTCCCATCATCTCAACCCATTACTAGTATCTGGTTGTGGCAAAGAGTTGAAAGGAAAAACCATGTAGAAACAGAAAACTTCATTGTAGTACTATGTATCAACCAGCCAGCCAGTGGTCTTTGAAACCCCAAGACTCCAAAGACACATAATTTAACTGTTTATGGCCCCAAACAGGACATTGTCAGTTCCCATTGTATGGGAAGTGCAGGATGACACTAACATAAAACTAGTCCCAGAAACTCAAAGCAGGGAGCAAGCTCCTCTCTGCCTCCATTGGCCTTGTCATGCAAGAGAGGGACAATTTGTTCACAGCTTTATTCACTGCCTGTGATCATCCTGCCTGGAGCTGCGGGATTGCCAGATCAAACTGTAAACTTCTGACATAGCTACCTTGAAAATGAGTGTGGGATTAGGGGAGTGATGGGGGAAGGGAGGGTGCAAAGAGAGGGAAGGAAGTCACTTTCCTTGACTCAGAGATACTCGGGGATAAAGGTTCTTATTGGATTTTTGTGGCTTATAAATGTCACGCGCGTTCGTGTGAAGAGACCACCAAACAGGCTTTGTGTGAGCAATAAAGCTTTTTAATCACCTGGGTGCAGGTGGGCTGAATCCGAAAAGAGAGTCAGCAAAGGGCGGTGGGATTATCATTAGTTCTTACAGGTTTGGGATAGGCAGTTGAGTTGAGGGCAATTTTTTATGGGCAGGGGGTGGATCTTACAAAGTACATTCTCAAGGGTGGGGAGAATATTACAAAGTACCTTAGTAAGGGTTGGGGAGGATATTACAAAGTACCTTCTCAAGGGTGGGGAGGGTGTATTGGGCAAAGTACATTCACAAGGGCGGGGGAATATCACAAAGTCCACTATCGCAAGGGCAGGGAGGGCGTATTGTTACCAAGTCAATTGATCAGTTAGGGTGGGGCAGGAACAAATCACAATGGTGGAATGTCATCAGTTAAGGCAGGAACTGGCTAGTTTCACTTATTTTGTGCATCTTCAGTTGCTTCAGGCCAGCTGGATGTATACATGCAGGTCACAGAGGATATGAGGCTTAGCTTGGGCTCAGAGGCCTGACAATAATGACCTCAAATAAGTGATTATCCAACCTACTACAATCAATACCTTCTGAAGCAGCCCATTCTATTTTCTGACAATCATCAGATACATGAAAATAAGTCTCTAGACCATAAACTCCACAAGGGCATGGGTCTTAGGTCATGTTCATAGGTAGGTCTCAAGGGCCTAAACAGTGTCTGGTACAGAGCAGTTGCTCAAAAAATATTTGTCAAATGAATGCCTCCTGGTGGCTTCCCACAATGATTCTATTTCTACTCTAGAAAATTCAAAAGAAATGTGTTTCTTCATTATGACAGCCCAACAAACATCTTAAGACAATTGTTATGTTTACCCCTCTTCAAATTCCACTATAATTTTTTTTTCTTTTGCAAGTTAAACATTCCTAGTTCACTCAACCATTTCTTATAGGTTGGATTTCCAGTCCCCACAACAAAGATTTACTGGATGCCTGTTATACAGTCACCACTGGGGAGGGGTGAGGCCATGAAAGAATTCTGGATAGTATCTACTCCATTCATCAGAGCTCGGCTCTGTCATCTACCACATTGTCCTAATTTGTCCACCAGAACAGTAATAAAAGGTTTTGGCGAATGAATGGTAGAAATCCACATGAACAGTGTCTACTATTTTTCCCTAATAGAGCTGTCTGGCTACTTTATCCAAAAGAAGGAGGAAAGGAAAGATGAGAAGGGAGGGAGGGAGGGAGGGAGAAAGGAGAAGGAGGGAAGGAAAGAAGGAGGGAAGGAAGGAAAGAAGGAGGGAAGGAAGGAAGGAAGGAGGGAAGGAGGGAGGGAGGTAGGGAAGGAAGGAAGGAAGGAAGGAGGGAAGGAAGGAAGGAGGGAAGGAAGGAAGGAGGGAAGGAAAGGAATAACAGGTGGGAAGATCCAAATATTAAAAACAAAAAACAAATAAACAATGGTGCCCTGGTTTTTTAAGAGAAAGTCTATGAACTTCCCAAACTACAGACTAATGAATTTGATATTGATTCTAAGCCAGAGATCAGCAAATTATTCTCCAAAGTGCCAAATAGCAACTATCAGAGGCTTTTCAGGAAAAAGAAGTGAGGTTAACCTGGCACTACTTCATGACTTCATGCAGTGGTTCTCAACTGTGGCTTCACATTGGGACTCACTTATGAATCCTCTAAAAAAGATGAACTTCTGAGGCCCCACCCCAGGGATTCTGATTTCATTGGTCTGGGATACAGGCTGAGCACCAGGATGTTTCAAGGTTCCCCCAGTGATTCCAATGTGTAGCCTTGCTAGGCTAATGTCGTCCTTGCTGGGGCTGAGGACCACTGCGTTCATGCAAACTCCTGGGGATCAACACATCTCTTTTTAAGGATTCACAGTCTTTTTTTCTTTTAAGCCTATTCTAGAATATTGCATCTGGCCCTCCATCCATTTTTGAATATCAAGTTGTGTTGGCACACAACCATGCTCATTCACATACACATTGTCAATATCTGCTTTCACACTCCTGCAGCAGCGCGGAGCCATTGTGACTGAGACCATGTGACCCACAAACCTCAAATAGCTACTTATTCTCTGACAGCTTTGAGAAAAGTTTGCTGACCTCTGGCTTAGAATCAATATCAAATTCACCAGTCTATAGTTTGGGGAATTGGGGAATTCGTGGCTTTTCTCTTCAAGAACCAAGGTACCATGGTTTGTTTATATATTTGTTTGTCTTTTTTAAAACTTTTAAGTTCAGGGTTACACGTGCAGGTTTGTTATATAGGTAAAAGCATGTCACAGGGGTTTGTTGTACAGATTATTTCATCACCAAGGTACTAAGCCTAATACCCATTATTTTTCCTGATCTTCTCCTTCCTCTCACCCTCTACCTCCAGGGGGTCCCATTGTCTGTTGTTCCCCCCATGTGTCCATGTGTTCTCATCATTTATCTCCCACGTATAAGTGAGAATATGTGGTGTTTGGTTTTCTGTTCCTGTGTTAGTTTGCTAAGGATAACGGCCTCCAGCTGCATCCATGTTCCTGCAAAAGACATTATCTTATTCTTTTTTATGGCTGCATAGGACCTTCTTACCTGTTACTCTCCTGAACCCTCTTCTACTCCTCACGATTACTTAGAAAGCCTGGCAATAAGGTGATTTTCACAATATCACTTATCACAACACTGAAGAGGAGATGTAATAGATTTTATTCTGATGTATGAATGCATGTAATAGGAAACCTTTTAAGATCACCTACAGTAGCATTTCATAATTGTTATGTACACGAGATTATTGACCAGAATAAGCATGTGTTTCATCAGTGTTTACATATTTCCTATCTGAGCATCCCACATACTGTATGCAGCCAAGCTTCCTACTCTACTCTCTGAAGCTGCAAGCTGTTAAAACTCAAGATTATGATATATAACAAGTAATATTTGATATATAATGTCTACTATTTAACATACACTGGATGGCACATAATAGGCAATGTATGTCTGTGAGGCAGATGTTGCTGTGGCATGGCTCTTGGGCATTTTTGGATTTCACTCTGCCGGCATTTTTAAAACTTATGATCAATGATCCGTGAAAAATGAGCCCTAAAATAAACCTGCGCTTCATTTTAGGTATGAACAGAATATATGCGAATAGAATATATGGGAAAACATTTGTAAGCATGTCCACCCCACCTGCCTTTACCTAGATCCTTCTCATATTGCATAATAATAATCTCAATTTCTGAGATCATTCAGCATGATCTGCTGGGAGCACAGAAGGTGCAGATGGATGACATGTGGCCAGAGCATTTATGATTATGTGTAATGCATATGCACATCGCTTTACTCCAGGTACATTAGAATTAGTGACAGTTTTGTCTGTCACTTGCACAGTAAATGTGTGCCTTCGTAGAGACTCATTTTCCATGGGATATTGATAAGCCCTAGAAATTTCCACAGCTGGAGAAACTGCATCACGGTGTGGACCTGCTTTAATTACGGACTTGCTCTGGTCCTAATAGTTGTAGGTTCAAAGAACACAGCATTAAGCTAGGCTGCTGGCAGCCCTCAGATATTAAGTACATCAACATGCCTCCCACATGGGAATCACTCTCATTTCAGTCAATAACCCTTGAAGAAAATGGAATCATTAATTGGAGTAGTAAAATCTGAGAAAGCATTTTAATGCACTTACTGTATGAAATGTTTTCACCATTACAAAGTCCTTTGATTGAGGGGAAGAAAATTGCTGAGAATTTTCAAACGCTAAATGATCTTCAGAGCTACTCCTAAGCCTTTTGCTGGCTTGATTTAAATCACAAGTAATGAATGACTATACAGTGTACCCCACAACATAACATATACACAATTTATTAATATATATTTTGACAAGAAGATAAAGGAACCCATTTTGATCACCTTAGAGTCCCAAATATTCAGAATACCCAAAGGCTCATGTATCTGGTCTTGGAGTGGCTGAGAAAGCTCCTCTCAGTCCCACGTCAGCTGAACTCCCATCTCATCACCAAGTGGCATCTGGCCCTGCTTTCTGGTCCCTCAAGTTGTGACACTCTGAATCACTATTGATTTCTGGAAATCCACTTTAAACCATCATGAAGAGCTATTGATCTGCTTTTAGTACTGAGTTGATGTTTTTTGGGATCAAATTCTTTTCTAAAAGAATTCATCTATGTTTTGGGTCTATGGTATTGTTCTCTCAGCCAGAATATTTAATTAACCAGAAGAATCCATTTCCATGTGCAGCTTAACTAAGTTTAGTACATCAAGTCACACAAAAAAATCATTGTTCAGATTCCACCCTGAGCAGGGAAGACCATACTCTGTTCTTTCCCCCATCAGAATGTGCCATAGCCCAGCTAATAATGGCAGAGGGGGGATTCTACGTCAGTCCATCACCACATCTCAGGTAAAAACAGCAGAGGTGGAATTTGACCCTGGCTTGCCTGGCTCCAAAGCCCATGTTATCGGCACCTCACAATAATGTTTCAAACTATGTTTCTGTTGTTGTTGTTGTTGTTTTGTGTGTTTGTTTGTTTGTTTGAGATGGAGTCTTACTCTGTCACCCAGGCTGGAGTGCAGTGGCATGATCTTGGCTCACTGCAACCTCTGCCTCCCTGGTTCAAGCAATTTTCCTGCCTCAGCCTCCCGAGTAGCTGGGATTACAGGCGTGCACCACCACGTCTGGCTCATTTTTTTTTTTTTTTTGTTTTTTTGAGACGGAGTCTTGCTCTGTCGCCCGGGCTGGAGTGCAGTGGCCGGATCTCAGCTCACTGCAAGCTCCGCCTCCCAGGTTTACACCATTCTCCTGCCTCAGCCTCCCGTGTAGCTGGAACTATAGGTGCCCGCCACCTCGCCCAGCTAGTTTTTTGTATTTTTTAGTAGAGACGGGGTTTCACCGTGTTAGCCAGGATGGTCTCGAACTCCTGAGCTCAGGTGATCCACCCTCCTCAGCCTCCCAAAGTGCTGGGATTTCAGATATGAGTCACCGTGACTGGCCTCAAGTTAATGTTTTTTCAATGTACCAAGGCTGCTTGTTAATTAAAATACGAGTGGGATAAATCTTTCAATAAGACAATTAACCACCTGACACTCTCTTTGGTCAAATCCAAAGTTAAACAGAGTCACCATATGACCCAGCAAGTCCACCTAAGGTAGATATCCAAGAAAAATGAACACATATGTCCACACCAAAACTTGTACATGGATGTTTACAGCAGCACTATTCCAATAAGCAACAGGTGGAAACAAACCAAATGCCCATCAACTGATGAATGGATAAACAAAATGTGGTATATCCATACACTAGAATATTATTTAGCCATAAACAGAAATGAAATTCTGATATATCGGCCGGGCACGGTGGCTCACGCCTGTAATCCCAGCACTTTGGGAGGCTGAGGCGGGTGGATCACAAGGTCAGGAGATCAAGACCATCCTGGCTAACACGATGAAACCCGTCTCTACTAAAAAATACAAAAAAATTTAGTCGGGCGTGGTGGCAGGCGCCTGTAGTCCCAGCTACTCAGGAGGCTGAGGCAGAAGAATAGCGTGAACCTGGAAGGCAGAGCGAGCAGTGAGCCAAGACCAAGCCACTGCACTCCAGCCTGGGCGACAGAGTGAGACTCCGTCTCAAAAAAAAAAAAAAAGACATTCTGATATATCCTACAACATGAATGTAACTTGAAAATATTATGCTAAGTGAAAGATGCCTGACACCAAAAAAAAAAAAACATGTACATGTGAGTACATTTATATGAACTTCCCAGAAAAGGTAAATCTCTAGAGACTAAAAGTGGATTCGTGGTTGTCAGGAGCTAGGGTTGGTGCAGGGAATGGGGAATGGGGAGTGACTACTAATGGGTACAGGATTTCTTTTTTGGGGAGATGGAAATCTTCTGGATTACATTGTGGTGATAGTTGCACAACTTTGTGAAAACACTGACTTGTAAACTTTGAAAGGGTAAATTCTATGGTATGTGAATTATATCTCAAATGTAAAGGAAGGAAGGAAGGGAGGGAGGGAGGGAAAGGAGGAGGGAAAGGGGGAGTGAGGGATGGAGAAAGGAAAGTAGGAAGGAAGAAGGAAGAAAGCAAGCAAGCTTTCAGGCTAAGGGAGACTAAGGAAGAAACAAACTTGAAATGGGGTGCGGGAGAGGCCTCCCCAAGGCTAGGATTCAGCCTTCACTGGAGAAGATGGGCTACAGCCCACTTGGTGGAGGAGAAGTGTGTCGGGTTGTCCTGGGGTTGCACTGGACCAGAGCTGGTCTGTGTACTGAGAGCCCTGGCCGGAAACTATGGGCCACAGCTGGCAAGCTGGAAATCCCCCAACATGGGCCATCAGGCCAAGGCTGGTGGGAAGGAAACTGCCCACTGGGGTCCTGATAATTCACGACAAAGCTTCCCTTTGGGAATGCTGTTGAATTTTCTGGGAAGCTGGCATGGCTAGACTCTCCAGAAAGTCACAAAGGTGTCACCTGCAGGGGATCCTGCTGAGCTCATGGGGAAGTCAGCCGGGGCACCTGTGGAAGAGGTTGTCACTGAGCCCACCACAGCTGGGGCGCCTGCAAAACTTGCCATGAAGCTGCCCACGGAGGTGCCATTGAAACTCACTGGCATGAGCTCCACTGGGTATCCCACATGCCCAGCCCACTGCCATGGGAACAAGGAGAAGCAAAGCATACCAACACTAGAAAGAGAAGCCCTGCCCTTCTCCCGAGTCACCCCAGCAGCCTCTACCAACAAAGCTCAGCATCACGCCATTCGGCAAGGGACAAACATCCCAGAATCAAAATCTGGGCAACAAAGTGTGGATTTGGAGCTGAGGGACAAAAGATTGATATTAATGGTTGTTCTTTAACTACGGAAGGAGTTTGTGTTCAAATAAGTTTGGAAAACCCTACTTAACACACCACCCTCTTGATATACATTATTAGCAGTGCTAACGTATTCTATGGGAACGACCTTATTTAACTCTGCTCGACGTAGCATTTCCAAAATTCACTTGATCACAGAACTCTGTTCCTCCTGATCATTAACACCCACGCTCTCTGGGAAACTGCTCTGAGTGTGGTGTGGTGAAACTGGCATGCAATAACCAGAACAGGAAAGACGCCACGGCGGTTGGAGAGCAGCTTGTGCGCCTTCACTGAATCACATGGAGCCGTCTGCTGCTGAAGGGATTCCTCTGGAACAGAATGCACACAAATGGAGTCATCTGGCCAGGCTCCCTCATGGCATTCCATCATTTTATTTACTGCACACAAACCATAAGCTCTGCAGACACTGTGGAAATACAATTTATTTAGGTAACTAAAAATATCCCCCAAATGGCATTTGGCCATTGCTGCATTTCCCAACTCCTCTGGCTTGCCCAGGCCCTGCTCTAAAAACTACCCCTTGCTGATCCAAGGAAAAGAAGATGGGATTTAACAACCAGATTTGATGGTATTGAGGTCAGGGGGCTTGGGATGCCATAATCCTGGCTAGCTACTCACTCAATTTTCCTTTTTTGAGATTCCTAAGGGAATTAAACACATAAAAAATCACAAATGAGAATCAAAACAGTGTTTTATTATCTGCCCGCTGGAAAGGGCAAATTGCAGCTAAGAAAAGAGTGAGCACACATGGGCGGTGTTGGCGGGGAGAGAGCCGCTACATCATTCAGTCATGGGTTCAAAACCCAGTTCACTCCATTTCTGGACAGCTAGCCTCCAGACCCAACTGCTTATGCCCACAATAACATGTCTATAACATTACTTATCGCAGCAGGGCTTTTAACAGCAAAAGAATGAGAATAACCTAAGTATTCATCAAAAGGGGACTGGTTGAATAAGCCATGGTACATCATGCAAAGAAAAACGATGGGCTGGGCGTGGTGGCTCACACCTATAATCCCAACATTCGGGGAGGCCAAGGCAGGCAGATTTCTTGAGCCCAAGGGTTCAAGACCAGCCTGGGTAACATAGGGAGACACTGTCTCTCCAAAAAATACAGAAATTAGCCAGGCATGATGACTTGCGCCTATAGTCGCAGCTACTTGGGGGCGCTGAGGCAGAAGGATCACTTGAGCCCGCGAGGTCGAGGATGCAGTGAGCCATGTTTGCACCACTGCATTCCAGCCTGAGTGACAAGGCAAGACCCTGAAAAAAAAAAAAGGAAGGGAGGGAGGGAGGG
>NC_045456.1:7041463-7056906 GCF_002776525.5 Piliocolobus tephrosceles | reverse complement strand
GGGGGGGGGGGGGGGGGGGGAGGAAGGAAGGGGAAGGAAAAGAAAAAAACAATGAAAACTATGCAGCTATAAAAAGAGAATGAGGGAGATGTCCACCTAATGCTACAGAGAGAATTCCAGGAAATAATGTTAGGTGGAAAAAACAAGGTAAACAGTATTATATATCATATACTCTTGTGTGTAAGAAGGGGGTAAATTACAAACTATATTCATACTTGCATGTTTTTGGCAAGATTCTTTCTAAAACCTCATGAAAGGGGTTAACATAGGAGGCAAGAAGGAACCAAGAGGCAAATGAGGAGAAAGCTTATCAGTCTGTATTTTTAAAACATTTTTTTTAGTTTTTGAACTATGTCAATGTGTCATTACCAATTTGAATTTTTAAAATCTCCCCCCTTCCCCACCCCCAAAAAAACACCAGTCTGCCACTTGCTAGGTACATGGTCCTAGCCAAGTCATTAACTTCTAATCTTAGGTTCCTGAATATGTAAATTGTCAGCAGTGATATGTATCTTGCAGAGTTGTTGTGAGTGTCAAATGTCACACTGTCATTGAAAATGCTCTGCAACCATGGGTTCTTTATTGAACTCCCAAAGCCTGTACCCCTAGTTTTGTTAATGGAAAGCGAGACTCTGTCTCAAAAAAAAAAAAAGAAAAAAAAGAAAGTAATTATCAAGGACAGTGAAGTACATGGAGGCTCACAACATAATTGCTCATTTTCTTTCAGTGCATGTATTTTAGAGGATGCATGTATGCCTCTCTAAATTGAGTTCCTTCATTAGCAAATGATTAATTAAAGCAGAGTCTTTCTGTATCTAAAAAAAAAAAGTACATTTCCAAAACATGTACCCCACATTCCCATGGTCCTCTCCATTAACATTATACTTAATCTTTCAATGTGATCTATTAGAAATTTGATGTTCTAAACCCTAATAAATTACTGGCATTTTGATATTATTATTACTAATGAGAATTCAAATATACAAAATGTTTATTTTAAAAAATAGTTATATTTTCTTATATTCCAAATAGAAAACTATTATTACAGGAAGGTACACACCACGCTTGTATTCTTATAGAACTGTTCAACTGTTAGAAAAAAGAACAGGGCCGGGCGCAGTGGCTCAAGCCTGTAATCCCAGCACTTTGGGAGGCCGAGACGGGTGGATCACGAGGTCAGGAGATCGAGACCATCCTGGCTAACACGCTGAAACCCCGTCTCTACTAAAAAATACAAAAAAACTCGCCGGACGAGGTGGCAGGCACCTGTAGTCCAGCTACTCGTGAGGCTGAGGCAGGAGAATGGCACAAACCCGGGAGGCGGAGCTTGCAGTGAGCCCAGATCACGCCACTGCACTCCAGCCTGGGCGACACAGCGAGACTCCGTCTCAAAAAAAAAAAAAAGAACAGATACATTTGTCAGGTAGGGGAACAAAAGAAATTGTCAGACATGAATCAGAGATGAAGTGTATTTGACCATTTCAGTCCACTCTACTCAAGAAAGAAGGCAGAGAAGGAAAGGGCAGGGTAGGGTGAACACTTAGCTACGTAATTTCACGAACTAAAAAATAACAAATATGATAGGTTCTCCATCTTCTTTCCTGTTAACTCCCAGTGGACTAAGTTGTGAATTTGGCAGTGTCACATCTGACTCATGACATAAGAAAGTTGCTCACTGACTTAAGAAAACTGCCCTATGAATTTCTATGCCCTATGAATATCAATCTGAAAAGTACATTAAAATAAATATGTCTACAGTCTTATTTGAACACTAAATATAATTGGCATTGAGCACATGCTTCAATGACTGTTGTCTGTTAAAAATGACAACCTTGGAATAAGTTTTCATGGTAGTTTTCTTTTTTAATGTCCACAAAACCTATGATAGTCCACAAAACCTTTGATATGCCTCCCTTCAAGAGGTAAGGCCTAACTCTCATCTTTAGTGTGGTCTGGACTTGGTGACTCGCCTCTAACAAATAGAATGTGGCTGAAGTGACTGTGGGTGGTGAGTTTGGGGATTAGGTCATAAAAAGGTACTGCAGTTTCCCTCCTTGTAGTGATTCAGAGACAGGCTCCTTCCATCTCATGGCTCTACCTCCCCAGGGGCTCGGAGTCCTCTGCAGATAGTCAGTAGACTAGGAAAGTGAGGGAGAAGGCACACTTGCTTCTCAGTCACCTCCATCCAAGAGTGATACACAACCCTTCCACTCACAGGCCATGGCAATAAAATTTTATGTAGCCCCGTTGCTATGTAAAGCAATCTGGGGAATGTAGTCCCAACTATAGTGCTATGCTAGAAAGAAGAGCAGAATCTTTGCTAGGCAGCCATTTTTCTCTGCTACAGTCTCATTGATCTATTCCATCCCTGCCTGTTCTACCTGCTGACCCTGGCTTTAGCCCAGCCACAGTCATGCCAAAGGGAACAAATAACTCCCATAGATAATCCCAATGAGATTATCTATAATCTCATTGCAAAAATTTCAATCCTTTTTGTGAGTCATTCCCTTGGGTTTTTTTTTTTTTAATCACCTGTAGGGGCTGCATATGGAGTTCTCAATCCTCAGAGAAGTTTATCAGATTTAATTTTTCATTCCTTGACATAAGAAATTACCAGCTTACCTAGTAACTCAATGAGCTTTCATTGGGGACTACAAGGGAGGTGGAGTGAGTATGTGCTGATAGCCACTCACAGCTTTGCTAAGGGTGAGTGTTTGGGGTCTCCATCACAAACTTTACTCCAGGTATCATCTTAACTACGTATTCACAGCCACTCTCCCAAGTCAAAGAAACACTTTGAAAATGCATGTTCACTGTACATGGTCTTTCTCCAAGAGAAAAGAACGACCCCCAGTTAATTGTACAAGCAGCTAAATGTCAGGAGTAATCACTGAGATAAGAGTGGCTCATCAAAGCAAGTCAGGAAAGAGGAGTCTTATTTAAAAGCTAAATGGGGTTCTGAAAGGCAGACCCTGAGAAGAGTGATTTCTGGGCTGATTTCACTTTAATGCAAAGATCCACTCTTTGCTCTTACTCTCTATGATTATTTTATACAAATTACATTATATCAATTCCTTGGGAAATACAGGTGTAAGCTGCATTTCCATTTCCTAGGATTGAAAATGACTTCGGAGGGGCTGAATTGGAACTTTTAAAATCTTCTTTAAACATTCATATGTTCTGGAGGCAATAGATGCAAATACAGAGACACATTGCCTTGGTTGACAGTTTCAAAGTCTATAACATCAACCTGTAACCTTATGTGCTAAAGAAATCTGTTCACCCAAGAAAGTTTAACAACTTCCCCTTGGAAAGGCAAATCATCAGCATGTTTCTATAAAAGTGAATTAATTTGATACCACAAGGAAAAAAAATACCACCTTGGGCTTTTAATTAGTTATCACATCTGTTTCAATTCTGTCTTTAAAACTGAATGGGTAGCATCAGTACACAATGTCGCGGTCACTTTAACTCAGGAGAATTAAAGTGGTCCTGCTGTCTCTATGACGTTAGAACTGAGAACTGCAAGAACCGTACTCTCATCCCAATCCTGCTCTTTAAAGCCACACACAGAAACATCTTTGAATGAGTATGTTCATTTTCTAGGTCTGCTATAACAAAGTGCCACAAATTTGGTGGATTTAAGCAACAGAAATTTATTCTCTCCCAGTTCTGCGTGTCAAAAGTCCAAAATCAAGGTGTTGTCAGAGCCATACTCCCTCCCAAGTCTGTAGGGAGGATCCTTCCTTGTCTCTTCCAGTTTCTGGTCACCCTAGGCATTCCTTGGCTTCTGTCAGCATCACTCCAGTCTCTGCCCTATCTCCTCATGGTCATTTCCTCACCGTGTGTCTTCTGTCTTCACATGGTGAATTTCTCTTCTTATAAAGACATCAGTCACATTGAATTAGGGCTCACCCTAATGACCCATTTTACCTTGATTACATCTGCAAAGACTCTGTTTCCAAAAAAAAGGTCATAGTCACAGGTACTAGGGATTAGGACTTCAACCTATCTTTTGAGGGGACCCAATTCAACCCATAATAGAAGGCAGCCCAGATAAGGGGTTCAAAATATTATTGCAGAGATCATAAAGCCTGCAAAGCTACTATAACAGCTTTGCAAAGTAACATTTGCAGAGCCTGGAGCAAGCATATGAATGCAGTCTCACATACCGTAGTCTAAAGATAAAGAATTTACAAATCAAGCTACGCCAACAGCTTAGCATACCTTCCCACCCAGAACGCCACACCCTGGGGACCACCATTCCCTTGGATAGGCTAAAGAAACCTAAGTTTACCCCAAGGTCAGTCGTGTCTGTGAGTCTAAATACCAGAATGGGTCTTGTGGGACAGGGCATGGTGGAAGCTGGACCCAAGTCAAGGATGCCTAGGCAGTGTCAGGGTGACTGGATCTGCCCCCAGATCGACCAAATCAAGCTCCCCAAGGAGCCGGGAAGGACACTTTCACAGCTCAAGATTTCCAGGCAGTTCTAAGCATTTTCCAAAACACCACCACCCAAGCAGAGGGGGAGGAGGGAACAGTTATTTGGGGCGCCCCATCTGCCTAATCACCCACGTTGGGTGATTTAGAACAGCCAACTTAATGTGTTTTTTTCTTAATTTTAATTTTTTTTTAAGAGATGGAGTCTGACTCTGTCACCCAGGCTGGAGTCCAATGGCTGATCATAACTCACTGTAGCCTCAAACTCCTGGGTTCAAGAGAGTAGCTGGATCTACAGGTGTACCACACTGTGCCAGACTAGAATGGCCATCTTCAAATGAAAGCAGCCACTCTTCCTCTGGTTTCCTGGGGTGGAAGCGGTCCCCTAACCCTCCACCACGTGCACGCGCACGTGCACACACACACACATGCACACACACACACACACTCTTACAAGTTCTCAGCCTAACACACACTTACAAGTTCTCAGCCTAGAATCCTCTGGCCTGGGGCCCTAGGAGAGTACATCTTTCTCCCGTAATTCCCAGTAACTTACTCAGCTATCGAATTTATAAAAATGTCTTTAAAAACATTAAAAATTCATCAAACTTTTAAAACACTTCAAATTTTATGAGTTCAAAAAAATTCCAAAAGTCATTGTCTTTTTTTTTTTTTTTTTTTTTTTTTTTTTTTTTTTTTTTTTTTTTTTGAGACGGAGTCTTGCTCTGTCGCCCAGGCTAGAGTGCAGTGGCCGGATCTCAGCTCACCGCAACCTCTGCCTCCTGGGTTCACGCCATTCTCCTGCCTCAGCCTCCCGAGTGGCTGGGACCACAGGCGCCCACCACCTCGCCCGGCTAATTTTTTGTATTTTTAGTAGAGACGGGGTTTCACCGTGTTAGCCAGGAGGGTCTCGATCTCCTGACCTCGTGATCCGCCCGTCTCGGCCTCCCAAAGTGCTGGGATTACAGGCTTGAGCCACCGCGCCCGGCAGAGTCATTGTCTTTCATTGCTCATGATGTATGGAGTCTTCTAAGGTGTGGGGCCCAGGGCAGGGGCCTCTGGTGTCCTGGTCTGAGGGCAGCACTGCTACCTAGTTGTGATGCAGCTGTTCAAAAGAACTCTGGTTCCTTTGCAAGCTCCAGAGGGACATACAATTCCCTCAGTGCCCCAACCTTGGGCAAAATTCAGCCTCAAATCATCTCACCACTAGGGGCCAGAATTGGTTACTGAAGCAAGTCTGATCCCACCAACTGAACTGCTGGGGGCAGATCATGCAGGTTCTTCAGAATCCCTGCAAGCAAGCCACCTGTTGCACTTGATTCCTGGGCAGGGTAACCTAGGTTGAAAGGCTTCAGTGGAACCCCGAAGAAGCTGTGTGGGGTTCTGAGGTCCTGATATAAGAAAGAGTCCTGGGCTTGGGGTGAAAAGAGATCAGATCCTACTCTTCCTCCTTTCCTCAAGTAGCCATACAAACTTGGGTGTGGCATTTATACTCTGTAAGTCTCGACTTTCTCCTATAAAATGGAAATAATAAATCGTAATATCTCTGCAGCATATGTCATACAGGGTTGCTTCTGCTCTTGCACCATACACTGGGTTTGTTGAGTCATGACATCTTGTAGCTGTCATCAAGGAGCTATAATTTCCACTAAGGAGTTAGAGTCCTAGAATGGTTTACCTTCCAGGCCTAATAAATTCAAGCTTAGATGATGATGATAACAATATAATATAATCAATTAATATTTTATGTAAATATCAAAATAATACTGATAAAACAAGGGCAGGTTTTTGTTTTTTGTTTGTTTGTTTGTTTGTTTGAAATGCAGCCTTGCTCTGTCTCCCAGGCTGGAGTACAGTGGCACAAACATGGCTCACTGCACCCTCGACATCCCGGGCTCAAGTGATCCTCCTGCCTCAGCCTCCAGAGTAGCTGAGACTACAAGCATACACCACCATGCCTGGGTAATTTTCATTTTTTTTTTTTTTAAGAGATGGGGTCTTAAAACTATGTTGCCCAGGCTGGCCTTGAACTCCTGGCCTCAAGTGATCCTCCCCCTACCCTGGCCTCCCAAAGTGCTAGGATTACAGGTGTGAGCCACTGTGCCCAGCCCAAGGGCAGGTTCTGTTTGATGAAGGGGGTAATCGTTTATGTGATATAATATAAAGGGAGAGGTGCTAGGAAAATCCCCAATATAAACATAATACCTCTTTTGTGCTATTGACTACAATTCAATTATCAGAGTATTTTTTTCCTTTGGTTGAGTCGTACCCACTTCTCATGTCCCACTTGAAAAGCCATAAACTTAACTTGTCAGTACATATGTGCTTATCATATAGTGTACTTTCCAGAGAGGTGACAAGCCCAAAAGTCGTCTGTGCCCAGGAAGGGGTGGGAAGATATGGGAGAATAAATGAGTTAGGGAGCAGAAAGCAGGATCGGGGGCTGATTAAAAGACAGACCAAAGGAAAACTGAAAGACCCCTCAAAGGTAGTTTCTACCAACCTCACACTTAGCAGCCTCACAACCTGGCCCAGTCTCAGGACAAATGGAGATATATATATATATATATATATATATATATATACACACACACACACACACTTATACAATTATATACATAAATTATGCATGTGGGTGTACTTTTTTCCCAGCACACTTATGTTAAGGGAGAAATGAAAAAAATGATGTAAGTAGATAACACCTAAAAAGTAAGCATCACGAGTGAGCTATATAGACAGGATTTTCAGGAAGCTAATCATATCTCACAAAGAAATTGAGATGCCCTCTTGATCTGTATCTGAAAAGAAAGTCTTTCCAGCTATAATAAACTTATAATTTAGAAGAACTCAAAAAGTCCTCCAGCTTTGTTAGTGAAAAGCAACCTGTCTTTAAGTGCCCCAGGTCATGTTCTCTTTTCTCATCAAAAATTATTCTGGGACAATCAGAAAGAAAGTGATCTACAACTGATTACCTTTCTGAAAAAAGAAAAATGTCAGAGCTGCCTGCCGGGAGTTTTTTACAGTGTAGTTCCTCTTAGACACAGAAAATGGGGAGAAAGTCGCTGTCATTTAACAGACATTAATTTTGACCAGCCATGAATGAAACTTCTGCTACTCCTGAAAAATATGTGTAGCTTGTCATGCCCTCAGACATGCGATTGGAATCAATTCTCCACGTGTCCATGACTTTAGCCATGTGGTTTTGCCATGGAAAAATCACTAAAGCATCTCACTAAAGCAGCAGTCTATCTTTGCCCCTTCAATCTGAGCCCCACCTGTAAAGGGCCTGAGAGTAAATATTTGAGGCTTTGCAAGCAAGACTGTCTCTTTTGCAACTACTTGTAGCACAAAAGTGGCTATAGAAAATATATGTATAAATACACATGAATGTATTCCAATGAAACTTTATTTACAAGAGCAGATGGCCGGCCAGATTTGGCCCACAGCCATAGTTTGCCTACTTCTAGCCTAGACAAACTATTACCATAGCAATAATAGCTAATTATCATATTGACAAGAACTTACTTATGTCACTGTGATGTAGTGTTCCCTTCATCCAGAAGGCTCTGCCCACCTGTGCTTTTTGTCGATATCCTTTTTCTTTATGTCTTAGCCTCCTCTTCCAAGAAGCCTGAGACCGTTTACCTTAGAAGAGTGTTCTAATTACCTATTTACTCATCCTTCTCCTTCATCACGCTAAAAGTGCCTAAAAGCAAGGTTATGTCTTAATCACTTTTGTATACCCAGACCCTTGTGGTGAACCTAGACCATAGAAGATGCTCAGTAAGTGAATGTGAAGTGAATAATTCAAGGAAATACAATCACTTCAAGAGAATGAGAGGACAAGCCACAAACCAGGACAAAATGTTTGCAAAAGACAGATCTGATAAAGAACTATAATCCAAAATACACAAAGAACCCTTAAAATCCAGCAATATGGAAAATGAACAATCCAGTTTAAAAAATGGGCAAAAGATCTGAACAGACATCTCACCAAAGAAGATATGAAGATGGCAAATAAACATATGAAAAAATGCTCCATATCATCTGTCATCAAGAAAATGCAAATTAAAACAACAATGAAATAGCACTACATACCTATTAGAATACTGAAACTCCAAAACACTGATAACACAAAATGCTGGCAAGAATGTGGAGCGACAAGAGCTCTCATTCATTACTAGTGGGACTACGATATGGTACAGCCACCTTGGAAGACAGTTCAGCTGTTTCTTGCAAAACTAAACATACTCTTACCATACAATCCAGCAATCATGCTTTTCGGTATTTACCCAAACAGGAGGAAAATTTACGTCTACACAAAAACCTACACACAGATGTTTATAGCAGCCTTATTCATAATTGCCAAAACTTGGAAGCAACCAAGATGTCCTTCAGTATGTGGATAAATGGTGGTACGTCCAGACAATGAAATATTTTTCAATGCTAAAAAGAAATGAGCTATCAAGCTATGAAAAGACAGGAAAGAACCTTAAATGCATATTACTAAGTGAAAGAAGCCAATCTGAAAAGTCTACATACTGTATGGTTCTAACTATATGACATTTTGGAAAAGGTGAAACTATGGAGATGGTAAAAAGGTCAGTTGTCTCCAGGGATTGGGAAGAGGGAGGGATGAGATAGGCAGAGCACAGAGGATGTATAGGGCTGTGAAAGTATTCTGTACGATACTGTAATGGTGGATCCGTATCATTATACATTTGTCCAAACCCATAGAATGTGCACCACTAAGAGCAAACACTGATGCAAACTACATTTTGGATGATAATGACATGTCAATGTAGGTTCATCAATTGTAACAAATGAACCACTGTGGTGTGGGATGTTGGTAATGGAGGAGGCCAGATGTGGTAGAGGGGAAGGGGACATATGACATTCTATACTTTCTGCTTAATTTTGCTGTAAAATGAAAATTGTTCTAAAAATAGTCTATTTTTAAACACGCACATGCAATTACATATCATTGTTGCAAGTCCTTACTCAGCCTCTTCTATGGCCCTTATTCTCAGGAGACACTGAAAGCTAATTACTTGATTAGACAATGGCTCCTTAGATCTGACAAGGTCTAAGCACAACCAAAAGCACAAGTGACAAAAGAAAAAATAGATAAATTGGACTTCACCAAAATTAAAAATGCTTGTGCTGCAAATGTTACCATCAAGAAAATCAAAAGACAACACACAGAACAGGCAAGTGTTTTTTTTCCACATAAAAATGGCATCTGCTTTATTTGGTATACTTTCATTTCAGAACAAAATAAACAAAAAAGCACAATACACAACATCCAATATCCTGTTATAAAAGTAGGAAGAGAATGGGGCTTAAGGCTCTTGTTTCCTGCCTTAAGGCAGGAAAAGACACACTGACAGGAGAGAAAAAACACTAGACATTTGCAGTGGGAGCCAGGTGAGATAAGGCCACTCAAGGCCGCGGGACAGAGCCACTCAAGGAACCATGGGGACACTATACAAGGGCACAAGGTTTCCAAATATAAACTCCTAGTCTACTTCTTCCATGTGAGACCCATTCTCCTCACCCTCAAGCAAGGGTATCTCATCAGAAACAACAGCACTGGGTTCTTCTATTGTCACTTCATCTTCATCAATACCTATATCTAGCCTGATCATGTGGTAGATGCAGTTGGAGTGGGTCTGGGGATCCTCAAGGGAGAAGCCAGAAGAAAACAGAGCAGTTTCAAACAGCAGCACCACCAGGTGCTTGACAGCTTTGCTGTTCTTGTCTGTCTCAGCCTTTTGCTGCAGGCTCTCCACAATGGGGTGATCGGGTTGATCTCCAGGTGCTTTTTGGCCACCATGTAGCCCATTAGAGAGTTGTCTCCAATTGCCTAAGCTTTCATGATTCACTCCATATTGGCTGTCCAGCCACAGGTGTTGATCACAATGCAGCAGGGGAAGACACAAGCCTATTGGAGGTTGTCACCTTCTCAACCTTCTTATCTAAGATTTCTTTCATGAGCTTGCAGAGGTTCTCAAACTTTGCCTTGCTCTCTTCCATTTTCTTCTTCTCCTTTCATCCTCAGGTAGCTCCACCCTCTTTGGTAATAGAGACCAGGCTCTTCTTATTAAACTCCTTGACCAGCTGCACGCAGTACTTTCAGTGAGTTTGGTCGAGTATACCTCCTCGAAGCCCTGCTTTGAGAGGTGTCTACCTGCTCCTTGCTCTCACCAGTGATGTAACAGATGGACTTCTGTGCCTCCTTCATATAAGAGAGATACTCTGACAGAGACATCAACTCATTTTCAGACTGGGAGGTGTGATAGCACAGCAGCTCAGATAGCCGTCCCTGGTTAGTGGAGTCCTCATGGATCCCAAGCTTTAGATTTTTAGAGAATGCCTCATAGAATTTCTTGTAATTCTCCTTCACTTCTGCCAGCTCAGAGAAGGGCTCAAGCCACTTCTTAACAACATTTTCGTGAATGACTTTCAAGATTTCGCTCTGCTGGAACATTTCTTAGGAGATGTTCCGGGCAGATCCTCAGGGTCCAATAGTTCAAGTAATTAAATAGGGAAAGAGATCGACAGTAAAACTGACTATTAAAAGGAGTGCATTCAATTCGCAATTGCAGATATGGAACCAACCTAAGTGCTCATCAACCAACAAGTGGATAGAGAAATGTGGTATATATACACCATGGAATACTACTCAGCCATAAAAGAATAAAATAATGTCTTTTGCAGCAACTTGGATGGAGTTGGAGGCCATTATTCTAAGTGAAGTAACTCAGGAATGGAAAACCATTCTCACTTATAAGTAGGTGCTAAGCTATGAGGATGCGAAGGAATAAGAATGATATAATGGACTTTGAGGACTGTGGAGGGGGAAGTTAGGAGGGGGTGAGAGATAAAAGACTATATATTGGGTACTGTGTACACTGCTTGGGTGATGAGTACAGCAAAAATCTCAAAAATCACCACTAAAGAATGTATCCATGTAACCAAAACCACCTGTACCCCCAAAACTATTGAAATAAAAATAAAAATTAAAAGAGTGCATTAAGTAGATATTTTTAGGAAAAAAACTTATTTTTTTGTTTGTTTTTTGTTTTTTTTGCAGGGGACAGTGTCGCTCTGTCACCCAGTCTGGAGTACAGTGGCGTGATCTCGGTTCACTGCAACCTCCTCCTCCCGGGTTCAAGCGATTCTCCTGCCTCAGCCTCCCAAGTAGGTGGGATTACAGGCATGCACCACCCAGACCTGGCTGATTTTTTTTGTATTTTTAGTAGAGACGGGGTTTCATCATGTTGGTCAGGCTGGTCTCAAACTCCTGACCTCAAATGATCCGCCTGCCTTGGCCTCCCAAAGTGCTGGGATTACAGGCATGGGCCACTGCGCCTGGCCAAAAAAAACTTAAAATCTCTTATCCCCACCAATGTTATACAGTCTTAGTAGCAAGTAAAATACATATAATTGTAATTTTTGCAGAATTGTCTTGTGAACTCTAAAAGTAAACAAAATAAGCTTTGATAATTTTATTTAGTTTTTTGTTATCTAAAAAACACCTCAAAAACATTGCAGCTACGAAATCGGTGGAGAATTTCCAGGCCAATTTCTGCATGAAAGCCTGACCCTGTAGGGCTAAGGGAAAAAGCAAAGCCTCAAAACTTCTGGAGTCCTTTTTACCCTCATCAATAATGCAAACACTTGCCCTCAATTCCACGGCCTCCCTGGGCCAGAAGAACTGACACTGGAGTCCAAGGCACACAGAAAAGGGGGTGTCCCGGGGTAAGGGCGGGGCCAGATCTAGACCTACCTGCCCCACTTCTCACCGAACCCCCATCGCCACCACCAAGCCTCTTGGAACTGCTCTGATCTGAGCCAGAGCATCAGGAACGTCAAATGTCAAATCAAGCTTGGAGCAGCTAACTTTGAGGGATAGTTATCTACTTTAAATTTTGGATGTTTTAAAAATATTTGAAACAAAAGTCATCTCTATAATCCCTTTTCAGCCATTTTTTAATCTTCTTTTGGACTAAGACAGGTGTTTAAATCAATAATTTAAAGAAACTTATATATATATATATGTATATATAAATATTAGAAATGACAATCAAAAACTTCAATTTTAATTAACTACTTCATTGGTTGTGAGTTTCACTTCCCAGCAGTCATCCACTAATATTTGCTAATCTCCATAGCAGAGTGAGCAGACCCAAAAATCACAACAAAAGTCCTTTGACTTAAACAGGAGAAGAATTTATTTCCTTTAAAAGAAAGAGCAAAGACAAATACCGTATGATCTCACTTATGTGTGGAATCTAATAAAGTTGAACTCATGGAAGCAGAAAATAGAATGGTGGTTATCAAGGGCTGTGGATGGGAGTGTGGGGGAGATATTGGTCAAAGGGTACAAAGTTTTAGGTAAACAGGAGGAATAGTTTAAGAGGTCTATTGTGCAACATGGTGACTGTAGTTAATAACAATATATTGTATACTTGAAAATTGCTAAGAGAATATTTTGTGTTCTCACCACAAAAAAATAAGTATTTAAGGTAATGCATATGTTAATTAGCTCAATTTAGCCATTCCACACAATGTAGACATAATTCCAAATCTCATGCCATACACCGTGAACATACACACAATTATTTGTCAATTTAAATAAATAAATAAGGAATGGCAGTTTGATTAATCAAAAATGGAGGAGAGGGGATTTATACCAGATCCAGTCAACCAATAGCCAGGCTTTGTTTCCAGCCAATTAAATAGCAGAAAAGATTATAGCTTCCACCCATTCGACAACAGTGTGATAAGCTAAGGAGTCATGACAAAATGCGATTAATTTCACTATCATTTCAATCATTTCAAGTGTGTTTGGTTCTATTCTATATGATTCTTTAAGTATTTGCATTACTCCCAACATTTGTATCCTTATTATTGGGAACGTCATAGTTCCTAAAACATTGATATCTGGCTTAAGTATGAATTTTGCAAGTACAGTTTGTCCATATTAACGAGAAAAGAAAATGTGATCCTACATGATCACATGGGACAGTAACAAAAGAATATGGAAAGATGCTCTTAGGAAAAATTGCCAAAGACTTGGAAATGGGCAAAAGATAACTGAGTGTCTTTTCAGAGAAGTGCTGTTTATTGTCCAAGTGACCATTCCAGGATTGTCTGGCTCTATCCAGGTATACACCTTTGACTGATTTTCATCCCATTATTTAGGCTATTTTATAACTCTGTAAGGGTGGAAGTTAAGCTATAGAAAACTGTTAGTAATGCAAATAATTATTATCTATTGAAATGCAAATACACTGTATCTGGAAATATAATGAATTTCTGCCCTGTAGAAAGAATAATCTCAGACATTACATTTCATTGCCATACAAGACAGCAACATCCAACAAAATACATGTAGAATGCAAGCCACATATGTAATTTTACATTTTCCAGTAGCACACCGAAAAGGATAAAAAGAGGTGAAATTCATTTTAGTAATACATTTTATTTAATTCAATTATGTGCAAAATGTTATCATTTTAACAAGTAGTCAACATAAAAAATACTGAGATAGTGGTGCCAAGATGGCCGAATAGGAACAGCTCCAGCCTCGAACTCTCAGTGTGAGTGACACAGAAGACAGGTGATTTCTGCATTTCCAACTGAGGTACTGGGTTCATCTCACCGGGGCATGTTGGACAGTGGGTGCAGGACAGTGGGTACAGCCCAATGAGGGAGAGCTGAAGCAGGGCAAGGCATGGCCTCACCCGGGAAGTGCAAGGGGGAAGGGAATTCCGTTTCCTAGCCAAGAGAAATCATGACAAACAACACCTGGAAAATCGGGTCACTCTCACCCTAATACTGCGCTTTACCAAAGGTCTTAGCAAATGGCACATCAGGAGATTATATCTCATGCCTGGCTCAGAGGGTCCTACACCCACAGAGCCTCCCTCATTGCTAGCACAGCAGTCTGAGATCTAACTGCAAGGCAGCAGCAAGGCTGGGGGAGGGGCGCCCGCCATTGCTGAAGCTTGAGTAGGTAAACAAAGCCGCCAGGAAGCTCGAACTGGGTGGAGTCCACCACTGCTCAAGGAGGCCTGCCTGCCTCTGTAGACTCCACCTCTGGCGACAGGGCATAGCCAAAAAAAAGCAGCAGAAACCTCTGCAGATGTAAATTTCCCTGTCTGACAGCTTTGAAGAGAGCGGTGGTTGTCCCAGCATGGAGTTTGAGATCTGAGAATGGACAGACTGCCTGCTCAAGTGGGTGCATGACACTCAAGTAGCCTAATTAGGAGACATCCCCCACTAGGGGCAGACTGACACCTCACACCTCACACAGCCGGGTACACCTCTGAGACGACACTTCCAGAGGAACAATCAGATAGCAACATTTGCTGTTCAGCAATATTCACTCTTCTGCAGCCTCTGCTGCTGATACCCAGGCAAACAGGGTCTGGAGTGGACCTCAAGCAAACTCCAACACACCTGCAGCTGAGGGTCCTGACTGTTAGAAGGAAAACTAACAAACAGAAAAGACATCCACACCAAACCCCAACTGTACATCACCATCATCAAAGACCAAAGGTAGATAAACCCACAAAGACAGGGAAAGAGCAGTGCAGAAAAGGTGAAAATTCTAAAAATCAGAGTGCCTCTCCCCCTCCAAAGGAACACAGCTCCTCACCAGCAACGGAACAAAGCTGGACAGAGAATGACTTTGACAAGCTGCGAGAAGAAGGCTTCAGACGATCAAACTTCTCTGAGCTAAAGGAGGAAGTACGAGCCCAGTGCAAAGAAACTTAAAAACCTTGAAAAAAGATTTGACAAATGGCTAACGAGAATAACCAATGTACAGAAGTCCTTAAACGACCTGAGAGAGATGAAAACCATGACACAAGAACTACATGACAAATGCACAAGCTTCAGTAACCGACTCGATCAACTGGAAGAAAGGGTATCAGTGATTGAAGATCAAATGAATGAAATGAAGTGAGAAGAAAAGTTTAGAGAAAAAAGAG
>NC_045456.1:6975236-7041063 GCF_002776525.5 Piliocolobus tephrosceles | reverse complement strand
GGCAGGCCAACATTCAAATTCAGGAAATACAGAGAATGCCACAAAGACACTCCTTGAGAAGAGCAACTCCAAGACACATAATTGTCAGATTCACCAAAGTTGAAATGAAGGGAAAAATGTTAAGGGCAGTCAGAGAGAAAGGTTGGGTTACCCACAAAGGGAAGCCCATCAGACTAACAGCAGATCTCTTGGCAGAAACTCTACAAACCAGAAGAGAATGGGGGCCAATATTCAACATTCTTAAAGAAAAGAATTTTCAAACCAGAATTTCATATCCAGCCACACGAACTTTCATAAGTGAAGAAGAAATAAAATCCTTTACAGACAAGCAAATGCTGAGAGATTTTGTCACCACCAGGCCTGCCCTACAAGAGATCCTAAAGGAAGCACTAAACAGGGAAAGGAACAGCAGGTACCAGCCACTGCAAAACCATGCCAAAATGTAAAGACCATCGATGCTAGGAAGAAACTGCATCAACTAACGAGCAAAATAACCAGCTAACATCATAATGACAGGATCAAGTACACAGATAACAATATTAACCTTAAATGTAAATGGGCTAAATGCTCCAATTAAAAGACACAGATTGGCACATTGGATAAACAGTCAAGACCCATCAGTTTGCTGTGTTCAGGAGACCCATCTCACATGCAGAGACACACATAGGCTCAAAATAAAGGGATGGGGGAAGATCTACCAAGCAAATGGAAAACAAAAAAACGCAGGGGTTGCAATCCTACTCCCTGATAAAACAGACTTCAAACCAGCAAAGACTAAAAGAGACAAAGAAGGCCATTACATAATGGAAAAGGGATCAATTCAACAAGAAGAGCTAACTATCCTAAATTATATGCACCCAATATTGGATCACCCAGATTCATAAAGCAAGTCCTTAGAGACTTACAAAGAGACTTAGACTCCCACACAATAATAATGGGAGATTTTAACACCGCACTGTCAACATTAGACAGACCAACGAGACAGAAAGTTAACAAGGATATCCAGGAATTGAACTCATCTCTGCACCAAGCAGACCTAATAGACACCTACAGAACTCTCCACCCCAAATCAACAGAACACACATTCTTCTCAGCACCACATCACGCTTATTCCAAAATTGACCACATAGTTGTAAGCAAAGCACTCCTCAGCAAATATAAAAGAACAGAAATTATAACAAACTGTCTCTCAGACCACAGTGCAATCAAACTAGAACTCAGGATTAAGAAACTCAATCAAAACCGCTCAACTACATGGAAACTGAACAACCTGCTCCTGAATGACTACTGGGTACATAATGAAATGAAGGCAGAAATAAAGATGTTCTTTGAAACCAATGAGAACAAAGATACAACATACCAGAATCTCTGGGACACATTTAAAGCAGTGTGTACTGGGAAATTTATAACACTAAATGCCCACAAGAGAAAGCAGGAAAGATCTAAAATTGATACCCTAACATGACAATTAAAAGAACTAGAGAAGCAAGAGCAACCACATTCAAAAGCTAGCAGAAGGCAAGAAATAACTAAGATCAGAGCAGAACTCAAGAGATAAAGACACAAAAATCTCTTCAAAAAATCAATGAATCCAGGAGTTGGTTTTTTTGAAAAGATCAACAACTGCTAGCAAGACTAATAAAGAAGAAAAGAGAGAAGAATCAAACAGATACAATAAAAAATGATAAAGGGGATATCACCATTGACCCCACAGAAATACAAACTACCATCAGAGAATACCATAAACACCTCTACACAAATAAACTAGAAAACCTAAAAGAAATGGAAAAATTCCTGGACACATACACTCTCCCAAGACTAAATCAGGAAGAAGTTGAATCCCTGAATACACCAATAACAGGCTCTGAAATTGAGGCAATAATTGATAGCCTACCAACCAAAAAAAGTCCAGGACCAGACGGATTCACATCCAAATTCTACCAGAGGTACAAGGAGGAGCTGGTACCATTCCTTCTGAAACTACTCCAATCAACAGAAAAAGAGGGAATCCTCCCTAACTCATTTTATGAGGCCAACATCATCCTGATACCAAAGCCTGGCAGAGACACAACAAAAAAAGAGAATTTTAGAGCAATATCCCTGATGAACATCGATGCAAAAATCCTCAATAAAATACTGGCAAACCAAATCCAGCAGCACATCGAAAAGCTTATCCACCATGATCAAGTGGGCTTCATCCCTGGGATGCAAGGATGGTTCAACATATGCAAATCAATAAATGTAATCCAGCATATAAACAGAACCAAAGACAAAAACCACATGATTATCTCAATAGATGCAGAAAACGCCTTTGACAAAATTCAACAGCCCTTCATGCTAAAAACTCTCAATAAATTGATGGAACGTATCTCAAAATAATAAGAGATATTTATGACAAACCCACAGCCAATATCATACTGAATGGGCAAAAACTGGAAGCATTCCCCTTGAAAACTGGTACAAGACAGGGATGCCCTCTCTCACCACTCCTATTCAACATAGTGTTGGAAGTTCTGGTTAGGGCAAAATCAATGTGCAAAAATCAAAAGCATTCTTATACACCAATAACAGACAAACAGAGAGCCAAATCATGAGTGAACTCCCATTCACAATTACTTCAAAGAGAATAAAATACCTAGGAATCCAACTTACAAGGGATGTGAAGGACCTCTTCAAGGAGAACTACAAACCACTGCTCAGTGAAATAAAAGAGGACACAAACAAATGGAAGAACATACCATGCTCATGGATAGGAAGAATCAATATCATGAAAATGGCCATACTGCCCAAGGTAATTTATAGATTCAATGCCATCCCCATTAATGCTACCAATGACTTTCTTCACAGAATTGGAAAAAACTACTTTAAAGTTCATATGGAACCAAAAAAGAGCCTGCGTTGCCACGACAATCCTAAGCCAAAAGAACAAAGCTGGAGGCATCACACTACCTGACTTCAAACTATACTACAAGGCTACAGTAACCAAAACAGCATGGTACTGGTACCAAAACAGAGATATAGATCAATGAAACAGAACAGAGCCCTCAGAAATAATACCACACATCTACAACCATCTGATCTTTGACAAACCTGACAAAAACAAGAAATGGGGAAAGGATTCCCTATTTAATAAATGGTGCTGGGAAAACTGGCTAGCCATAAGTAGAAAGCTGACACTGGATTTCTTCCTTACACCTTATACAAAGATTAATTCAAGATGGATTAGAGACTTAAATGTTAGGCCTAAAATCATAAAAACCCTAGAAGAAAACCTAGGCAATACCATTCAGGACATAGGCATGGGCAAGGACTTCATGTCTAAAACACCAAAAGCAATGGCAACAAAAGACAAAATTGACAAATGGGATTTAACCAAACTAAAGAGCTTCTGCACAGCAAAAGAAACTACCATCAGAGTGAACAGGCAACCTACAGAATGGGAGAAAATTTTTGCAATCTACTCATCTGACAAAGGGCTAATATCCAGAACCTACAAAGAACTCAAACAAATTTACAAGAAAAAAACAACCCCATCAGAAAGTGGGCAAAGGATATGAACAGACACTTCTCAAAAGAAGACATTTATGCAGCCAACAGACACATGAAAAAATGCTCATCATCACTGGTCATCAGAGAAATGCAAATCAAAAACCACAATGAGATACTATTTCACACCAGTTAGAATGGCGATCATTAAAAAGTCAGAAAAAAAAAGGTGCTGGAGAGGATATGGAGAAACAGGAACACTTTTACACTGTTGTTGGGACTGTAAACTAGTTCCTCCATTGTGGAAGACAGTGTGGCAATTCCTCAAGGATCTAGAACTAGAAATACCATTTGGCCCAGCCATCCCATTACTGGGGATATACCCAAAGGATTATAAATCATGCTGCTATAAAGACACATGCACACGTATGTTTATTACGGCACTATTCACAATAGCAAAGACGTGGAACCAATCCAAATGTCCATCAATGACAGACTGGATTAAGAAAATGTGGCACATATACACCATGGAATACTATGCAGCCATAAAAAAGGATGAGTTCATGTCCTTTGTAGGGACATGGATGCAGCTGGAGACCATCATTCTCAGCAAACTATCGCAAGAACAGAAAACCAAACATCGCATATTCTCACTCATAGGTGGGAAGTGAACAATGAGATCACTTGAACACAGGAAGGGGAACATCACACACAGGGGCCTATTGTGGGGAGGGGGAAGGGGGAGGGATAGCATTAGGATATATACCTAATGTAAATGATGAGTTAATGGGTGCAGCACACCAACACGGCACATGTATACATATGTAACAAGCCTGCACGTTGTGCATATGTACCCTAGAACATAAAGTATAATTAAAAAAAAAACTGAGATAGTTTACATTCTTTTTTGTATACTATGCCTTTGAAATGCCTAATGTACTTTATATTTAGAGCACATCTCAATTTATGCTAGCCACAATTCACATACCCAACAGTCACATCGTTATTAGTGGTTACCATATTGAACAGTGCAGCTATAGATTTTCTTTGTCTGCACTGGTCTGGATAATTCAACTATTCCATCTCCCCATGCAACTATTTGTTAAAACACTTTTTGTGTCAACCCTAGATATTTCTTCAGCTCCTACTATGTTCCTGGCTGTTTGCTACTTATTAGGATGGGTATAAAAACTATAATAAATGTCCGCTGACCTCAAAAAGTAAGATGAGTTAAGACATATAAATCATTTAAAAAAAAAATTAGAAGCAAGACTACATGTAAATGAATTCTCAAATTTAGTGGACAATAGAGAAGTGAAAAATCAATATGATAGGCACATTCAAGGAGGAGACTTCAGAGGGAAGAGAGGAGCCAGGGATATTCAAGACTTAATAAACAGAATGAAGAAGGAAAGGGATGAGTCAATGGTTAGAGAAAACAAGGAGTTACTGGCCTGCTTTTATTTATTTATTTGTTTGTTTGTTTTGCCTGATTTTGTCAAACATTCCATTTCTTTGTTTCAGATCATTGTTTTCATAATATATGGTTGCTCTTAGGTGGATAAATTAAAATAACTTTAGATTGAATATAGATCTTATCCATTATATGCTGTATGATCTCAACTATGTTCTAAATAATGCATTTTAAAAAACAGGAAGAAAACACCCAAAATGGCCCAGACAACTGGATTGATTATGGTGGGGTAGAGGATGATCCCGCTTCTTTGAAGTTTGCTATCCCTTCTATTATCTTTTTTCAATAATCACACGGTATTTTATAATTAGAAAAAATATATACTATTTATATTATGTAATGAAGTTTTATTAATTTAATGGTTCCAGAAATTCTGAAATGATGTTGGACAAATAGATACATCTGACCACCCCAGTATGATCTCCTGATGTCTAAATACCAGAACAATAGTCCCGGATCTTTTATATCACTTATTCCAGAACCACAGGCTATTGTACTGATAAACTGGAGTAAGATTTTATCCATTTTCCATCAATTTTGTCTTGCAACGTGCGAAGAGTCAAGTCTTGCTGAAGTTAATAAGTGGCCATCTGGGGCTTATTTTACTTTTTGAAAAGCAGATTGCTGAAGGTGACTGCCTCATGTTAAGAAAGGTTCATGGCGAATAGCTTTGACAAGTAAAGCTGTTCAACTGCCTAAGGTGATTCATTTGATCACTCATCCCCGGTTAGTCATGCAGCTAATGGAAATTTTAAACACAACTTTCATCTTTGGCCTTTGCCTTCGTGATTTCAGCTCATAGAGCAAACTATTGTCATATTTTCCAGTTAACTTGACTAAACAGCCCTTGAAGAATAACTGGATACTTTACTTTCACTTTGCCCACCCTACCTCTAGCACAATCATTAGGCATGACTTATCCTTATCCTTATTTGCTTTTGATATTTACTAATTACTATTAACCATTGCCCTTTGTCTACTTCATTCTCACTTTTTCCACCTACTCAGCTATTTCTTTCCCACACCCGCTCCTGATTTAGCCCAGTAGTTTCAAGTTAACTTCTTGAAATAAGCCTGGCACATTTTCAAAATGCTAGAACATTTAGTGGATTTATAATAAGACGGCTCTGTAAGTGTGATAACGCTTTATCAATTAGTCAAGTTCGCAATTTTTTGTTGATCAACCATGGCATTGATAGATTTATGAAGCTATAGGTAACTTTTTTAAGCAGGTGTGGACCTAAAGAAGTCCTGAATAGTTTGCTTGTATTCATGGAGTTAGATGGGGTGGGGCGGGGGGAGACCATGAACTATAGAAAAGAGTATGCAAATGGATATGAGGAAGGATGCCCACCACAGTGTTCTTTATGCTAACAAAAACTCTAGAAACAACCTGAATATCCAAAGGGGAATAGTGGAGGAAAATTATTGTATCTCTAAACATTGAAATATCAGGCAGCTATTTGCATACTTATTGTGATATTATTTGAGCAAAGTGTTACTAAGAACAGCCTCTTAACATTACTTGCTCTTACATATATGATCTCACTCACTTGCCTGTGAGCCTTTAATAATCCTCTGTCTTCTGGATGAGATATCTTTGCTCTCCTCCTGCTTCCCCCAGCCAATCTCCATGATTTGCATTTTCAAGTTTGTGGGGATAAATCACTTGGTTGTGGTAGCCACATGGTCAATTTGTACATTTCCTTCATTAAGAAATTCAAACTGTTGTGCTAGGAGGGCAGAGGGGATTTCAGAAGACTCTTTGAGGAAAAAAATTATTTGTACCACATTGATGTCATTAGATTAACTCGGCTATATAAGAAGCTGTTGACAGATTTCCATATAAATAATCTGTTTATTTCCCTGCATTCACAGCCTCCTCTCCCCATCCTGGCCCCATTTAACTCCCATTCCAGAAACAAGATCCAATCAATGTGGCTGGAGCATTTATGGAAGGTTCTATAAAATAAGAAAGACCTGAGTGGGGCCTCGAGGAATGGCAAAACCTTTTGTAGGCAAAACCTTTTATAGGCACAGTCTAGCACACTGGTGTTAAACAGCGGGGGCTGAAAAGGAGAGTGAGGTGCCCTGAAGTCAGAGAGAGTCTGATCCAGCCACAGTAATAGGTTCGGCTGGAAGGCGAGTGGGATGTATGGTCTGGGGAGCCACATTAAGAAGATCCTTGAATGTTTAATACAAGAGTTGATGTGTCATTCAGTAGTTGATGGGAAGCCCCTGGCACAATCCTTCTCAATCAGCATCACACATGCAACTTCTCCAAACTACATGCGGCCTCCCCTGCTGCAGCTAAGAACCACTGCTGTAAGAAAACAGTAGTCAGATAAAACCAGGTCAAGAAAGAGGCAGAGAAAAGCCCTTGACTGGAATTTAACAGCAGCAAAGTGATAACCGTGGTAAGAAGCCAACCCTCTCACCCCTGAGCTTTGTATTCAGCTTTCTGTTCTCTCATTTTGATTACTTCTGTGCTTTCCTCCAGGATACCCTTTCCCTCATTCTCTAGCTGAACAATTCAGCGAAAACCGTTTTCTTTGTGTTTCCATGGCAGAGTGGAAGCAGACTGACATTTTCCCAAATTGCATTATAAACTGCCGAGAGGGGAAACAAAAAAAAAAAAAGCAAGAAGATAAGAATAGTACAAAAAAGTCAATGTTTCCAAGTGAAGATTTGGAGTCCAAAATTCCCTAAGTAGGTAATGTCATTAAAGCAGTGGGCCTGAGAAGTGCTGCTGTTAAAGAAGCACCATCCAAACAGGAACCCCAATCCCTACATAAAGGGATCCAATGATACAGAGCACACAACTCTTACTAAAATCCTCCTTCCTCTCCCATTTTCAGGCATCCCAAAATTCCCAGAAATTTTTCACTGTCCTATCTGAGAAGTTACTCTCTCACCATGCTACTCTTAACTCTCTCTTCCACAAATCATCCCATATGTCACTTCCCAAAATATCCAAAGTCTGTGCTACAAACCACTACACTTCTCTCTCCCTCTCCTTCCCACTTCCCCTCCCTCTCCCTCTCTCTCTCTCTCCTTCATTAACCTGTGCCTTTCCTGAACACCCTGTCACAGGCAGGAAAAAACCAAAGGCTGTGAATGTCTAAATGTCATATTTTCATCTGACAGCCATTCTTCCTAATTCCTCACCTGCCTGTAAGCTATGTGATCACTAAACCCTGCCTGTTCTTCAGCACACAGAAAAAAATGGCAATGTTCACAAACCCAACCTTATTATTTTTCAAACCTCCCTTATCTGCTTGGGAGCTATTGTTCAGCTCCAGATTCCTGATGAAGGTACATACCTACTTCACATCTGAAGCAGGGCAGTGGTCACTAGCATCCCTTGAGCACCCAGTGAATGGTACAGCCAGGCCCAGATCAAGTCACCAAAACCACCTGCTCTGCTACTCTTAAAATAACTCAAAAAACACTTCTCTTCCTCTACCCTCAGACCCCCAACACTTGCATACGTGTAACTGGAAAAGGTGTACTTGTAGAATTTCACAATATAACAATTCCTTAACTTTATTACAAGATTAAGATAGATTCTGGGGCAGGGGCAGGGGGAATTGGTAAACATAAGATAAAGGAAAAGAAAAGAGAAAACGTAGATAACTAGTGTCAAAGCTCTGTTTTGAGAAGGCCTTAAAAATGTTTATGGACTTCCCTTCCGGTAGACTTTTTTGGCAAAATATATTAGAAAGTTATAGGAACTACAATGCCATCACGAACTCTTAGTATTCACCTGGAAGTGAGAACCAAGCATAGTATCCTACTCAGTGTCCCGCAGAAACAAAACTGTAGTATTTGCAGCCAAGTTGAAAATGGAAATCAACTCTTGTGGTAGATCATTTCCAAAGGTGGACATCAACAATCCTATCTCTGTACACTCCTCCCATCAAGAGGTGGAGTCTATTTTCTCCTGAACTGGTCTCATGACTTGTTTTGGCCAATCAAATGAGACAGAAGTGATGTTCTAGTACTCCTAAGAGCTACAAGAACTATAAGGCTTTAAGAACACTTGTAGTTCCACTTTTGTGTTTCTGGAATCAGCCAATAGGTTAAAAAGCTCAGGCTAGGCCACTAAATGAGAAGATAGAGGCATAACCAGGCCCTAGCCATTCCAGCTGAGGCCAGACATGTATATATGCCATCTTAGACATGCCATCCCAAGCTGAGTTCCCAGTTGAATACAGCCAACACCATGTTTAGCAGAAGAACTACCTAGCTGACCTAGCTGAGCCCAGTGAATCCACAGAATCCATGAGAATTAACAGACTGTTATTGTTTTAATCCACTAAGGTTTGAGGGAGTTTTTATACACAGCAAGAGATAACTGAGACAACTCTGGTTATCAATTCAACCAATCTCACTCAAGGATATCAACAAATCTGGATCCTATATAGCCTTTTAATTTTCCTAGTTTTTATGTTTGAGCTGTTCTTTTGTTACTTGATTGTTCTATATTGATCTCAGTCATGCGTTCCAGACAGTTTTTATTTCAACTATTATGTCCCATAGTTCCCACAAGAACAATCAAACCTATTAGAGCTTACTTTGGGTTCAGAAACTCTGGTCACTTTATCTATATTACTCCCTTAATATAGTTAATACCTAAACTTCCTCTTTGATTCTGAAGGTACTTTGGATTTTATTATTGGCCTGATTTTTAAATCTTTACTTTGAAAATGTTCTGGGTCTGTATTTGCGGTGATAATTTCCTTTTGAATGTGTTTTTTGCAAGTTTATTCATGCTTTTCAAATGTAAATTAACTGATGTGAGAGTAATATGTATTCAGACAATAGCATTCATCAGATGTCACTGCTGAACTGGAAGGATTCTCCAGGGTTTAGTTCTAATCCTTCTCCCTTCCTTACTCTATAGAATCTCTGTGTGACTTCATCAATGTCAATGACTTCAATTATCATCTTTAAATGATGGCTCTCAAATCCAGACTTCCCATTTGGACTTCCCCCCTGAGAGTCAGATACAATTCCAACTGCCCACCAGGCATCTCCACTTCAGTGCTCTACAGACTTCACAAACTTATCTCCAAAATGAAATTCCTCGTCCTCCAAAACTTGCTCTTCCTCCGTTAATCTCCGTTGCTCAATCAATAGCAGCAGCATCCATCCAAAAATATGGCATGTGGGTCTCCTCACCCGATTATGAGCCCTAGGTCCCATTCATTTCCATATCCCCAAATCTTAGCACAGGATCCAATACACAGTAATCATCACTACATTTTTAAATTAATAACTGAATGAACAATGAGGTTCTGGTTCCCTCAATAAGAAATATCGGCTGTTGTCTAACCCAGAAAATGTGCCAATACTTTTAGCACCATCTAGTCTTATTCAAGGCAAGACTTCAACTAACAGAAAGAGAGAGAACCAAATGGGTCACCATAGGCCATATGCTTGAAAAACTCTTGACCGCAACATGCTTATGAAGTACTGCCTTCCTTATCAGGACTGATGCTCATTTGAACAAGTTGCATGATGAACCTATTCCCTCAGTTCCTGAGCCCCTGCTGCACCCAAGCCCTGTTCTGAGCAAAGCATGTCACCTTCCTGATTTCAGAAATGAGACCTCTTCCTGGTCATTCATGCTGCCATAACCCCAAGATAGTCTTGTACTCTACAGCTGCACCATACCAAATAGCTCTATCTTCTGGGATACAAGTTTTTTTTGTTTTTTTGGCTTTTGGCTTTTGGGTTTTTTTGGTGAGATGGAGATTTACTCTTGTTGCCCAGGCTGGAATGCAATGGCAAGATCTCGGCTCACCGCATCCCCCGCCTCCCAGATTCAAGCGATTCTCCTGCCTCAGCCTCCCGAGTAGCTGGGATTACAGGCATATGTCATCACACCCAGCTAATTCTGCATTTTTAGTAGAGATGGGGTTTCACCGTGTGGCCCAGGCTGATCTCGAACTCCTGACCTCAGGTAATCCGCATACCTTGGCCTCCCAAAGCGCTGGGATTACAGGCGTGAGCCACTGCGCCTGGCCTGGGATACAAGTTTTTAACATTTTTTCCCCCAATGACAAATTTCCAGCCAGGTCCAAGTAGTTCAATGCCAACTCAGTTGAAATTTGTGATTTCTTTAAGGCACTGTGTTGCAGATGTTAATTCCTCTTTATTACTGAGTCATATGGGCAGACCCAAGTACTGCCTGATTCACTGTGTACCACTTCCTCTCTGAGTAGCTCTAGAAGTCCAACCTGCTTCAAAGCCAAACCAGTCTGAGTCACAGGCGTTTTAAGTTTGTCTTTGTAGCCTAAATGTCTCATTCTTTTGGTAGGATCATGACTGACAGCTGGTGAACAACATTTTTAAATATTTATTTCTACAATAACTGCTTTTGTACTCCCAGATTAACTTGTAGCATCTTCAATAATAAATTATTTGATCTGGCAACTTCTTTATAAAATCAAGCACAGTCTCACATATCCATGACATAACCTCTGGGTTTATAATTCTAGACCCTTAAACATAACAACTTTTTTCATTCAAATACATTTGCTTTTCTGGAGTTGGGGTTGATTATAATTGTTCATTCAAAATACTTTTTAGTAAAACAGTACTTCCCAGTTTCATAACATCTGAATAAAAAAGTAATTTAATCTCCCTGAAAACATTTTTTGGCATTAAAATTCATTATATCCATTTACATAATGATGAAGAAAGCTGAATGAAACTACCAATCTATTTGGTATCTCATGTTTGATGAAGCACATTAAAACATGAATGTATAGTCAAAAGACAGGTTATTTCACTACCAGACCATGTTAAACTACTTCTCTAACAAATTCTTATCACCTTCTTCCTGTCCTTTGCCTTTCTATATAGTCTATACAACTGCATCATTATGAATTGAAAAAACTAAGGAGGATGTATAAGATTTAACACATTAGTGAAATGTGAATTATATAGAAATCAATACCAATGTGCTAACAGCAAAGATCTTAACAGCTCTACTTTATTTATAGAGTAAAATAAACATATTAACAATTTACATGAGAATGGTTGAAACTCAAAAACCTGAAAACAAAAATTTGGTTTAGCAATCTTTTCATTAAAGTTTAAAAGTAATCTTTGGATCTCCCTATCAAAATCCCAGTTGGCTTTTGGTTTTTCCAGAAGTTGACAAGTTGATTCTAAAATTCACATGGAAATGCAAGAGACTTATAATAGTCAAAACAATCTGAAAAAGAAGAACAAAGTTGGAGGATTCACACTTCCCAATGTCAAAACCTACTTTAAAGTTATAGTAATCAAGATGGTGTGCATTAGCATAAGGATAGACACATAGACCAATGGAATAGAATTGAGAGTCCAGAAATAAACCCTTACATTTATGGTCAATTGATTTTTGACAAGGGTGCCAAAGCAATTCAATGGGGAGAAATCGTCTTTTCAACAAATGGTGCTGAGACAACATGCAAAAGAATGAAGTTGGACTTCTTCCTCACACTATATGGAAAAATTAACTTAATGTGGACCATAGACCTCAATGTAAGGGCTAAAATTATCAAACACTTAAAAGAAATCATAGGAGTATATCTTCATGACCTTGGGTTAGTCAATGATTTCTCAGATATGACACCAAAAGCACAAGTGACAAAAGAAAAAACAGATAATCATGTATCTACCTGGTATCCTTAATGTATAAAGAATTCCTACAATTCAATAATAGAAAGACTAATAACTCAATTTAAAAATGGGCAAAAAAATTGAATAGACATTTCTTTGAAAAAGATACACAAATGACCAATAAGCATATGAAAAGTTATTCAGCATCATTAGTCATCAGGGAAATTCAAATCAAAAGTATAATAAGACAGTATTTCACACCCAGTAGGATGGCTGTAATCAAAAAGACAGACAACAACAAGTGTTGGTGAGGATGTGGAGAAGCTGAAACATTCCTCATACACTGCTGGTGGGAATATAAAAGGGCACAGCTGCTTTGGGAAACAGTTTGACAGTTCTTCAAAATGTTAAATATAGTGTTACAAATGACCTAGCAATTCTACACCTAAGTGTCCACTCAAAAGAAATGAAAACACATGTCCAAACAAAAATATCTATGTTCACACCAGCACTATTCATACTAGCCAAAAAGTAGAAACAACCTAAATGTCCATCAACTGACAGTTGGTTAAATAAAAAGTGCTATACCCATACGATGAAATATTATTCAGCAATAAAAAGAAACGAAATATTGATTAGTGAACCTTGAAAACATTATGCTAAGTACTAGTTGAAAGAATCCAGCCACAAACACCACATACTATACGATTCTATTTCTAGAAAATGTCTACAATAGGCAAATCTACAGGGACAGAGTGTAGATTAGTGGTTTCTTAGGGCTAAAGGATGTAATGGGGTGAGGAATGAGGAGTGATTTTTAATGGGTACCAAGTTTCTTTTAGCAGAATGAAAACATTCTCAAATTAGACTGTGATTGTGATTCTACACCATGTGAAAATAACAAAAAAAATTAATTATACACTTTAAATAGGTGAATTGTATGGTATGTAAATTATATCTCAATATAGCTATTAAAAAATAAAAGTAGCCGGGCAAGGTGGCTCACGCCTATAATCCCAGCACTTTGGAAGGCCTAGGTGGGTGGATCATGAGGTCGGGAGATCGAGATCATCCTGGTTAACACAGTGAAACCCCGTCTCTACTAAAAATACTAAAAATTAGCCGGGTGTGGTGGCAGGCGCCTGTAGTTCCAACTACTCGGGAGGCTGAGGCAGGAGAATGGCATGAACCCAGGAGGCAGAGCTTGTAGTGAGCCGAGATTGCACCACTGCACTCCAGCCTGGGCAACAGAGCGAGACTCTGTCTCATAAATAAATAAATAAATAAAAGTAATTTTCTTCCCACTTCTTGTCACAATTCATTATGAAATCTGAACCAGGGAGTTCATAGAAAAGGAAGTTTCACGAACTTCGTTTTTTCCCTCAATAGGTTTTATTTGTAGCTGAACATTCTGTAACTGAAGCACCTGCTAAATTGATTCTGTTCCTCTTCATGGGGCAAATTTCATCAAATTTTCCTTCAATTGTTCTTTCCCCAATATAGATTGGTACTCTTGTATTTAGAAGATGCAGTCTCAAATGATTCCTCACTTACCTCCTGGGTAGTATGTAATGTTGCCACAAGAAACTACTTTTCTTTTGATTCAAAAGACTTGGCCAGTCTGCAGTCTACCTTCTGCTTCCAGAAAGACTACTCAGAAAACATTACTTCTATCAGTTACTTGTGAAAGACTTTGAAATGAACCAAAAAAATATTTCTGAGTGTCCTGTCTGGTATATTCTTTCAGGTTATCTGATTCTATAGGGGTTTGTGCCTTTTTTTTTTTTGAGACCAAGCCTCACTCTCATCCAGACTGGAGTACAGTGGTGTGATCTCAGCTCATTGCAACCTCTGTCTCCTGGGGTTCAAGCGATTCTCTTACCTTAGCCTCCCAAGAAGCTGGGATTATAGGCAGGTGCCACCATGCCCAGCTAATTTTTGTATTTTTAGTAGAGACAGGGTTTCACCATGTTGGCCAGGCTGGTCTTGAACTCCTGACCTCAGGTGATCTGCCAGCCTCAGCCTACCAAAGTGCTGGGATTACAGGTGTGAGCCACCGCACCCAGCCTGGTTTGTGCCTTTTGATGCCTTCACACTATTTTACAACTCAGTGCATTGTAGAAAAAAACAGATAATAATGTAAACGATTCATGTATATAGAAATGCAAATGAATTGTGTCAGTGGAATGGAATGAACATCAAGCAGTTTTGCATCTATTTCTGAATTTATGTACGCATTCGTGATATGTTCTTTGAATTCTCATTTGAACTAATTATAAAGTCTTACTGGTTCCCTTAGTAATTAATTTGATAAATAAGATATTTTATAAGTGTTCACTTTATTTTTGTCCTGGTTTTAACATTTCTTAGAAGAGTATGTCTTAGTTCAGGCTGCTATAACAAAAATACCATAGACTGGGTGCCTTAAACGACAAACAATTTCTCACAGTTCTGGAGGCTGGGAAGTTCAAGATCAAGGCATAAGCAGATTCAGATTCTGGTGAGGACTCTCTTCCTGATTTGCAGAAAGCCTGTCTTCTCATTGTATCCTCACATGGTAAGAGGGGAGAGACATAGCAAGCTCTTGTGTCTTCCCTTACAAAGGCACTAATTCCATTCATGAAGTCTCCACCCTCATTATCTCATCTAAATTGAATCACTCCCCAAAGGTTCCACCTTCTAATACCATGACACTGGGAGTTAGGATTTCAACAAAGGAATCTGGGGGTGAGGGACACAGTCAGTCCATAACAGTATCTTTTAACATTTCTTCTCTTACTTTATACATTAAAGTAGAAAATTTGGTTTCCCCCAAATTAGTCCCAAAGAAAGTAACAGATAATAAATAAATTAACTAGCAATCCCTAGTTCAATACCAATGTAGTTTTATTGTGTTGTGGTTGCGAGTGTAACATTAGCACAATACCTAATATGTGGTCGGTGCTTGATAAATTTTTGCTTGTTAAGTAGTCCTTTTTCTGTTATGTTTTATATCTGGGAGTCTTATCTCTGGTCAATGGAGCCCTCTCATGTACATTTAGCTCACATCAGCCTAAATCAACTCCTTCTCAATGATGTTGGCACTACCTTTTGCCAAGCAAGGTCTTCACACACTGCAGATCTGGCCTTTATTTGTGTGATTTGAGGAATCGCAGCCTACTCCCCCACCCCCAACTTGTTCAAAATTAGCCTCCTAACCACCCACAGGCCTGCTGCCATCCCTGACATTCCCACCAAGATAACCATTCCTTTAGGTTAACACGTAGTTTCCAGAGTAAAAGGGAACCAAAACCAGGGACAACAGATGTCAAAACAAACAACTCTATAATTGAAGAACACACTTGTCATACCATCCCCCAACTCCCCAACCTCTACTAGCAGGGACAGCAGAAGGTAGTATTTCCCATCTAAGAACTTCACTGTGCCTTTGCAAGTTAATTTCGAGTCTTCACAGTCAGTCTTCATGAAGCTAAATGAGTTGCTATTAAAAGGATCCGTGATTCACCCTTTTCTCATTCTTGGCAGGGCTACAGGGAGAAAAGAGGGCAGAGGAGGTGGATGTATAATATTGTGAGGTGCTAACTTTATTACGAGAGGACCAGCCTTATAATTACGGGGTAGTTAAGAAAAGGTCTATCTCATCATCAAAGTTTAGACTATAGTCTGAGAACTAAAGCTTATCTTTAAACAATGTGTGTTTATTCATTCATTCAATAAATATTTATCGAGCACCTACTATGCATCTACCACCATGTTGGGCTGTACAGCAGGTGCTGAAATCTGCCATGGCCATACCCCTGGGATCTTCCCATAGGCCACCTACAGAGAATTCTTTTACAGGCTAATGGACTCCCTCTGAAGGTGTTTGTTAACCTCTAAAGGAGTGTGCTCACCCTGTCTGGGACAGGCCAGAAGTACCAGGATGGAAGTGGATGAGGACCCCAACTTCCTACCCCTCAAGGTAGTCCACAGTCTTTCAGAAGGTTCCAGGAGGGATTAAGTCCCTGTTGCCTACAGTGGTAACCTGCTCATTCACGCACTTTTGACTGATTTTCCACCTTCCCTCCTGCTTTTCCTACAATCACATCCCAAATAAACCAAATCCCTGTCTCAGAGTCTGTTTTGAGGGAAACCCAAACTAGGACAATAAATGTCTGTGTGTACGTGTGGTAAGCTGATGTGCACTATCATATCTTTAGACATAGAGCGCCCAAGACTACCCTTCTGGAGCCCTGAAAACTAAGTAACACAGAATGGGAGCATGTCTTGCTGTGAGTGAGAACTATACCACCTAGACCTACACAGTTTACTGTCTGCATTAACATGCCTTTCCTATTCAGCCCACTTTACTAACTTCACTAACATCACTTTACAATTCTGCTGCCTTTATCAACATTGACTTTACTATTCCAAAAAAATTTTGTCTAAGAGGATAAAAGTTGCAAATAAGGTTTTTCCAGAAACCTTCCCCAAGAAAATTGTTTAAATGAAAATCAAACTGTTCAATTCAATAGACAGCATCAACAGCTATTTACTCCCTAAGACTCTTTAATAAAAACATTCACCTCAAAATCTCCCCTTGCTGTGTCCACCAACTTTAAACTACTATATTATGATTCTTTATCCAATAATGATCTATCCTCTGCATGAAAGGCCCACTTTAAACTAGTATCTGAAGCCTCATAAACATCACAATTTAGCCCTTTCCCCTAAGGAAGCCACTAAGACTGTGTTGAGGTAATGCTTACCCTTACTGCGGTAAGAGTAAACTCAACTTTGTCTTATCAACAGGTTGTTTGGGTAGTATTCTCAGGAATCCAGCATTCAAAGGGAGTGGAAAACAGGGTTGGGGGTGGATATCCTTAGATAAGACCATCCCTGTGAGTACTTGGTAGAGTTGCATACAAGATGCATAGCATGCCAGGTGCAGTGGCACCCACCTGTAGTCCCACCTACTCGGGATGCTGAGGCAACAGGATCACTTGACGCCAGGGTTTCAAGTCCAGCCTCAGCAACATAACAAGACTGTATCACAAAAAAATAAAAAATGAGTAGCAGATTGTCATGACAGATATTAGAAGATGGTAGTCTCCTGGAGGGGTAAAAACTCAAGGTCAGAAGAGCAAGGATAAGGATGCTCAAAGGGATCACCTGAGTACATTTTTCACCATGGAAATAAGACACAATCAATACACAGTTTGAAAGTCCTTCCCCCATAGGTTGTAATTCCCTTTAGCATTCTTTGACCCTTCCATAAAGCCTGAGTCACCTACAAAACTTTGTGAGTGGCAAAGTGAGTGGCAAAACTTTGTAAAGGCAAGTGGAGGACAAGGTCATGAGAGGAAAGGTAAGTCTTGACTATATCCCTGCTTCTCCCATCTGAAAACACTCTGGTTAGGGGCAGTAGAGTACATCAAGGAGGACTGCAGTTTAATGCAGATCAATGGCCCAGGCCATGCCCAGCTGAGGTCCATAAGAAAACAGGAAATCAGTAACACAGCCTTTGGAGTATAATAAGGAGAACCTCAGGGAGGCTCCTCTCTTGCTCAAATGTACCTATCCAAGAGAAATATCACATGAGTCACACATGTGAGCCACATATGTAATTTAAAATTTCTTGAAGCCATATATTAAAAAGTAAAAAGAAATAGGTGAAATTAATGTTCATATTTTATTAAAATAATATATTCAAAATATTATTTCAACATGTAATCAATATAAAAAATATTAAAGAAATATTTTCCCTTTCACTAAGTCTTTGAAATTCAATGTATATTTTGCACTTACAGCACATTTCAGTTTAGCCACATTTTAAATGCTGCATAACCACATGTAGCTCATGGCTGCAGTATTGAATGAACAGCATAGGACTATGGAAAGATGACCCTGGGAAAAAAAACAGACCCATGGATAACAACCCCTTATTCACTATGTTTCATTTAGCAACTGAACCAGTGCTCTTATAGAAACCAGAGACCAAAACCAGCAGGAGTGAGCCATGGGGGAGGAATAACGAATGAACCGGAAGCCAGCCCTCCTCTTAGAGATAATTGTGCGTGTGTAGCCAGCTCTACTGTCTGGGCTACACATCTGCTGTGTCAAAACCCAATTTGGATTCTCACTTTCTACTCTGTCAGGAACAAGTTGTACTTCCTGATCTCTTTATTTTCCTCTATTATTCCCTCTGTAAATTTCTCTTTCAAAACAAGAAAAAAAGATTCTGGCTCATTCTGCTTGCTGTGCTGTGAGCAATAAAGTCTTTGTTTCTGATCTGAGGGTCTTATATCTTCTGTCAGTATCCATGAAACTGTGGCAAGCTAATTAGCTTGCAAGTAAGGTCAAATCTCAGACCTTTCACAATTCTTGACATTATCATTCCATCCTTCAATGCCTAACCAAGGTCTAACTCCAAGGAGGAATTAGAGGCACCTTTACTAACCTCTCAGAGCTATTAACACTTCTTGTTTCTACTCAGCCTTTAGCATTTACAATATAGAATTTTAAAATAATTTTGTGTGTCTACATTTTAACATCGCCAATTCCCCCATTGCTCTATGCATAATATTCATGAAAATGCTTGCTGAGTGACTCATTGATTTTTGTCCCATACATGTGAAACATTGGAGAAATTTCACACTGTGTGATCACCGAGCCCTACCTTCCCCACTTTCTACATTCAGATGTGCTGATGGTGTGTGCCCCTCTCTTCTCCTCTCATGCACCATCAACCTTCCTCCTTCTTCATCCCCACTCTTCTTTAATTTTCTTCTATAGTAACTTACCACACTTTCACCTTAAAACACTAAACCAGATCAACTCAGTGAAAACAAAGCCCTTGAGCCTGGAGTTATGGGATGTAGAAGCTAAAGATCACTTTTTACTGAAATCGATGAATGCCCTAAACACACTTGCCTTTAGGTTGCCTCAGGTAAAAAATCCTTCCTTTTCTTTAAGAATGCAAATCCCGCCAGGCGCGGTGGCTCAAGCCTGTAATCCCAGCACTTTGGGAGGCCGAGACGGGCGGATCATGAGGTCGGAGATCATGAGGTCGGAGATCGAGACCATCCTGGCTAACACGGTGAAACCCCGTCTCTACTAAAAATACAAAAAAACTAGCCGGGCGAGGTGGCGGGCGCCTGTCGTCCCAGCTACTCGGGAGGCTGAGGCAGGAGAATGGCGTAAACCCGGAAGGCGGAGCTTGCAGTGAGCTGAGATCCGGCCACTGCACTCCAGTCCACATACTAAAGTTAACAGATTTTCAGCAGGGCTTGGTGTCACACCTGTAATCCCATAACTTTGGGAGGCTGAGGCAGGCGGATCACCTGAGGTCAGGAGTTCAAGACCTGACTGATCAACATGGCAAAACCCCATCTCTACTAAAAAATACAAAAATTGGCCAGGTGTGGTGGCATGCACCTGTAATCTCAGATACTTGGGAGCCTGAGGCAGGAGAATTGTTTGAACCTGGGAGGTGGAGGTTGCAGTGAGCCAAGATCGTGCCATTGCACTCCAGCCTGGGTAACAGAGCAAGACTCTATCTCAAAAAAAAAAAAAAAATAATTAATTCAATAAAATAAAAATAAATAAAACAGATTTACAGTTCTTTTTTTAATAGAAAAAATAAATAATTATGGCATGAGTCCAATGACAGATGAAGGATATTTGCCATTCTATTGCAGGTTAATTATACCAGGAAATTCCAATTATTTTAACCTACCCACTATGTAATATTTGAAAAGATAATCTTTAATTCTCTAAATATGAGTTATTTTTTGTTTTTCTTCCCTTCCTACCTCCGTTTTCTTTCCTTCTTTTTCCCTTCCTACCTCCTTTTTCTTTCCTTCTTTTTCCCTTCCTTTCTTCCTCTTTTATTTCTTGTTTTCAAGTCCATAGCACTTAACATGCATTTTTTCATAGCTTTTCTTGGTGGGGTACATGGTAAGCAACTCAGATTAGTCTATAATATCAGAACTTTCTAAGTTATATGACAGATATGGAATTATTCTCAAACTACACGATGTGTCTATAACCTGATTGAGGGTTAATCTATCTATGAGAACTGGAGTTTTGTCAGCTATAACCAGTTTTGATCTGGTTTAGTGTAAAAGGATAAGGTAGGTTGAACTAAAACTTCTCTCCAACATTCCTTTCCTTCATGATCAGAGTTAGAGGCAGGAAGAACACTGAGCTTTGGAGAAGAGCAACTTCACTGTGGCACCATTCATAGTCCATTATCATGGGAAGTTGCATACTGAAACTCAAGATGTATAAGCAATGAACGCAGCTTAGTTTAATAAGGAGGAGCGAGGTCATATTGATACTATTGTGCAATTTTTAAGTAGTCTTTCGAAGGCCATTCATCTCTTAGATGGTGATTAGTCCGTTCTCACATTGCTATAAAGAAATACCTGAGACTGGGTTATTTATAAAGAAAAGTTTAATTGGCTCACAGTCCACAGGCTGTACGGGAAGCGTGGTGGCATCTGTTTCTGGGGAGGCTTCAGGAAACTTACAATCATGGCAGAAGACGAAGTGGGAGCCAGCACATCACATGGTAGGAGCAGGACCAAGAGAGAGAGTGGGTAGATGCCACACACTTTTAAATAACCAGATCTCATGAGAACTCACTCACTATACAGCACCAAGGCAGGGATGGTGCTAAACCATTCATGAGAGCTCCACTCCCATGATCCAATCACCTCCCACCAGGCCCCTCCTCCAACATTGGGGATTACAATTTGACGTGAGATTTGGGCAGGGACACATATCCAAACCATATCAGATGGTGACTGGTGCTCCATTTTTAGGAACCTAAAAGGAATTCTTCTGCACTCTACTATCTTTTCTCCACCCCATTCATAAGACCAGAGCTTCCCATACTTTGATAACCAGCTAAAGTGAAGGGAAAAGCTCTCTATATCCAGCAGACTACAGGGGAGTCTGAATTCAAAGGTCTCAAGAAGAGATGGGAACTTTACTATTCTGTAGGGAGGGTTAGCAATCTCTAGGGAGGTGCTGGGAGGGGCACTCAACAGGAAGATCTTAAGAGAGGACTGAAGGAGAAGTGGAAGAGCAAGAGAACAAGGGGAATTCACATGAGACATACTCTAATGGCTTACAGAGTGATGCTTTTGCCTCTATGTATAATACAAAGGACCAAGGAAGCTAAATCAGAGTTGCAATACTTGCTTTCCTTCTAACACCATTCCCCAACTATTTAAATTGTGATCATTTCCTGACCACTGGAAAAAGAACTACTCCATCAAGGTGCTATGAATATTTGGCTTATGGAAGACAGAAAGGACAGGATTCACAATGGACAGATGATAACCCCCACTCCAAGGTCATCTGAGGGGCACTGGCCTACCATCACAGTGAAGAGTCTCAACCAGCCAACTTGGGTGGGCATGAAACTGTCTCCCCCAACCGTTCCTTTCCCAAGAGAGTAGCGAGCAACCTGCCCTGTGGGAAACAGAATAGTGACAGTCCAAATCACCATATCCAACCAAACACCAGCCAGGTGAGGGTATGTCTACATGCACATAACACACATATTACTGATGGCAAAAATGTCTCTATGATGGAGTAGTAGACATCAGACTTACTCAGCCTGACCTTATTTGTGGTGGATATTTGTTATTTTTTTTTACAACATGGGTTCCAAACACTCTTCTTTTGTGGGGAGCCCCCAGATGTCAGGTCCTAGCCTCCCATGATGAAGTCAAGGAAAGTGCTGCTCTGTTTAGTAGTACACTGTTTAATTAAACTGACACTTTTTCCATAGCAAAGTTGCCTAAGTAGAAAAAGCACTAAATTGATTTACATTCGAGCATGAGTTCTTGCCTCATCACAAAATAAAAATGATCATTCCATGGCCTGGCACCAGTCTGCAGATTACACTTTCAGAAGCACAGGTCTGGAGGCCATATATTTCCTCTTCTAGCATCCCAATAGCTGTGTAGATGCTATGACCTGAACTCAGCAACCAGATGTTCCTACTCAGGTCTTTGGATCTTGAAGGAGAGAAACGAAGATGCAAGGACAGCTGAGAAGCTATACATGGTGGTGTGAGCATTTCCAAGAAATCAGCAGTAGCGTCAGCATTGAAAGTCCAAAGGTAGCAGCAGCATCAACTGCTCAGATTTCCAACAGCAGTGGAACACTGAACTGATGACAATGTGTCTGCCATTCATAGCCTTTCTTGGTTCCCACGGTCTTCTGAGCCTGGCTTTCCAGGCTACCTATCACTTCTGTGTACTGACCAAGAAGTACCAATGAATTTCTTTTCTGCTTAGGTGTGTCAATAGAGAATTTTGTTGCCTGCACTCAAGAAACTTGACGGACAAACCCTTTAACATTCAAATCAGGTGACTGATGATGCCTGTTCAGATTCCAAGTTCACCAAGCAATTTTATGAGGGTAATTTGGCTTCTCCTGTGTTAGCTAGAAATTCTGGATTTCCTGGTAACTATGTTTGTCATTAAAATTAACTAACTGGCATTAGGTCTTAAACTTCACACGATGAGTAGGAATAATGTCACTGCACTCCAGAGAGAAAGATCTACTCTCTATATGCTGACACAACTGGATTTTATATGCTACAATGCTGACACCCAGAAAGTGGGTTGTGGCAAATTTACCACAATAAGGGTATCCTATGGAGAACCTTCCCGGCTAGCCACCTGGCCCCACCCAGGTGCTCCTGCTGCATAGTTAGAACTCCTACACTGCCTTTTGACACCTGAGGTCAGTCAGCCCTTTGACTTTCTTACAGAGTTGTTGGGGGTTGAATCAAATTTATTTACAGTCTTCTAAGTCTGAAACAGGGAATGGAGTGAGCAGGTTTGACTGAAGCTCTTAGAAGTCCATAGCTTGCCAGCAAGGCAAGCTATGAATCTTAAAATAAATTCGTGCACATGCATCACATTTGCATAGTTCCCCATTTGTCACCCATAAACATCCCCTATCAAAGCCATATGGGAAGAAATCATTATCAAAAAGCAATCTGTGTCTCCTTTTTGACCACACCTCATTAATTTCTGACTTGATTATCTCTAAATTGTGTCATTAAACATTTGCTTTTTGGTTTCGCTTCTTTAAACACGAGTAATGATAAAAACTATACACCTTATATATAGGGAGTTGTTTATGGTTGTCAGAGAATTTTCTCACCCAATGTCTCATTCCATCCTTCACAATGATTCCCTAGAAGAACTTTTATCCTTTTTTTACAAATGATAAAATAGCAAGCCTCATGTTGCACAGTTACTATGTGGCCGAATGTGGACTTAAACATGGATCTTTCAAAACCCAACAGTCCAACGCAGTGAAAGTTCCTGCCATTATCTGGCAAATTCATGACAATTCTACATTGCATAAGCATTACTTTAAAATACTTGGATAAAGGCACCTCCAAAATATTCCAATATTACCCCTCCACTGTCAACAAAGGCACTGGACAAATAAATTTGTATTGACATCTTACTTTTAAAACCAAACAATCAAACAATCTTCTGACAGACAAATCTTTTTTAAAATCATTTTGGCTTTTCTCTTTTATTTTGATATAATATTCCATATGAGATTTCCTATGGTGGAATGAATTCTTGTTCATGGTATATAGATTTAATCTGTTAATGTTTCACTTAGAAATTTTTAAAATTTATTTTTAATGTTTGTGGGTACATAGTAGGTATATATATTTATGGAGGGTACATGAAATGTTTTGATACAGGCGTTTATCCCTTGAGTTATAAACAATCCAATTACACTCTTTAAGTCAGGGGTCCCCAGTGCCCGGGCCTTGGACTGGTACTGGTCTGTGGCCTGTTAGGAACCGGGACATACAACAGGAAGTAAGTGTGGTGGGTGAGCAAGCACTACCGCCTGAGCTCCGCTTCCTGTCACATCAGTGGTGGCTTTAGATTCCCATAGGAGCATGAACCCTATTGCGAACTACACATGTGAGGAATCTAGATTGTGCACTCCTTATAAGAATCTAACTGGGCCAGGCACAGTAGCTCACGCCTGTAATCCTAGCATTTTGGGAGGCTGAGGCAGGCAGATCACCGGAGGTCAGGAGTTCGAGACTAGCTGCCAACATGGTGAAATGCCGTCTCTACTAAAAATACAAAAATTAGCCAGGTGTAGTGGGGCATGCCTATAATCCCATCTACCTGGAAGGCCGAGGCAGGAGAATTGCTGGAACCTGGGAGGCAGAGGCTGCAGTGAGCCAAGATCACACCACTGCACTTCAGCCTAGGTAACAGAGTGAGACTCCGTCTCAAAAAAAAAAGAAGAAGAAGAAGAGAATCTAACTAATGCCTGATGATCTGAGATGGAACAGTTTCGTCCTGAAACCATCCCTCACCCCTCAACATGGAAAAACTGTTTTCCACAAAACCAGTCCCCAGTGTCAAAAAGGTTGGGGATCACTGCTTTAAGTTACTTGAACATGTACAATTAAGTTATTATTGACTATAGTCACCCTGTTGTGCTGTCTTATTCATTCTTTCTATTTTTTGTACCCATTAACCATCCTCACCTCCCTACCAACCCCCCGTTGCCATTCCCAGCCTCTGGTAACTATTCTTCTACTCTCTATGTTCATGAGCTCAGTTGTTTTGGTTTTTAGATCTCCTAAATAAGTGAGAACATGCAATATTCGTCTTTCTGTGCCTCTGCCAGACAAATTTTAAACCTCCAAGTCAATAAACTTTGGATTCCCAATAATGACCTCCCATTAGGAGGTCAACTTTTAAGTCTGATATTCTATACTCTCCTGATTCTACAAAATCATGTCTTCATTTTCAGTGAAGTATCAGTGTGTAGTATCTATGTACAGTACTTTACAGCTTGCACAGTGCTTTTATGCACATTTTGTTAAATTCTTACAGCTACCTCCATGTGATTGCTGGTCTCTCCTGCAAGTATTTTTACCTCAATTTTGCAGATAAGGAAAGCAGGGCTCATGATGATAACAGACCTTTCTCAACATGACTCATGTCAGAACTGCTAGGGCCAAGACTGGTTCAAACCTCAGTAATCCACCCTTTTCACCTCGACAACATAAAAAGCAATGGACCCCATGGGTGCATTCTTTTTTCCCTAAGCAAACAAAAGGCGTAATATTACTGCCTTGGGGCATGGCATCCTATTTTTCTCTGAATTTCCTTTTCTTCACAGTTGCCTCCTCCAAAGGATTAGTACAAATCTGATCTTGATAGATCTTTTTCTTCCTGCTCATTTTATGGGATAGTCATGAGGATTAAATTTTAAATATATGTAAGAGTACTTTGTAATTATATATAGCATGTGTATATCTAGGAAAGTGTCACTATGAAAATTACAGGTTATTCAGAAGCCAACAATAGCAGCTCTCCTTCCTCCTCCCTTCTCCCCTCTCCTTTCTCCCTTCTCTCTTTCCTTCCTCCCTTCTCTCTTTCCTTCCCTCCATCCTAAATAATTCAGAGCAAATAACGGCAACCCATGGAATCAACAGCCAACATAGATACCACAGGGCACAAAAGGCCAGGAATACAAAACATCAGTCTCCTGAGACACATAAATGACTCTGAGATTGGCCTAAGCTCAGGGCAGAGCCATGATTATAGTTTCATAAAGCCGAGTCCCTACTTCCTATCCTAATTATTTGTGGGATAAGTTAAGTGATGAAAGACAGCAAAGTAAATGCAATATGCTTAGACATCAGTGAAGTATGTCTTACATTGTTCCACTAAATATCAAAAGTAAACATGTAATCATTTTAAATTAGATAAAATTATTAGAAAAATAACAAAATGCATAGTTTTCTTTTAGGGGACAAACTTAGCCTTTATCTACACATCTCAGTTTTAGCGGGGTTCCCAGAAAGATAAGGTCTCCAAGAGTTCTTGGCTTTGCCAAGAGAAAAACAAGTATGGCAATAGAAAGAGAGCTAGCCCTTCTCGAACACAGGTTATGACATATGGTTTTTTTCTATATATTTTTTGTTGTTGTTTTTGTTTTTTGAGACGGAGTCTCGCTCTGCCCCCAGGCTGGAGTGCAGTGGCGCAGTCTCGGCTCACTGTAAGCTCCGCCTCCCGGGTTCACACCATTCTCCTGCCTCAGCCTCCCGAGTAGCTGGGACTACAGGCGCCCGCCGCTACGCCCGGCTAATTTTTTTGTATTTTTAGTAGAGACGGGGTTTCACTGTGTTAGCCAGGATGGTCTCGATCTCCTGACCTCGTGATCCGCCCACCTCGGCCTCCCAAAGTGCTGGGATTACAAGCTTGAGCCACCGCGCCCGGCCTTTTTTCTATATGTTAACACATTCTTCAATCTACACAAAAATCCTAAAAATATATTATTATTCTTACCTTGATATGAGAAAAACTGAGGCTCAAAAAAGGAAATAGCTTTCCACAGGTCTTTGATGCCAAAGCCAAGGCAAATGGTGATGAACTGAGTGAAGCGGAAGCACAAGGAGGAAGGGGAACACCAAATGCAACCAGGAGCAGGGGAGGCATGAGAAGTTTTCAAGTGTCGATCAGCAGGTAAATCCATTACATGACCAAGACAATGTCAAATTGTGGAACCCACAAGCTAGTCAAGACATCGTGTGTCATAGGAGTAGCAGCCACTGTCCACACCCCACCCATATTCCCCATACTTAGCATTTCCACGCACACCAACCTGGCTTCCAACTGCCAGCACCTGCGATTGTCTGCCCTTGGACTTTCTCTGGCTGCTAGAGCAGCTCTTTCTGCTGGAAGTGCTGAAGGATTAAGATCCCCCTGAGAAGAGCCCTCAACCAATAACTGACAAGAGTGGGTGGATATATACCCCAGCTTCCTTGCCCCTCAAGTGGGATGACTCTGAGATGTGTGTTCTACAATGTTTCCCAGGGTTTCCCCCAGTGAGATTGCACCCCAGTTGCCTGCAGTAGTAACTGGCTTAATAACTCACCCTTTACTGGCTACCTTCTTATTTCTGTCTCACTTCCCCACTCCCCTACCAGTGTTTCTTAGAACTAACTTACCAATGAACTATAGAATTTGCATAGAATCTTGTCTCAATATCTTCTTTCTGAGGATATTGAAATGAAATATCCTCAGAAAGGATATGCATGAAAACAGCATATCCTATGAATTTAGAGCAGTGGCTAACTTGTGGTGGAGTCATCTAACTGTGGGGAAAAGAAAGAAAGATCAGACTGTTACTGTGTCTATATAGAAAGAAGTAGACATAAGAGACTCCATTTTGTTCTGTATTTGAGATGCTGTTAATCTGTGACCCTACCCACAACCTTGTCCTTGCAAGAGATATGTGCTGTGGTGACTCAAGGTTTAATGGATTTTGGGCTGTGCAGGATGTGCCTTGTTAAACAAGTGCCTGAAGGCAGCTTGCTGGTTAAAAGTCATCACCATTCTCTTAATCTCAAGTACCCAGGGACACGTACACCACCAAAGGTCGCAGGGACCTCTGCCTAGGAAAGCTAGGTATTGTCCAAGGTTTCTCCCCATGTGATAGTCTGAAATATGGCCTCGTGGGAAGGGAAAGACCTGATCGTCCCCCAGCCTGACACCCGTGAATGGTCTGTGCTGAGGAGGACTAGTACAAGAGGAAAGAAGGCCTCTTGGCGGTTGTTGGCAGTTGAGATAGAGAAAAGCATCTGTCTCCTGCCCGTCCCTGGGCAATGGAACATCTGATTGTATGCTCTGTTTACTGAGAAAGGAGAAAACCGCCTTAGGGCAAAAGGTGGGACTTGCTGGCACAATGCTGCTAAAAGGTTTGTGGAGATGTTTGCATATGCATATCAAGGCACAGCATTTTCCTTTAAACTTATTCATGTCACAGAGATCTTTGTTCATATGTCTTACTGCTGATTTTCTCCCTACAATGATCCTATTATCCTGTCACTCCCTTATCTTTAAGATGGTAAAGATAATTATCAATAAATACTAGGGAACTCAGAGACCGGGTGTGGGTCCTCTGTATGCTGAGCGCCAGTACCCTGGGCCCATTTTTTCTTTCTCTATACTTTGTCTCTGTGTCTCATTTCTTTTCTCAAGTCTCTCGTTCCACCTAACAAGAAATGCCCACAGGTGTGGAGGGGCAGGCCACCCCCTTCATCTAACACCAATAAATTCATGCAGTAGAATTCATTCAAGAACTAGTCTGTGAAACAGAAGTTACTACATAACCCATTTCCTGCGCTGCTCTAGCTGGTGGGTATTCTGCAGAACATGAGCCACATCTCACTCCCTCCTGTTCCTACATTTGAGGCTCCTCTAAGTCATTTTCGGGAATACTCTAATGTATCTCACATAACCAGCAAACAAGTCAGTCAGGTCTCTGCCAATTGAGCTGGTTCGGCCCCCAGCATCCACTGTTTCTGGTAAGGGCCACCCTCCTTCCTCCGGGGTTCTTACCACACTGATATTACACCGAGTACCACAGGAAGGGAAAGAAATGTCCTCTTCCCCACTTTGGTCACACTTCCTCACATGGGCACCTAGATGATACTGTTTGTGCCCCTGTGTCACAAATCCTTTGTGGAAAAGCCTCTCTCACGTCTTCTGCCTATGGCCCCGCCAACCACAGACCTCCACAATGAGCCCATGGTGCCATTTTGGAGAGCATGTCTAAGACAGATACCATGCTGTCCTCTCTGGTATTTTCCAGTAATCACCCTTGAGCTCTCTTATCCTTATTCCTCCTCAAACTCTCCTGCTTATAGACCTTTGGTGCTCGTTAATCATCCTTTTGAAAGGACACAAAAATGTGTGCCCACTCTCCTGCCACACCCTATTGCTAAACCTTTGTTCTTCTCTCACAAACATTTTGTAAAGATTTTGTAAGTTCCTGTTTTTCTTTCTGTGGCACGGCAAGGTCACAAGACGTGTTTAAGTAAGGTACATTCATGTTGCAAAACCTGTTGTGAAACCTGTCACAATATGATTAACTGCCTTTGTTCTGCTTCTGTAGGACTGCTTTCCCGCCTCGGGGTTTGCGAAAACAAGCCCTGCCCCTGCCCTGCAAGCCCCTGATAAACGTCATCAGAATTTCAAAATTAACTGAAATACTAGAAATGGCGGGAACCAATCATAATCAGCCAAATCGCCTTGTTCAAATATCAGCCAATCATACATCTGATTTGTATAATGACTCTGTGCCTGTTTACCCCAGACTATATAACACTGTCCTGAGCCCAGTTGGGGAGCTCTCCTGCCCAGCTCGTTTCACGAGTGAGTGAGAGCTCCAGGTTCGAACCTGTAATAAAGATCCTTGCTGCTTGGCTTTGACTCTGGACTCTGGTGGTCTTCTTCAGGGAATAAATGGTCCGGGCATAACACTTTCCCTGATATTTGTGAATTACAGGGCTGGGCACAGCTTAGGCCCAGGCAGGCATCCTCAGTTCACCTATTATCCAACAAAGACACACACACATCTTTCACGCTCCCTATCTTTACTCAGCCGACCTCAAAAAACAGAGCCCAAGTGATGTGGGACACTGAAGTCAATTGGATACAGTGATGAATTGGTCTGATAATTACTATCATAAAGCCAACACTATAATGTGTGGTCATAGACGTGGTGACTTTCATTCTGTTCTGTCTGAAAACCTATAACCTTTTCTGAAGAACGTAAGGTACTCCACTTTGCCCAAATTTTGCAAAGGCTTTTGATCCAAAGTTGTAAAGTTCTGAGCCAATTAGACTTGGATAGATAATGGGAGAAATCAGAGGTCCAGGAGTTTTGAAGTGTTTCAAGCAGAGTATAATTGGAATGTTAAGAAAAGATCAAGATGTAACAAATTGAACATAAAATGACATAAAACCAGAAAGTCATAGCTCAAATGCCACAACCTCTTTTAAATCCCATTTCTGTTTCCTACATACACACATGCACACACATGCATGCACACACATGCATGCACACTCATGGATGAGCACACAGAATCACTCACTCACTTGAATAGGAACATTCAAATGAATGAAACTTTGATTTAACCTAAGCAAGGTAGCATGCCAGTTCTAGAATTGGACTCTCTGGATCAAGTGGATCAAATCCCAGATCTGCCACTTACTACTTTGGTAACTTGGACAAATTACTTACCCTCTCTGTGTCTCAGTTTCCACATATGAAAATGGAGATAATAATAATTGTTTAAGGTTTTAATTAATTATTTTTAAACTGCTTTAAAAGAGTGACTGGCACAGAGTAAGTACTTTATATAATGGTATATATTTTGCTATTTTCTGCCTCATTTTAGTGACCTATGCATTTTACCTTATCCTTTCTACTGAATTTTAGTTGCTAGAGAACAGGGATTCCATCTTCATACTGATATCTCTCCTGCAGGGTCTGGCATTTGCAAGATGCCCAACAATAAATGACTGCAGAATTGGATGTGCTTTGGTGTTCACCAAAACTTCCCCCAGCTCCACAGGAAATATTTTTATCATGGGATGAAGCCATAATGACGAAATTAATTCAGTAAAACAAAAATAGATGAAAAGGGAATTTGAAATAATATGCAGATGTACAACTAAGATGAGGGCTCCACTATAGCATAACTAATGGTAGGGACCAGGTCTGATACCACAAAGATGACCCTAATAATGTCAGCAATGCTTGAGGAGCTCCTGTTTCCTTGTATTTCTGCCGAGATAAGCTCAGGATTTTCAAATTGAATACTCATTACAAAACTAAAAGGAGACAAAGAACCCAAAAATTCATTAAAGCATAAAATATGTGTGCATTTCACATGTACCGAGTACAATAGATTCATCCACATTTATAAGAAGTCCAATCTCATACAGAGACATTAATGAAATAGGCCTAAGGGGGTGGCTCAGGACTATAATCCCAGCACTTTGAGAGGCAGAGGCAGGCAGATTGCTTGAGCTCAGGAGTTTGAGATCAGCCTGAGCAACATGGCGTGAAACCTTGTCTTGACAAGAAATATAAAAATTGGCTAGGTGTGGTGGTGCACACCCGGGGTCCCAATGGCTCAGGAGACTGGGGTGGAAGGATCACCTGAGTCTGGGAAGGTAGAGGCTGCAGTGAGCTGAGATCCCACCACTGCATTCTAGCCTGGGTGACAGAGTGAAATCCTATCTCAAAAAACAAAGAAATGAAATGAAGGAAATAACATTAGTTCAACGGTCCCCAACCATTTTGGCACCAGGGACGGGTTTCACGGAAGACAATTTTTCCACGGACTGGGGGACCATTGGGGGGGTTGTAGGGAGATGGTTTGGGGATGAAACTATTCTACCTCAGATCATCAGGAATTAGTTAAATTATCATAAGGAGTGTGCAACCTAGATCCCTCGCATGCACTGTTCACAATAGGGTTCGCGTTCCTATGAGAATCTAAGGCTGCCACTGATCTGACAGGAGGCAGAGCTCGGGCAGTAATGCTCGCTGGCCCGCTGCTCACCTCCTGCTGTGGGGCCCAGTTCCAGGGGGTTGGGGACCCCTGCATAAGTTGATTCCTGATGCTCCACCACCCTCCTCCCCACAATAATAATCACTACCATTTATCATGTACCTAATGTGGGCCAGGCACTTTAAAGACATAATGGTACCTTCCAAGTTAAAATTATAGATTTAAAACACATCTACTTTTGTTTCTTCCCCAAACCACATTAAAATTATCAAGAAGAGATTTATTTTTAACTAAGGGGAAAGAGAAAGGGGAAAAAAATATCAAAACTTTGGAAGTTCGGGGAAATACTATGCTTACTACTGAGGAGTTCTTTGAAAAATAATACTGTTAACAGTGACATGTAGGCCGGGCATGGTGGCTCATGCCTGTAATCCTAACACTTTGGGAGGCCGAGGTGGGCAGATCACCTGAGGTCAGGACCAGCCTGGCCAACATGGTAAAACCCCATCTCTACTAAAAATACAAAATAAGCCAGGTGTGGTGGCATGAGTCTGTAATCCCAGCTACTCAGGAGCCTGAGGCAGGAGAATTGCTTGAACCTGGGAGGCAAGGGTTGCAGTGGGCCAAGACTGTGCCACTGCACTTCAGCCTGGGCAAGAGAGTGAGACTCTGTCTCAAAACAACAATAACAAAAAGAGTGCATTGTAGTGAACAGGTGCATGAAACAAAGTCTTCAGTGTCTGAACAGCAAAGTAAGATTTAACAACCTATTAGAAATTGTTACTTTAATTATGAGTGCAAGTAATTGTCAGTATTAACACATCATTTATATATCATTAGATATTTGTGAATTGCATAGGCAAAGTTTATAGCTCAGGAAACTATTTGTAAAATCTCCCTGGCCAAGGATCTCATCTACTAATCTACTATGTTCAGTAAGTCTACATGACCATAAAGACTGGATTGCCACACCCAAATATATCTACCAATAATGAAAATATAAATTTAAAAATAATTTATCTGATCCCCTTATGTTTAAAACCCACATATGCCAATGATCATTGACTAAAACCTGAGAAATACATTAATCATGAATTAACATAATTGGATGCTTGGATGTAAACACGGCAGGAAATATTCCCTCTCTTCAAAGGATAAATTTGTAAAAAGTAGTTTACATTCTAGAAAATAAGTTGATCTACTTGTAAATATATATGTACTTTCTTAGTTACTAACACCATTTGCCCTTATAAATTATCTACATATAAGACTTGGACATAATATTTATTAAATATATATGTGTTATATCAGTCACGTATTTGTGGTTAAAAGTGATAGTAAAACCAAATCAAACCCACTTAAACTAAAAAGGGAATTTGTTAGCTTGATTAATTGAAAAGTACAGGCAAGGAAGTCTCGTTTTACTCACAGTTGTATCAAATAATGTCATTGGGACTCCCTACAGTTTGCCCCTTGACTTCCTAGCATTTATACACCTTTTTTTATACATACAGGTTTTAAAATGTATCCTCCCAGTATTATGCAACTGTTCCATGGACTGCCAAAACTGCACTTACCCTCTTCCCAAAAGAATATACTCCAATGCTAAGTCTCATTAACTCATTATGCCCAAGATATCTCAGTGATGTCTCCCAGACAAGTCTAAATGCAGCTCCTTATTGTCTGGAAGTCTATAGATAAGTTATTTAACCACAACCAACAGACCCAGTGTACGAAGTTGCACGGACAATAGGACCACTTTAGAAAAAAAGCTCCCATTTGAAAAAAGAGAAGGGAAGAAAAAACACAATGATCGTAAGCAATAATATATCCTCCTTGAGAAGAATTTCAGCAACTCCCTGCCCTAGAAAACCAGCTGCCCCTGGTTTTGCTCTCTGAGGAAAGCTTCCTTACTCATCGTCTTTCACACCTACAGCTGAGGTGGGCATTAGTAGGGGAGTCTCCTATTAGGGGACTGCACATTTTAGCAGTTTAATCCTCATTGTTGCAGGTGTGGAGGCCTGAAAATAACCTTTTAGGTTAAATAGATCATGATCTTTACTCATTGGATCTAGGGTTTCTCCTGCAATACAACTTACTTACTTGATAAGATCTCCTGACTTTGGCTCTTAGCTGGAAGAATCCACTGAATGAATATAAGCAAAAACTTATCAAGTCATGGTCCACGAATCCAGACCCTAAACTAAAAATTTCTGTCTTTCAGAAACAAATCTCAGTGCTCTGCCTGCAGCCTCCAGCTTAATGGCCTCCATCTTGACATCTGATTGACATCTTGACATCTTGACATCTGCAAAACAATAGCAGAATTGGGGAGGCCCAGATACTCTGTATTCCCAGGCTGCATGTTCTAAACCTTTGTCAGGCAGGGAACATACAGCAGAAGATGCCCAGGAGAGGCAGGGATGTGGAGGCTTCCCAGGCCCCAGTTTCATCACCAACTTTGTTTTCTGCCTCTCTCTTTTCACTTTAGTCTCTAACAAAGAATTCACTTTTTCCAATCCTGCATATGTTGTGATTTCCTGACTCTCAGACAACTTAAACTGCTGGCTGCAGGCCAAAGGACTTCTAATAGTAAAGCTTTGAAATAGCTCCAAGTTGAGATGCCTTTCTCTTGTAAAAGTTATTGGAGACCACAGAAAATCACCAGCATATTTCAACATCTTCACTTGTTTACCTACCAATTCTCCCAAAGTTTTGGCTTCAGTAGATATGTGGTCTTGATCCAAAAATGCCATGGGTGACACTTTAACCAACTTCTTTGCTAATACAAAACAGAAACTGCCAACTTCTCAGCCAGGAATGGGCAATCCCCATAGCCCCACCCACAACTTGATTATCCACTTCCATATCTTAGCTCTGTTGCCCATTTACTGGTACATGTTTTGACACTTAGTCTGGGCAATGCACTCTAACAGGCTCATCAGAAATCTCCTGACATGCTCATCCCCTTCTGCATTATCACACGCCCTTCCCTTTTTATTCAACTTTCCCCTCATGCTACAATTTCAAAGAAATGCTGGGGAGTCCCAAGGCAGGCGCTTGAAGCCCAGCTTGCTTTTTCCTTGCAAGAGTTCTGATTTTCTCAAGCTCACATCCCTGCCACCACCCCAGCATACAGCTTCTGTAGTTAGGGTCCTCTATGAGGCCTCTAGGCAGTTATTACTGCCCCTCCCCCACTTATCCACTCCCACCCCACACACATGTCAAATCCACATTGCAATCCCCAGCACATAATGGCCTAGTCATTGTGTGGCGGGCCAGGTCTCACTAACGCAGGCCTCCATCGCAACTGTTTCAGTACCGACTGAGGGGTTCAGTTAAATGTCAAAAGCTGAAAGAACCAGTGCCCTATACAAAGGCTGGAATGGAACAAAAGCCCACCAAGAGTTTTGCCTAGACCTTTCCTGTGCCTTAACCCATTTAGAATTAAACAAGTTTTATTGGGGGAGTCAAGAAACTCCCCAGGCCTCCACAAACAAGTTTATTGGGGGTCTGAAGGAACTCCTCAAACCTGCATGATTTAACGGGAGACAAGATGAGGGCAATCACCCCAGCACCTGGACCCATTTAGCTTAAGTAAATGTACTGAGGCTCCAGACGAAGGTGTTCAGGACTCAGACCTTAGTTACAGATTAAAAGAAGTTAATCACTTGTGTCTTTAAATGAATGCACACTTACACGTAGACATATCGCTTAGAAGGCATAAAAGCTCTAGAAAATAGAAAACTTTGTAATTTTGAGGTTGGCCTGGTGATATTTTCCAGGTCTTCTCCCTGTAACTGGTTACAGAAATAAAAATTCTCTTCCTCCCCAGTTCATCTGCATCTCGTTTCTGGGCCTCGAGAAATAGCAGCCCGACCCTCAGTTTGGTCCAGGAACCAATTGCCGTAATTGACTTCTTACCCTCATACATAAATAGATATCGAACGTGGTAATTTGAAAGTCAAAAGTCCAGTCAAATTATCTTAAGTCAATAAGACAAAAAGAGATCCTCCCTGCTCTTTTTAAGTTGTTAATATATAGCTGCTGTGTACCCAGAGCAAATCAACTTCTCAGGCTCCCTAAATAGAAGCTTCCCTTCTAAGATGGAAATAAATAGGTAGACAGAGAGAGGGATTAAATATATGCCAAAATATCAGTGGTTGCTTGTAGACTGTGGAATGAAGGTTTTTTATTATTATTATTGTTTAGTTCTTTCTGCTTTTATGTATTTTCTAAATTATCTGAAGTGACTTTAAGAAATGGGGTCGCTCTATGTTGCCCAGGCTGGAGGGCAATGGCTATTCACAGGCATGATTATAACTCGTTACAGCCTCAGACTCCTGGCCTCAAGTAATCCTCCCCACCTCATCCTACCTAGTAGCTGAGACTACAGGCATGTGCCACGCTTTAAAGTAACTTTCTATTGTTTTTATAACAAGAGAAGGTAAAAATATATATACATTAAAAAATTCAGTCAGCCCTGGAGACCGTTTTGGGATCATGGAAATGTTCTAAAACTAGATTGTGGTTATGGCTGCACAACTCTAAATTTACCGAAAATCATTGAATTGTGCACTTAAAATGGATTAATTTTATGGTATGTAAATTATACCTTCGTAAAGCTGTTAGCAAAGACAGAACTTCTATTTGACTAATTTAAAGGACAGTAATCCCATCAGAATACTCATAGAGAACCTCACAGAGTTTAGAGCAAGAATAACAAGGAGAGGTGAGATGAGAAAATGATGTGGAGAAGGAAGGAAGAAGGAAGAAAGAAAGGAAGGAGAAGGGAGGGAGGGAGGAGAGAATGAGAAAGAGAGGAAAGGAAGAAGGAAAAGAATGTGGGGAGAAAGAGTGTGGGGAGAAAGAAAAAAGCTTTAAAAATTAAGCAAGAGATGTCCTACCACAGCATAGCTAAAGACAGCTAACGGTACAGCTCCCTCTTCCTCATATTGTGGGATCTTTGTGGTACTTCAACATGTTGGTAACTGAATTTTTCTTGGCCCTCCAATATAGCCACAGAAGGCTGGGACTTTGAAGATGTTGATATAATTTGGAAATTTTACCGCCAGTTCTGTCAGGATGCCCTCCACATGGCAATTTTGGATTATGTCTTTGAAAGACAGATTTTTTTTTTTTTTTTTTTGAGGCGGAGTCTCGCTCTGTCGCACGGACTGGAGTGCAGTGGCCAGATCTCAGCTCACTGCAAGCTCCGCCTCCCAGGTTTACGCCATTCTCCTGCCTCAGCCTCCTGAGTAGCTGGGACTACAGGCGCCCACCACCTCGCCTGGCTAGTTTTTTGTATTTTTAGTAGAGACGGGGTTTCACCGTGTTAGCCAGGATGGTCTTGATCTCCTGACCTCGTGATCCACCCGTCTCGGCCTCCCAAAGTGCTGGGATTACAGGCTTGAGCCACCGCGCCCGGCCTGAAAGACAGATTTTATGCAACAAATAAAATGCTATAATGATGTTGATGTGTCACATGGGCACAAACAACTCAAAGTGTTTGTCTCAGCTAAAATGGAGAAATGCTGTCTTCACATCATTTCATTTAGCATTTGTTGAACACATGTTGGGCCCAATGAAATAGGCATCCTGTTTTGAAGGATATAGAGATAAGCAAGGTATGCTTCCTACCCTCTAGCAATTTACAATCAAATGCAGTAAATACATTCTATTTTAGGGGTGCTGTCATACTTTATGAAGAAGGTAATGTATGAAAATAAGTGTAGGACTTTTGTGGAGGATTTGAAAAGAAAGATAAGGAAGTACCTTCCAGCCTGGGGTAAGAGCATCCATGAAGGTACAAAGAATGGTAGATTTAGGGTGTGATTAAGAAAAGGTGAATCCTGATCATTAGAGAAATGCAAATCAAAACCACGAGATACCATCTCACACAAGTCACAATGGTTGTTATTCAAAAGTCAAAAAATAACAGATGTTGGCAAGGCTGTGGAGTAAAAGGAACACTTATACACTGTTTGTGGAAGTGTAAATTAGTTAAACCATTGTGGAAAGCAGTGTGGCAATTCCTCAAAGATGTAAAAACAGAAATATTATTTGACCCAGCAATCCCATTACTGGGTATACACCCTGTATTAGTCCATTCTTGCATTGCTATAAAGAAATACCTAAGACTGGGTAATTTATAAAGAAAAGAGGTTTAATTGGCTCACAGTTCTGCAGGCTGTACAGGAAGCATAGGAGCTTCCATTCATCTTCTGGGGAAGCAGGCATGTCTTACATGGCCAGAGCAGGAGGAAGTGTGGAGGGAGGTGCTACACACTTTTAAACAACCAGATCTCACAACAATACCCTCACTAGCATCACAAGAACAGCAACCAAGGGAAATCCACCTCCATGATCCAATCACCTCCCACCAGGCCCCACCTCCAACATTAGGGATTACAATTCAACATAAGATTTGAATGGGGACACAGATCGGAACCATATCACACCCAGAGAAATATAAATCATTCTACCATAAAGACACATGCACGCATATGTTCATTGCAGCACTATACACAATTGCAAAGACATGGAATCAACTTAAATGTCCATCAATGATAGACTGGATAAAGAAAATGTGGTACGTATACACCATGAAATACTATGCAGGCATAAAAAAGAATGAGATCACATATTTTGTGGGAATGTGGATGGGGCTGGAGGCCATTATCCTCAGCAAACTCACACAGGAACAGAAAACCAAATACCACATGTTCTCACTTATAAGTGGGAGCTAAATGATGAGAACACATGGACACAATGACGGGAACAACAGACACTGGGGCCTACTTGAGGGTGGAGGGTTGGAAGAGGGAGAGGAGCACAAAAAAATAACTATTGGGTACTGGACTTAGTACCTGGGTGACAAAGTAATCTGTTCAGGCAACTCACATGACACAAGTTTGCCTGTATAACAAACCTGCACACGTACCCTTGAACCTAAAATAAAAGTTTTAAAAAAGAAAGTGATAGGTACTCAATACAGAATGGTTAATAGGATGGCTCTGTCCCTCCCCCACCCCAGCCAGCCCTCAAAATGTGCTGCCTGCAGAGAATCCAGGCATATCCCACTGCCTCGGGGTTTTTTGTATTTTTTACAAAAAGTTATAATTAAATATACAGTAAATCTTCTTTTTTTAAAAAAAAGAAAGAAAAGAAATGGTGAATCATTTGATTTGACTGTATGCAGGATTCATAAGCAAGTGGTGGAAAATATGTAATTAGGACCAGATGGTGGAGGATCTGGGGAGTTTGAGCCCTCCCATGTACGTAAAATGGAGTCCCTGAAAGATATGTCTCAAGATCCCAGTTTCTGTGGAGCGTAAAATGGTGTACTAGTTTTAAATATATGCCCATAAATTATTTGATATGTATTTTGCATGTGGGAGGAAGACAAATAATTTGTGGCCAGAGAACCCATTTTGGTGGTTTTGTAGATACATTCACAAATTCTTCCACACTCCTCAAGAGATGGAACTTGGTTCCCCTTTTCTTGACTGTGGGCTATATTTAGTGACACTCTGTTAATGAATAAAATATGGCAGAAGAGATGGGATCTCACTTTCAAGACTACACAATGAAAAGACTGCAACTTCCATCTGGGAGACTCACTCACTCTCTAATTACTCTGCAGGAGAAGCCACCTTCCATGTGCTAAGGCAGCCCTGTGTCAAGGCTCATGTGGTAAAACACTGAGGCCTACTAAAAACCAAATGAGTGGGAGGTGGAACAAAATGGCTGAATAGAAGCCTCCAGTGAATGTCCTTGAAGGAACACCAAATTGAACAACTATCCACACACACACAAAAAAAAGCACCTTCATAAGAACTAAAACTCTGGTGAGCGATCATAGTACCTGGTTTCAACATTATGTTAAGGAAACAGGTACTGAAGAGGGTGGGAAAGACAGTCTTGAATTGCTGATACCACCCCTCCCCCATTCCCTAACAATGACAACATGGCACAGAAAGAGAATCTGTGTGCTTGGGGGAGAGACAGTCCAATGATTGTGGTACTTTGCATTGGAACTCAGTGCTGCCCAGTCACAGCAGAAAGAAACATAGGGCAGAATTCAGCCAGCACCCCCGGAGGGAACATTTAGACCAGCCCTAGCCAGAGGCAAATCATCCATCCTCATGATTGGAACCTGTATTCTGGCAAGCCCTATCACTGCCAGACAAAGGCAAAGCACTCTGGGGTCCTAAATAAACCTAAAAGACAGTCTAGGTCACAAGGACTGTAATTCCTAGGCAAGTTGCAGTGCTGGACTGGGCTTAGAGCCAGTGAACTTGGGGTGCATATGACCTAGTGAGACACCAGCTGAGGCAGCAAAGGGAATGATTGTGTCATCTCTTCCCAACCTCAGGCAGCACAGCTCACAACTCTGGAAGAGACTCCTTCCTTCTGCTTGAGGACAAGAGAGGGGAGAGCAAAGAGGACTAGGTCTTGCATCTTGGACACCAGCTTAGCCATTTTCTGTATTATTCCCTTCTCACATTGCTCTAAAGAAATACCTGAGACTGGGTAATTCATAAAGAAAAGAGGTTAACTGGCCCATGGTTCTGCATGCTGTAGAGGAAGCACCGTGGCTTCTGCTTCTGGAGAGGCCTCAGGTAGCTTTCAATCATGGTGGAAGGCAAAGGGGGAGCAGCTGTCTTACATGGTGGAAGCAGAAGCAAGAAAGAGCAAAGGGAAAGGTGCTACAGACTTTTAAACACCCAGACCATGTGAGAACTCACTATTGTGGGGACAGCATCAAGAGGATGGTGCCAAACCACTCATGAGAAACTGCCCCCATGATCCAGTCACCTCCCACCAGGTCCCACCTCCCAAAACTGGGGATTACGAATGAACATGGGATTTGGGCACAGATCCAAATCATGTCTGAAGACTTTGTCTTGCATCTTGGATATCAGCTCAGCCACAGTAGAATAGGGCACCAGACAGAGCCATGAGGCCCCCATTCCAGGCCCTAACTTTCAGATGACATTTCTAGACACACCCTGGGCCAGTAGGGAACCCACTACCTTGAAGGGAAAGACCCAGTGCTGGCAGGATTCACCACCTGCTGATTAAAGAGACCTTGGGCCCTTGAATAATCAGCAGTGGTAGCCAGGCAGCACTTGTTGTGGACTTTAGATGGGACCCAGTTCCGTGTTGGCTTCAGGGGTGACCCAGCACATTCCCAGATGTGGTGGCTACGGGAAGAGACTCCTTCTGCTTCAGGAAAGAAGATAAAAGTGTAAAGGGAACTTTGTCCTACAGCTTGGGTACTAGGCTCAGCCACAGTCAGGTAGAGTACCAAGTGGACTCCTGAGATCTCTGGTTCCAGGCCTTGGCTCCTCGATGGCATTTCTGGACCTACCTTGGGCCAGATGGGAGCCCACTTCCCTGAAGAGAGAGACCCAGGCCTGGAAGCATTCACCACAAGCTGACAAGCTGACTGAAGAGCCCTTGGGCCTTGAGTGAACATCAGCAGTAGCCAGGCAGTACTTGCTATGGGCCTGAGGCAGTGGTAACCATAAGGAGAAACTCTTGCTTGAGGAAAGAAGAGAGAAGAGTGGGAAGGATTTTGTCTTGTGTCTTGAGTACCAGCTCAGCTGCAGTAGAATACAGCCTCAGGAAGATTTCTAAGGTTCCCGACTCCAGGTCCTGGCTTCCAGATGGCATCTCTGGACCCACCCAGGGACAGGGGGGAGACTTGATGCCCTGAAGGGAAGGACACAAGCTGGCTGGCTTCACCACCTGCTGATTGTAGACTCCTTGGGCCTGAGTGAACATAGGCATTAACCAGGCAGTGGTCACTGCAGGCCTTGGATGAGACCCAGTGCTGTGCTGGCATTGAATCTAACCCCACACACTCCCAGTGGTGGTGGCCTCAGGGGTGCTTGTGTTACCCCTCCCCCAGCTCCAGGCAGCTCAGGACAGAGAGAGACTCCAGTTGTTTGAGGGAAAGTAAGTGGAGAGAACAAGACCCTTTACCTGGCAATTCAGAAAATTCTCCTGGATCTCACCCAAGACCAGCAAAGCAGTACCTCTGTGAGTCCACAAAAGCCACAGCATTACTGGGTTTGGGATAGCCCCTAATGCAGATACGGCTACAGTGACCAAAGACTTAGATCACAACACCCAGGTCCCTTTGAATACTTGGAAAGCCTTCCCAAGAATGACAAATACAAACAAACCCAGATGGTGAAGACTACAATAAATACCTAACTCTTCAATGTCGAGACACCAACAGACATCCAAAAACATCAAGAACTTCTAGGAAAACATGACCTCACCAAACAAACTAAATAAGGCACCAAGGACCAATCCCAGAGAGACAGAGATATATGACCTTTCAGTCAGAGAATTCAAAATAGCTGTTTTGAGAAAGCTCACTGAAATCCAAGATAAAACAGAGAGGAAACTCAGAATCCTATGAGATAAATGTAACAAAGAGATTGAAATAATTTTAAAAGAATCGGTCAGAAATTCTGGAGCCGAAAAATTCAACTGATATAATGAAGAATGCATTAGAGACTCTTTTTTTTTTTTTTTTTTTTTTTTTTGAGACAGAGTCTCGCTCTTTCACTCAGGCTGGAGTGCAATGGCATGATCTCGGCTCTCGGCTCACTGCAAGCTCCACCTCCCAGGTTCACACCATTTTCCTGCCTCAGTCTCCCAAGTAGCTGGGACCACAGGCACTCACCACCACGCCCGGCTAATTTTTTTTTGTATTTTTGGTAGAGACAGGGTTTCACGGTGTTAGCCAGGATGGTCTCGATCTCCTGACCTCGTGATCCGCCTGCCTCAACCTCCCAAAGTGCTGGGATTACAGGCATGAGCCACCACGCCTGGCCACATTAGAGTCTCTTAACAGCAGAACTGATCGAGCAGAAGAAAGAATTAGTGAACTTGAAGACAGGCTACTTGAAAAATACAGTCAGAGGAGACAAAAGGAAAAAGAACAAAAAAGAATGAAGCACACCTATAAGATCTAGAAAATAGCCTCAAAAGGGCAAATCTAAGCATTAAAGAGGAGGCAGAGAGATCAGAGTAGAAAATTAAGAGGATAAAAACAGAGAAGTTACAAAACCTACAGCAGAATACCAATGTTCAAATACAAGAATATTATAGAACACAAAGTAAATTTAACCCAAAGAAGACTACCTCAATACATTTAATAATCAAATTCCCAAAGGTTGAGGATAAAGAAAGGACTCTAAAAGCAGCAAGAGAAAAGAAACAACAGACAAAGGAACTTCAATACATCTGGAAGCAGACTTCTCAGTGAAAACGTTACAGGACAGGGGAGAATGTCATGACACATTTAAAGTGCTGAAGGAAAAAACTTTTACCCTAGAATAGTATATCCAGTGAAAGTATCCTTCAAACATAAAGGAGAAATACAGACTTTCCCAGATAAACAAAAGCTGAGGGACTTTATCAACACCAGACCTGTCCTACAAGAAATCTTGAAGAGAGTTCTTCAATCTGAAAGAAAAGGACATTACTGAGCAATAAGAAATTATCTGAAGCTACAAAACTCATGAGTAATAGTAAGTCCACAGCCAGGCACAGTGGCTCACACCTGTAATCCTAGCACTTTGGACGGCCAAGGCAGGCGGATCACGAGGTCAGGAGATCGAGACCATCCTGGCCAACATGGTGAAACCCCATCTGTACTAAAATACAAAAAAATTAGCCAGGCGTGGTGGCACGGACCTGTAGTCCCAGCTACTCGGGAGACTGAGGCAGGGGAATCGCTTGAATCTGGGAGGTGGAGGTTGCAGTGAGCCGAGATCATGCCACTGCACTCCAGCCTGGGCAACAGAGCAAGACTCCATCTCAAAAAAAAAAAAAAGTAAGCCCACAGAAAAACATAGCTGGGAGATGAAGTTAAAGTGTGGAGTTTTAGGTTTTTCTTTGCTGGTTTGTTAATTTGTTCGTTTATGCAATCAGTGCTGTCAGCAGTTTAAAATAATAGGTTATAAGATAGTACTGCAAGCCTCATGGTAATCTCAAATGAAAAAACATAAAACAGATACACAAAAAATAAAAGCAAGAAGTTAAATCATAACAACATAAAAAATCACCTTCACTAAAAGGAAGACAGGATGAAAGGAAAGAAGGGAGAGAAGACCACAAAATAACTAGAAAACAAATAACAAAATGGCAGAGTAAGTCCTTACTTATCAATAATAAAATTGAATGTAAAGGGACTAAACTCTCCAATCAAAAGACATAGAATGGTTGAATGGATTTAAAAAAAAAAAAAAAAAAGACCCAATAATCTGTTGCCTACAAGAAACATACCTACCTATAAAGACACACAGAGTGAAAATAAAGAGATGGAAAAAGATATTCCATGCTAATAAAAACCAAAATAAAAAACAAGCAGGAGTGGCTATACTTATATTAGACAAAATAGATTTCAAGGCAAAAACTATAAAAAGAGACAAAGAAGGTCACTATATAATGACAAAGGGGCCACTGCAGCAAGAGGATATAACAATTGTAATATATATATGCACCCAACACTGGAACACCCAGATATATAAAGTAAATTTTATTAGAGCTAAAGAGAGGTAGACTCCAATACAGTAATAGCTGGAGACTTCAACACCCCACTTTCAGCATTGGACACATCATCCAGACAAAGAATCAACAAAGAAACATTAGATTTAATCTGCACTATAAACCAAATGGATCTAATAGATATTTACAGAACATTTCCTCCAAGATCTGCAGAATACACATTCTTCTCCTCAGTACATGGATCATTCTCAAGAATTGACCATATGTTAGGCCACCAAAACAAGTCTTAAAATTTTCAAAGGCCGGGCGCGGTGGCTCAAGCCTGTAATCCCAGCACTTTGGGAGGCCGAGACGGGCGGATCATGAGGTCAGGAGATCGAGACCATCCTGGCTAACACGGTGAAACCCCGTCTCTACTAAAAATACAAAAAAAAAACTAGCCGGGCGAGGTGGTGGGCGCCTGTAGTCCCAGCTACTCCGGAGGCTGAGGCAGGAGAATGGCGTGAACCCGGGAGGCGGAGCTTGCAGTGAGCTGAGATCCGGCCACTGCACTCCAGCCCAGGAGAAACAGCAACACCCCGTTACTAGATCGGAAGAGCGTCGTGTAAATTTCAAAAAAAAAAATTGAAATTGTATCAGGTATCTTCTCCAACCACAATGGAATAAAACTAGAAATCAGTAACATGAGAAATTTTGGAAACTATATGAACACACAGAAATTAAACAATGTGCTCCAGAATGACCAGTGGGTCAATGAAAAAACTAAGAAGGAATAACACAGAAACAGAAAATCAAATACCACATGTTCTCACTTATAAGTGGGTGTTAAACATTGGGTACACACGGACACAAAGATGGAAACAATAGACACTGGGGACTCCAAAAGGAGGGAGTAAGGGGAGCAAGGATTGAAAAACTACCTATTGGGTACTATGTTTACTATTTGTGTTACAGATTCAATAAATGCTCAAACCTCAGCATCATGCAATATATCCATGTAAAAATCCTGGATATGTACTCCCTGAATCTAAAATTTTTTTAAAAAAATTACAAAGAGAAGGAAGAGAGACTGGAGAAGGCAAAGAGATAAGTTAGGAGAGTTGGCATTAGGCAAGGCAAGAGATAATGAAAATATAAATCAGAACAGCAGCAATGAGTAGAGAAGAAGGAATCTATGCCCAGGGCTTGATGGAAGTTTAATTCACAGGATTTATGGGCTGATTAAATTGGGGGTGGTATTGAGAAAGCTATATTATAATGCTTTTTCTATGTTCCATTGAGATGACCATGAAGATGCCAATATCGTCATCAAAGAAAAATGGAATTTAGAAAAAGATCATGTGAAGGGGATAATGATGAGTTAAATGTGTTTTGCTGTATTTGTGTGTGTGTTGATTTTAAGCATGTTGAGGCCGGGCACAGTGGCTCACGTCTGTAATCCCAACACTTTGGGAGCCCGAGGTAGGAGGACCACTTGAGCCCAGGAGTTCAAGACCAGTCTAACATAAACATAGCAAGACTTCATCTCTATTTTTAAAAAATAAAAATAAAGGCCTGTTGACTCTGCTATACTAGCTGACATCCACACAGAGATATCCAAAAAGCTATTGGAAAATCATATCTGGTGCACTTAGGGTACAGATGATTAAGAATAGAGATTGAGATTCAATCACTAACAGAGATAGGGTGAAATGATCCACACTTTGAGTAGCAAGGCTCTAAAGTATCTTCCGGACTTTCTATTCTGTAATTGCCCAAAAATAAGGGAAGGTCGTTGACAACATAATAAAGGCTCTGGGAGTCCAGTGGAAGGGAATTTGAAAGAAAAAAGATTGAGATTGGTAGAACGAAAGTATAAAAGAGGATCCTTTGTCATTGACATCATTAAAGCTGGAGAAATTCTTCTTGTATATACATCAACAAAGTTTTATTTTTAAAATTTGTTGGTATGTGAAAAGGGGAATGATGAAAATAAGAAAAGGAATGCTTTAGGATACTTAGTCCCACTACTAACAAGGTAATGGTATAAACAAATGATTTAACAATAATGTAATAAAAAAGCCAGAACTCTGGCCGGGCGCAGTGGCTCAAGCCTGTAATCCCAGCACTTGGGGAGGCCGAGACGGGCGGATCACGAGGTCAGGAGATCGAGACCATCCTGGCTAACACAGTGAAACCCCATCTCTACTAAAAAATACACAAAAAAAAATTAGCCAGGCGAGGTGGCGGGCGCCTGTAGTCCCAGCTACTCGGGAGGCTGAGGCAGGAGAATGGCGTAAACCCGGGAGGCGGAGCTTGCAGTGAGCTGAGATCCGGCCACTGCACTCCAGCCTGGGCGACAGAGCGAGACTCCATCTCAAAAAAAAAAAAAAAAAAAGCCAGAACCCGAAAAGAAAGAAATATTCAAGACATCATTAATGCTTTCCTATAGAAGTTTATTTGCATGAAAATAGGTATTTGCATATGAAATAGGATACACCTAGACAGCCAATTTATTCACTTAAATAAAATCACGACCTGAAATGCTTTAAGCCAATATTTGAAAACACATCAGTGATTCAAAGTTAATATAGAGGACTTTAAGGAAAGAATTAAAAGCCTCAGGAAAAATCATGCTGCCAAAAGTAGAACGATAATGAGCTGAAGTTTCAAATTTTGTTCTTGCATTAGGTAATGCAGTTGGGCAGAAACTGCTCAGAGTAAATGTATTTCAGTGCTGCTAAGAGCCAAATGCCTTTCTTTTCCAGTCTGTGCACACTACAAAATCCCAAGTCTCTCAGGTGCCCTTCTTTAGGTCAAATAACCCTATGAGTCTACCCTCTCTTGCACACGAATCTTTATTTCTCTGCTTCCTCTGCAGTCAGAAGTGGTCACATCCATCTTGGCAATCTAGTGCATCAGATCATTTCTGCTTCAACAGCTGAGAGTCCCTCAGCACACTGGGACAGATTCAGGGAGGTAAATAATTATTCCCTACACTAAAAGATACCATTTATTGGACATTTTTAATAAGAAACAGGTGTGGATCTCAGCTAGCAAATTTAACTGTGCACAAAAAGCCACACTTTCAAATTGTTTTTCAGTCAACCTAAATTGGACTCTGAGCCCTAGTTCCCCGCAGCTGGCAAGAATCCAAATCTTAATCATTTGTGCTCACTTCCCCTCCCTTCTCCATGGGTTGTAAAACGTCCCAATACCAAACCAGTTATTAGTCATTGGTTCACACTGTTTACAGCTGAGAAGTCCAGTAACCCATGAGTTACAACTGAAACCACCTTTGCAAAAATTGTAATAGTGAGGAAATTATGACAGTGAAAGAGATCTGGCCTAACAAACTCCATATTGCCTTTAACCTCCAAATTTCCCTTGGTCATTCCTCAGCATGGGCCAAGCTAACTTTGGGAGAAATTTACTTTATAGTTTAAATGGTAGTAGCCCTTCCCCAAACTAAACTGCCTTTGTAAAACTAATAAAAGGCCACCAGGTTAGGAGAATGAGAGGAGCTTTAATTCTGCTAAGATATAGATGTAGTTAAATGATTATCAGCCATTATTCCAGAGGTCACAAGATTTGCAACTTCCCCAATTACTAGAGCCTAAGTGTATTAGTCCATTTTCACACCACTATAAAGAACTTCCCTGAGACTGGATAATTTATAAAGGAAAGAGGTTTAATTGACTCACAGTTTTGGCAGGGGAGGAGCCTCAGAAAACTTATAATCATGGCAGAAGGGGAAGCAGGCACCTTCTTCACAAGGCAACAGGAGAGAGAAGTGAAGTGGAGAAAGACTCTTATAAAATCATCAGATCTCATGAGAACTCACTCACTATCACAAGAACAGCATGGGGGAAAATGTCCCCATGATCCAATCACCTTCCTCCCTCATACATGGGGATTACAGCTCCCTCCCTCAACACATGGGGATTACAATTCAAGATGAGGTTTGACTGGGGACACAGAGCCAAACCATATCATTGCATCCTGGCCCCTCCCAAATCTCATGTCTTTCACATTTCAACACCAATCATGCCTTCCCGCAGTCCCCCAAGTACTTAACTCATTCCAGCATTAGCCCAAAAGTCAAAGTCCAAAGGCTCATCAGAAACAAGTCAAGTCCCTTCTGCCTACGAGCCTGTAAAATCAAAAACAAGGTAGTTACTTCTGAAACACAATGGGGGTATAGGCATTAGATAAATTCTCCCATTCCAAAAGGGAGAAATTGGCCAAAAACGGGGCTAAGACCCCAAACAAATCTGAAATCCAACAGGGCAGTCATTAAATCTTAAAGCTCCAAAAGGATCTCCTTTGACTCCATGTCAAACATCCAGAGCACACTGATGCAAGTGGTGGGCTCCCATAGCCTTGGGCAGCTCCTTTGCAGGCTGGCATTGAGTGCTTGTGGCTTTTCCATGCACATGGTGCAAGCTCTTGGTGGATCCACCATCCTGGGGTCTGGAGGATGATGGCCCTCTTCTTACAGCTCCACTAAGCAGTGCCCCAGTGAGGGTTCTGTGTGGGGGCTCCAACCCCACATTTCCCCTCTGCACTGCCCTAGCAGAGGTTCTCCATGAGGGCTCTGCCCCTGCAGCTGACTTCTGCCCAGACATCCAGGCATTTTCATACATCCTTGGAAATCTAGGTGGAAGTTCCCAAAGCTCAATTCTTGTCTTAGGTGCACCCACAGGCCCAACACCAAATGGAAGCCACCAAGGCGTGAGGCTTGCACCCTCTGATGCAACAGCCTGAGCTGTACTTTGGCCCCTTTTAGCCACGACTGGAGCTGGAGCAGCTGGGACAAAGGACACCAAGTCCCTAGGCTGCACAGAGCAGGGGAGTCCTGGGCCCAGTCCACAAAACCAGTTTTTCCTTCCAGGCCTCTGTGTCTGTGATGGGAGGAGCTGTTGTGAAGGTCTCTGACATGCCCTGGAGACATTTTTCCCATTGTCTTGGCTATTAACATTCAGCTCCTTGCTACTTACGTAAATTTCTGCAGCCAGTTTGAATTCCTTCCCAGAAAATGGGTTTTTCTTTTTTACCTCATGGTCAGGTTGCATATTTTCCAAACTTGTATGCTTTACTTCCTCTCGAATGCTTTGCCACTTAGAAATTTCTTTTGCCAGATACTCTAAATTATCTCTCTAAAGTTCAAAGTTCCACAGATCTCTAGAGCAGGGTCAAAATGCCACCAGTCTCTTCATTAAAGCATAGCAAGAGTAACCTTTGCTCCAGTTCCTAAGAAGTTCCTCATCTCCATCTAAGACTACCTCAGCCTGGACTTCATTGTCCACATCACTATCAGCATTTTGGTCAAAACCATTCAAGGAATCTTTAGGAAGTTCCAAACTTTCCCACATCTTCCTGTCTTCTGAGCCCTCCAAACTGTTCCAGCCTCTGCCTGTTACCCAATTCCAAAGTTGCTTCCACATTTTCAGGTATCTTTATAGCAGTATCCAACTCCTGGTACCAATTAACTGTATTAGTCTGTTTTCACACTGCTATAAAGAATTTCCCTGAGACTGGGGAATTTATAAAGGAAAGAGATTTAATTGACTCACATTTCTGCATGGCTGGGGAGGCCTCAGGAAACTTACAATGATGGCAGAAGGGGAAGCAGACACAGAACCAAACCATGTGACTAAGATTGGCCTTTTGGGATATCTTTACAGGGTTTTGCATTTCTGAAGACCAGATGACCCCACTTGTACCAGCAACTTCTCTGTAGCCCCCACCCAGAAGGGGACTCAGTACAAAAGAACTGTTTTCCACACCACTATGATTGCATCCCCAACCAAGCAACAGCACCCATTCCCTAGCCCCCCCTGCCCACCAAACTTTGAAAAACCCTCACCTCCAAATTTTCAGGGAGGTTGATTTGAGTAAAAGTAAAACTCCAGTCTCCTGTTTGGCTAGGTCTATGTGTATCAAACTCTTTCTCTATTGCAATTCCTCTGTCTTGATAAATCAGCTCTATCTAGACAGTGAGCAAGATGAACCCACTGGGTAGTTTCACAATTACTTCCTGCCTCCTGGGTTACATACATTCATCAGGAAGCAAAACAGAAGCCATATTAAAGTCTCTTTAATAACTTCTCAATGACTGTGCCATGGTCTTGTGTGTGTGTGTGTGTGTGTTTTGTTTTTTGTTTTTTGTTTTTTGTTTTTGAGATAGGGTCTCACTCTGTCGCCCAAGCTGGAGTGCAGTGGCACAATCCTAGCTCAAAGTAACCTTGAATTCCTGGGCTCAAGCAATCCTCCCACCTCAGCCTCCCAAGTAGCAGCTGGGACTACAGGCACATGCCACTATGCCCAGCATTTTTTTTAGAGACATTGCCTCACTATGGTGTCAAACTCCTGGACTCAAGCAGTCCTTCTTCCTCAGCCTCCCAAGGTGCTGGGATGACATCATGAACCACCATGCCTGGCCCACATAAGTTATATAAAATTAAGGTGTACAACATCATTTGTACATGAGGCAAAGATTTTAAGGTGTACATCATGTTGTACACCTTAATTTTATACAATAAAAAATAGCTATATGTGGGCCAGGCTGAGGTGGGAGGATTGCTTGAGCTCAGCAGTTCGAGACTAGCCTGGGCAACACCACTCCGGTGATGTTGAGCTCAAGCGATCCTCCCTCCTCAGCCTCACAAAGTGCTGGGATTATAGTCATGAGCCACTGTGCTCAGCCCCACAGTCTTGTTCTAACCCACAGGTTACATCTCAGACTTTTGCCTACCCTGATTCTACATTTTCACCTAGAAAAATATCCAAGTTCCTAGGCCCTTGTTGCCATCATGAGGAATGTAGACAACCTTAGGCAAGGATTACAGGAACTGAAATAAGACTGAGTATAAAGGACAGAGTCAAGGAACCAGCCAGGCCTATACAAGGGCCCAGGAGTTCATGGTCAAGGTGTATGTAGAGCTCTTGAGCTACAGGAGTAATCCAGTGGTGGGTGCCAGAGGAGTGGAAAGAGCCCACTGAATTGAGCAGTTAAGGAAGTCATTGGTCACTTTGATGAAAGCCACTTCAGAGGAGTGATAGGAAGGGAAATCTGACTGAAATGCGCTTAAGTGTTTTTAAGAAGTAAGAAATGGATACAGCCAGCTTAGTCTGTTCTTTTGAAAATATGATAGCTAGAGGTGATTTCGGGGTTTGTCAAGTCTTGTTACAGTTTTTTCTTTTGTTTTGTTATGTTTTTTGAGGTAATAGCAGCTTGAGTATCTTTAAAGGCTACAGGGAAGATGCCAGGTTGAACACTTAAGAAAGAGAAATATCAGAGGAAGCTCTCCTTATTCTAGCAGAGATGGGAGAGGAGAGACTTAAAAGCACAGAGAAAAGGGCTGGTTTGTAAGAGGAGAAAGGAAAAGGATGTGCCCGTATGAATACAGGAACAGCAGTGAGGGTGGGGGCCAACTTAGGTAATTTTCAGGTCATAAGGTCAGGAAGTTGTGGGAGTTCAAACCTCAGGGCCTCATTTTTCTGTAGTATAAGACAACACTATCTGCCAAGTTATGGAGTGGACAGTGGGTTTGAGGCATGAGGCAAAGGTTTTAGTCTCATTTAGTTTATTTGTTCTTGCACATAAATATAGTGACCTCACTTAAATTCACTCATTAATTCTAATAGTTTGATAATTATTTTAGATTTGGTAGATACACATTCATGGAACCTACAAGTAATGACAGTTTCATTTCTTCCTTTATAAACATTGTGCCTCTTATTTATTTTCCTTGCCTTGTGGCATTGGTTGCGGCTAGTCTTACACTAATTCTTTGGTAGGGGAGTGCACACCACATGGAGACCACTATACCTTATATGAAGCAGATTTGGGGTCTCAGTTTCTCACGGAAAACTTATTTTTCTTCATCCCACACCACATCTGGGACAAGATCACTTCTTTCCTAGCCCTATGGCAGAGTTTTCTAGTTACCCTCACTAGAAAACTTTATTTCTTAGGTGGCAGCTTTGGTCTGGGATCCTAATTCCAGCTCCCCACCTCCCACACAGCCAAGGCCACCTCTCTTGAGGGGATGGGCCTAGCCTCACGTGGTCCTCCTGGAGTGCCAGCCTGGGATTGCCTTCATTCCTTGCAGTAGCAAAATGGACTTAGTAACCTGGATATTTTTCTAGGTTGTGGATGTTCAGTGGTAGCCCCTATATCCGATGCTTGCACCCAGTCCTTTGGGCCACCCGAACATCAGCTTGGGTGCTATGAGTTCTTTTCTTGTTACTGGCACCTGGTGACTTCCCTTTCTTACTTCCAGTTCAGCTCTGAAATTATACCATTTTAACCAACACTGTAGTTAAGTGGAGTGGGCACTGGGGTCACATTGGCTCAGTCTGTCTTGCTGCTGGTTCCTTCATGGTGCGAATCTACAGATTTACACGGTTTTCTTCAAGAGGCCTCAACAACCCAGGCGGAAAGATGAAGAGAGCAAAGGTTGCATTTATCTTAGTCTGGGCTTTGTAGGGCAGACAAGATAGAAAGACGGGAATGAGATGGCATTGAGGACAGTGGCGGGAGGATGGTAAAGTGATGTACTATGAAATCTCCATTGGAAGGGGAAAGGAATTGAGTCCAGGAAGGGGGTAAAAACCTGAGAGGGAGGGGTAAAGGAATTGTGCAAATAAGTTAGGAGAGCAGATGTTCTAGAAATAAAAGAGTATGGGAACAGGCAGGCCAGGAGATCATGCTCAGAGGGCATGGATAATGGAGCATAGGCCTTAAGAATACGGTCATTTCCAAAGGGTGTCCAGACCGTGGAAATGGATTACCGAAATGTAAAGCGAGCAAAGCCTGCTGGAATTTGATCCCGGCTGGTGATGCTTCAGATTTCTCTTATCTTCTATCTTATCTTCCAGACTCTTAGGTCAACTATTTCTAATCCTTACAGTTATCTATGAAAATGTGATCTTAGCCAGAGGGTACCAAAGGCTGATCCAGGAGCCCCTGAAATCAGTGCTGCCTAGAAGCTAGGCACATGAACTTGGGAGTCAGACTGCCTGAAATTGCATCCCTCCCTGATGTGTTTCCCTTGGACAAGTTCTCTAACACCTCTGAACTTCAGTTCTCTCATTTCTAAAATAGGGATACTAGCACTGTCTACCAGATAGGGTCATTCTGAGGAGTAAATGAGATGATACATGTAAAGTGGTTGTATCTGAAGCTGGCACATAGGAAACACTAAGAAAATGTCAACTGCTACACTTGGAGGTGAGGAAAGTGCTGCTGCAGAAATACAACCATTTCTTTGGTGCTTACAGAAGAAAGGGTGACTCCAAATACTTCTATTTCATTTAAATAAAAGACGATTTGTTTACTTGTGATTTTAATAAAGTTACTAAAATCTGGTGTTCACACCCTAGAATTTGCCCTTTACCTGAGTTTCATGGGGACTCGAAGCCTCCTATATGGGCCTTGTCCCCATCCCCAGGAACACAGCAAATCACTTCTGCACATTTGCACATGCTGATAACATTCCCCCAGTTTGGAGGAAGGATGCTTTTTTTGCCGCATTATCAAAGTGTCTTGAGGTTGGTAAGATTTTCTCTTGCTGTTGTTCTTGCTTTTGAGATATAAACTACTGTTTGGCTTCATCAACCTCAGTTTAAGTTGGGAAGGGTTGTCTGGCTAACTCTGTAGTGGGCAGTGAAACATTTTGCAGCCACAGTGTTGGGAGGCCATAATGTTCCAATAAATAGATATTTAAATGCCTATTCATTGACTTGCATGATTCCTTACCACCATTCTGGTGTCTCTGCAGATACTGAAAAGAAATTGTCATTTGAAAAGGCTGGCTTGTTTGAGATGTGCTAATTTCACCCCATAAACACTGAAGAGCATATATGCGGCGATTTTCTACGTCACATATTTTGCAGACTTTTAACTTGGGAATTCCTATGCTAAATAAATTGGAAAAGCCCAGGCAGGTTAAGAAAACAAGGGCACTAGGTACCTCAAAGTGACAAGCTCACTTAGATTCTTCCTGAAACACAAAGACCACAAACATCCACAGTCACCTGGTGGCTGAGCTGGGCTTAGAAGTCAAGTGCTGTGCAACCCTGGTTGGAAATGGAGGCCATTATTCTAAGTGAAGTAACTCATGAATGGAAAACCAAATATCGTATTTTCTCACTCATATGTGGGAGCTAAGCTATGAGGACGCAAAGGCATAAGAATGACACATTGGACTTTGGGGACTTGGGGCAAAGGGTAAGGGGTGGCAAGGGATAAAAGACTGCACGTTGGGTACAATGTACATTGATCAGGTGATGGGTGCATCAAAATCTCAGAAATCACCACTAAAGAACTTAATCATGTAACCAAACACTACCTGTGCCCACAAAAATCTATTGAAATTAAAAACTTAAAAATTAAAAGAAAAAAGAGAGAGGAAAGGAGACACTGCACAGCGACAAAATATTTAAATACTTTCTGCATTTACCTCAATCTGAAACTACTAACGGAAGTTCTTTAAAATCCATTTACTGCTTGGAGCTCTCTCCCAAGGACAGCCTTCCCCATTTCAAAAACTTGAACAAAAATTCCACAATAACATCAAATATCCATTTGGTGTTCATATTTCTCTGAATACTCAAAATTATTTTCAACAATTGGCTTATTTTGATAGGAACCAAAAGCCACAATTTGGCTGACTGTGATATCTCTACACTGCCTTTAATATATTGCTTCCTTTTTCTCTGTTTTTTCGTCTTTCACTTATTAAGGATATAGAGCTGTTTGTGCTACAGAAATCCCTCATTCTATATTTTGCTGATTAAATTGCCATGGTGCTGTTTAACATGTCCCTCTGTCCTGTATTTCCCATATTTGATTAAAAGAAAGAAGTCAAGTGCTGTGGATCTCAGTCTAGGCTCCTTGGCATGACCCACTTTGTGGCATGAACTTGGAGCTGAGTTGATCTGCAATGTCTCATCAACATAAATAACTGCTTGGTGGGTAGAAGCCTCAAAGGGCAGACAATTTTGTATTAAAGAGTAAGACCTGGAGAATTCAAATCCAAGTCTATTCTACTACGTAAATTAGCCAATTTCACAATGGATAATAGGAAGCACTACTTTTCATTGCCTGTCTGAAACTAGGAAGTCTTTTGCAGCAGTACATTTTATTTGGAGCAAAATATCTTTTATTGTGCACTCCCAGAATCATGATCTCATTTTCCAAAGTGTTAGTTCTGAAAACATAACTAGCTGAAATCAATTTATCCCTTTACATACATTAATTTTGCAGACAATTTTTCGTGGATACCTCCCTTAAAGGCTAACACTAAATGAGATACATTTATGCTTGCAACTACAATTTATCTTAGTTAATGAGCCTTTTTGCTCCTTGAGGGGGATTTTTAATCTTCCGTCAAAGCAAAGGGACTTGGGAGAGGGCAGGTATGTCGAACTGTCCACAGAGAAAATAACCAGAGAAACCAGTTTAAACTAATTCAAGACAAGGGGGAAGTTGCCATCTGTAGGAAATCTTTTGGGGCTCTATCTCCAGATTAATCCTGTGTATTGTCTCCTGACATATAATCCCCTTGCCCTCCTACTTAGCAATACCTTCGCTCATTGTTGTAGTTGATATATCTCCCTACAGAAATCAGGAGTCCCACCAAACAACCAATTTTACTAGAAAGGTCTCAAATCCAGGTTGTTCAATGTAGAAATACTTCCATGCCAATTGGTAAGTACCTGCTTCTCCAAGCCCCTTTGAGTGCTCCCTACCACACTAGCCTGACCACCCTAGCCCTGGAGAGCCCCAAATGGGTGTTGCCTGGGCACTTAGTGTCCACTGGCCTTCAAGCTAGCCCACTACAACACCCATGCACCATCATCCATCCTTATGTATCCGCCTAGCCAGAGAAGGCTCAATCCCCTGCTAGGGAGATGACACTCCAGTGGGCAATGTTGGCACCCACTGAACAAATGTTCAAGTGTCCATCTGGTCTCCAAGGCTGTGGCCCACCATTGCAGGCTCGCACTTTCTAGCAGTTGCCATTGCATGGAAACCTGTGGAAACTACATCCTCCACACAGTACCAAGAAGAGTATTCTATATTTTGAATGCCACCTCTGATTGAAAGTATGCTCACTATTTTATTTTCTCCAACATATTTCATTTTCATTGAGTGCAATACTGTTCTATTTTCTTCAAGAAAACATGCATCCTTATTCCCTCACCCCAACATGAAAAGTCCACATGAACTTTCTGAAACGATTCATTTCACAGAAGAATCTGAAATTGCTTCCAATCTCTGCAGTTCTTCCCTATGCTTGCATTTCAATTAAGATGAATGTAGGAAGGTACCCCCCATCTCCATCTCCAAAGAGAAAGACAAACATGCATAAGCAGTTTGCCTCTCTGAGTTCTCTTATTTTTCTCCCTCTAACCCTCATTGTTTACAATGCTGCGAAGAAAAAGTTCATTTCATTAAATATATTAATAGAGGGAAGTGGAATGACATAAATAATAAATCATCGGATGTTTAAACAAGACCAAGCTAGTTTTATTAAAGATAGTTTGCCACACAGATTTAAGCAATTATACGTTTATGTGTTTGTTTCTCTTCTCTCTATAATTCTCCCTCTGGTTAGATATTATTGTCTGTCATAGACTATGGTTAAATATCATCTTTCCCCACCTTGTTTTTCCCTTAAGCTATCTAATTCTTAGTGTTTGACTTCATAAACTGAGGTATTTCTATACTTTATTCTTTTTAAATTCTTTACTTCTTTTCTTTTAATTAAGGCTTTCTTTCTTTATTCCTATTGGTTTGGAAGCTATAGATACTATTCCTTTAGTGATTTTTCCTTGAAATTTTAATATTTTAACATTCATATCTTGCTTAACAAAGTTAAATTAAAATATCTCCATTCTAGGCCAGGAGCGGTGGCTCATGCCTGTAATCCCAGCACTTTGGGAGGCTGAGGCAGGTGGATCACCTGAGTTCGGGAGGTTGAGACCAGCCTGACCAACATGGAGAAAGCTTGCCTCTACTAAAAATACAAAATTAGCCAGGTGTGGTGGTGCATGTCTGTAATCTCAGCTACTCGGGAGGCTGAGGCAGGAGTATCACTTGAACCCGGGAGGTGGAAGTTGCGGTGAGCTGAGATCGCACCATTGCACTCCAATCCAGGCAACAAGAGCGAAACTCTGTCTCAAAAAAAAAAAAAAAGAAAAGAAAAATAAAATCTTTATTCTAAAGCAATGTAATCCATAGGATAATTTTTTTTTTTTTTTTTTTTTTTGACACAGGGTGTTACTCTGTCACCAAGGCTGGAATGCAGCAGCGCAGTCACGGCTCAGTACAGCTTCCACCTCCTAAGCTCAAGTGATCTTCCCACCTCAGCTTCCCAAGGAGCTGGGACTACAGGTGCAAGCCACCATGCCCTGCTATTTTTTAAAATTTTTCGTAGAGATGGGGGTGGATCTCACTATATTGCCCAGGCTGGTCTCAAACTCCTGGGCTCAAGCACTCCTCCTGCCTCAGCCTCCCAAAGTGCTGGGACTACAGACATGAGCCACTGTGCCCGGGCCACAGAAGGGTTCTTTTCTGATCATCTTCACTCTTCTTTTATATTGCTTTGGATAACCGTTTTAATTTTGCCTCTCTTCTGTTTCCAAGAGTTAGTATTTTTATAGTTATTTCACATTATCAGTATTTTCGATTTGCCCATCTGTTTACCAATTTTTAATCATCACTCCTTCTTGCATCTTACTTCATTCTGGATTCAACTTACTTCTTACTGAAGTACGTACCTTTACAGCTTTTTCAGTGAGAGTATGTGAATTGTAGATTTAATTGTTGTTTCTCTGAAAACACTTCTCTTTGACTTTCATTCTTCTATGATAGTTTAGTTGCATTTAAAATTCTGGATTGGTCATAACTTTACCTCAGCAGGACAAATATTGTACTACATTATGACTTCTTTTGTTGCAATTGAGACATCTGCTTTCAATCTAATTTTGCTTTCAATCTAATTGTCTTTCTTTCATAGGTAACCTATTTTTGTTTTTTCCTCTCTGGTCCCTTTTAAACTTTTACTTCATTTGCCACTTGACCACTATGTGTCCTCGCGTGGATTTATTTTTTTAGTTATTTTACCCAGAACCAATTCTGGAAAATTTGGGGCCATTATCTCTTTGAATATAACATCTTCCCCATTCTCTCTCTCAGTCATTTCTTCTTCTGGAACTTCTCCTGGGTATATATTTTAGAAGTCCTCATTTGCTTTTCCATTTCTTTGCTTTTCTTCCTTTTTTTATTTTTCATCACTTTAACGCTCTGTGCTACTTTCTGAGAAATTTATTCAGATTTATATTTTAGTTTATTGATTCTCTCTGAGCAGTGTTTAACATGCTGTTAAAGTCCATTAAGATTTTAATTTCAACAAACATATATTTTAATTCTAGAAGTTCTACATGTCTTTTTAAAATCTGCCTAGATATATAGAGACTTGGTCTCTTCTAGTGTTTTCAATTATTTCTTTATGTCTTAGGCCACTTCTTTTATAATGTTTATCCAATAATTCTATAATCTGAAATTATTGGGGTTCTAATTTTGCTGCGTGTTATGTCTGCTAACTCTTGCTCTTCATGGATTTCCACTAGCATTTTAAATTTCAAATTATCAGCTCCTCTTCAGTGGGATTTTTATCTGTGAGATTACATGTTGCTTAGGTTGAAGATGTGGCCCTCCAGAGAGTTTTCATCAGGAACTCCAAGATATTATCAGCCTGGACCACATTTCTTGCCGATTTCTTGAGTTGGGGATTCACTTTCAATACAGGAAATGTAAATTCAAGATCCAAATTACAAGGAGGCAGGCCCATAGTTGCAAGTTCTCAAGAGAATTTGTTTCCCCACAGAAGACAAAAACACAATAGACACATTTCCTTATTGTCTCCCGTGACAGTTGACAAGAGATTATTTTCTGATAAAACTTTCCTTGAACTCTTCTAGAGTGCCAGATTTATGATAGTGTCTCAGTTCCATCTCCCTACCTTGAATCATTCCAAAGCCTCCTCTCCTGTCTGTACAAGGCCTCTAAAACCCAATTCTCATGGTTCTTGGGACTGGCAACCCCTTTCCGTAACCTTCCTGAGAACATCCAAAGCTTCAGTTTCCATTTGTCAGTCTTGGGATTGCGGAATGGGTTGGTTTCTCTTTATGTTTGCCCTCTCTCTCCCACAAAGATTTTCTTTACTTTCCTGTGAACTCAGCTCCATATCCGAAATGAAGCTAGCTATAGAGTATTCAGCACTTCCATTTGTTTTGTATTGGGAGGACTGTCTGATCCTCTTGCTTGCTACGGTGTCATAAGTAGGTCTTTACAATCATAGGTCATAACTGTGTTTTAACTAAGATACATGTCTGAAGAAGAAAATAAAATTTACCCACGTTGGTTTTCGTCCAAACAATATTTCTCTGCCTTCAAAAGAATTTGCATCTAGAAGAATATCAACAGATAGGTACTGGCTTGTGCATTTAGTCAATTATATGAGAGAGTAGCAACCTGGAAAAATTATTGACTCACCACATTAATCTGGTATAACTAGAGCTTTTTTCTTCTGGTTATTTTAACTCAATATGTAATATGCCAAAAATATACATAGTTTTCTGACACCCAGATATTAGCATAACTACTTTTTAAATATAATACAAACTTTATTGCTGAGCAGTTTTTATATAGTACAACTACCAAACTTTTGTTTCTCCTAGACAATAATTTTGCAGTGACTTTGATTTGTTCTTCATCTACAATTAACAGACAAAACAGAATTTCAGAAATGGAGTTTCTTGTTGCAACAATTTCCTAGACATTTATGGAACTCTTGGAAATTTTTTCATGTATGTAGTATAGGGATCAAGAAAGCTAAATAGCCTCTGGTCCCATTATTACCTCCAAATAGGTAATAATGATATAAGCAGAAACATTCATGACCAAAACAAACAAACAAAAACCCTCTTTTTTTTTTTTTTTTGAGACGGGAGTCTCCCTCTGTCACCCAGGCTGGAGTGCTGTGGGCCGGATCTCAGCTCACTGCAAGCTCCACCTCCCGGGTTCACGCCATTCTCCTGCCTCAGCCTCCTGGGTAGCTGGGACTACAGGCGCCGCCACGTCGCCCGGCTAGTTTTTTGTAGTTTTTAGTAGAGACGGGGTTTCACCGTGTTAGCCAGGATGGTCTGATCTCCTGACCTCGTGATCCGCCCGTCTCGGCCTCCCAAAGTGCTGGGATTACAGGCTTGAGCCACCGCACCCGGCCTAAAAAACTCTCTTATACATTGAGCCACAAACCATTTGGCTGCAATGTCCTTATTCCCATCCATATATGGGAATACATATGTATGTATGTATGTAATACATATGTATATATATATATTTGTTTACATATGTATATATAAATACAAAATTTGGGGATCATTTTGATACCCTTGCATAAGGTTTGATATTTTATGGTTTCCAAGCTTTACACTCGGGTAACAGTGACAAACTCAAATGATTTTCAAACATTTGATATTCTTTTTCCTTCTCTAGAAATATTAATAGTACTTTTATATTGCTACCATTTGTTGGGCAAATGTTATGCGACAAGTAAATGCTAAAGACTTGCTGCCTCATTTAATCCTCACACAATCCTATGCTTAGATGTTGTTCCCATTACACAATGAGGAAAGAGATAAGAAAATTTAATTAACATATCCTATCACTATGCTCCCTCAGGTTTGTTCTATTCTTAGTTACCCTGCTGTGCAGGTTTGTGCCTTGCCCCTATTCAGACACCCAATGCCAACACCAAAAGGAACAGATGCTCTGAACAAAAATTGAAATTGACCTTGATTTGTGTACTGGAAAAAAGACTCAGCCTTTTTTCTCAAAATTTTCCTCAAAATTATTTCCTTGCAAATAAAAGTTCTCATTCACTCAACAAATATTCATTGACCGCCTATTCTTGTATGCCAGACTTCTGATTATTAAAACTAAAATAGATAGTACTCACTGGATCACTTAACGCTACACTAAGGAGGGTGAAAAGGAGGAAAAAATGTAATCTAAAATATTCTCCTTAGTATAACAAGAAACTCAGCTGAAACCTAAATTTTGTTCACCACAGAAATCAGGAATATTTAGGGGCTTAGGAGGTAGATTAGGGGGTCCTTGAGGACATCCAGAAATGTGCCTTTCAGGAGCCTCATCCTAAGGAAAGAGATTCATAAAGAACAATTTGGGCACTAGGACAGTGGACAAGCTAAGAGGAGGCAGGTCTTCAGATCATCTGGATTTACGATGCAGTTCCAGAACCAAGGGGCTAAAGCAAAGGAGCTAGCAAAACCTATGACAGCCGAAATGCCAGGTGGCAATTGTGGCAGCTCCTTTCATGGGCAACAGGACCCACTGCCCATGGCTGTTGCAGTAAAGGGAGATTGTGCCTTCCTAGGACAGGCATCAGTGCCCTCAGCATGGGGCATGGGACTTGAGCAGCTTCAAGACAAACATCAGTTTTAGCCTCATTTTGTTTTGTTTTACATTTTTAATAATTGTATAATAGAGCCAGGATCTCACTATATTGCCCAGGCTGGAGTGCAGCAGCTATTCACAGTTGAGATACCACTACTCATCAGCACGGGAGTTTTGATCTGTTCCTTTTCCAACCTGGGCCAGTTCACCTCTCCTTAGGCAACTGGTGGTCCCTCTCTCCCGAGAGATCACCATATTGATGTTGAACTTTATGCAGACACTCCATTGGCATAGGACACTACAGCCCAGAACTCCTGAACTCAAGCCATCCATCCGTCTCAGCCTCCCAAGTAGCTGGGACTATAGGTGCACACCACCGTGCCAAGCCTGGCCTCATTTTGAATGCCACCAACAGTGACCCAGCTGCCATCTTGGGGGATTTGCCATCACCAATGTAAGGAAACCCCGTCTCTACTAAAAATACAAAAATTAGCTGGGCATGGTGGTGTGCGCCTGTAGTCCCAGCTACTCGGGAGGCTGAAGCAGGAGAATCGCTTGATTCTGGGAGGCGGAAGTTGCAGTGAGCTGAGATCATGCCACTGCACTCCAGCCTGGCAACAGAGCAAGACTCCATCTCAAAAAGAAGAGAAGAGAAAAGAAAAGAAACTCAAGTCTTAGGTCAGGCATGGTGGCTCACACCTATAATCCCAGCACTTTGGGAGGCAAAGATGGGAGGATCACTTGAGCCTAGGAGTTTGAGACCAGCCTGGGCAACATGGCAAGACCCCGTCTCCACTAAAAAATGAAATAATAATAATAATAGTAATTAGCCAAGTGTGGCAGCACACAACTACTCCCAACTACTCAGGAGGGTGATCCCAGGACTTTGAGGTTGCAGTGAACTGTGATTGGGCCACTGTACTCCACTCCAGCCTGGGTAAAAGAGCAAAACACTGGAAGAAGGAGAAGGAGAAGGGGAAGAGGAAGAGGAAGAGGTAGAAGAGAAAGAGGAAGAAGAGGAAGAGGAAGAAGAAGAAGAAGAAGAAGAAACCCAGGTCTTGAAGGATGAACTAAAAGTGAGTTTCCTAAGTTTTTTCTTTTCTTTTTCCTTCCATAGATAGATAGATAGAGAGAGAGATAGGAATACTTAGATGTATAGATACATGGATATATTTACTTCTATATATCTATATATAGCTCAAGCTCTGGGGTAACCTGCAACCCAGAATGGAAAGAGGGCACAGACAAAGGTAGCTCTAGAGAAAGTCTGCTGTCTTCAGCCACTGGGCCAGGAGGTGGGCTTCTGCAGGCTGTTACCCTTGAAACTTTCCCTGTCCCTATGCCAGGCAAGGACCAGCAATGAAGCGACAGCAGGAAATCTCCAAATTTCTAGACAGAAATGCCTTTCTTGGGATTATAGAACCAAATCAAATAAAAACATTATCGACAGAAAATGCCATTAAGTCCTTGAGTTCTAAGAAGGCTCTTGGAAAATTAAAAACAAGAAAGAAAAGGAAAAATTCTTCAGGCGGAAGACAAGGATCAGTCATGGAAATGTAGAAGAAAAGAATATGACTCATGAATTTCAGATACAGGATGAAAATGGATATTTAACAATTATACAAAAGATAGAATTAGGCAGTTGCTGGATATGATGCTGAAAACAGAATCCCAAATCAGCTAAAGCCCACTTCCGCCTATTTCTATTTCTTTAGAATGTTCCAAGAAAAAATTTCAAATACCCAACTATCTTATAATTTCAGATTTCTTTCACAGAATCATAAATCAAGCCAGAAGAAATTCCAAAAACTATTTAAACCAATTATCTGTTCCAGGAATGAGCAACACTTAACTGACTCAAAAGAAAAATTTAAAGGCATTTTGGAGGCACTTCTACCACCTCCTTTGTTCCCCTTTCTGATGCACAGCCCATCTCAGAGATGCCAGCTGTGGCTCCTTGGCAAATAGGAGGACAGAAAGAAAGGCTCACGCACCCCAACCAGTGTCATGGCCTGAGCAAGTCCTGAATTCTCCCTGTGATCTCTGCTTATTCCCAGAGCTGCTCTCTTGAGGTCAGGCTGTGATGTTCACCTGTTCCATCTCTGATCTGTCCCAAGTCACCCCCCTATGCAATAATTAGTTCATTCACCAGTTCCCATAAGGACCCATTCACTTCAAGCATTTTGTGAATTTTAATATAATATTTTCAAGGTTTAAGAGCTTGCGGCAAGAGATCACACACGAACGTGCAAGAACCTCTCCTATCTCTTATTCTCTCTTTTTGGAATCCTGTCTCAGTGTCTCCTCTTCATCCTGCATGCATGATCTCCCCACTCCCCAACCCCAGATTTTAATTTATTCATAAAAGTGTCTGTCTGTCTCCCTCTCTCTCATTCATGCACAGTCATCAAGGATTTCCCAGTCACTATTGCAAGCAGGCAAGACTTCCAAACAACTATAGCACTCTTATAAAGAAGAACTTCGATGCATTAAATTATCTCTATCTCAGTCCATCTATCCAAGTAGGATCATTTCTGAATTTAGAGTCAATATCCCCTTGTACTGTTCTCACAATCCCTCACTAAAGTCCTTGTAAGGAGTAAATTATGTAAAGCACTACCTGGTTTCTACATGCTGATGTCCAGTTTCTACCACTGATAGGTTTTATGTTTTCTTCAGTTTTCTATTGCTTTTATTGCCTATGCTTCAAGTAGGGTTCCCCCAAAAAGCAGGCACTGAGATAGGTATTTGAATGCAAGCAGCTAATTTAGGAGGTGATCACAGGAAGCTCTGGCAGGGGAGTTGGGAACATGAAATAGGAAACAGAAAGAAGCCAATATAGCCGGGCGCGGTGGCTCAAGCCTGTAATCCCAGCACTTTGGGAGGCCGAGACGGGTGGATCACGAGGTCAGGAGATCAAGACCATCCTGGCTAACACGGTGAAACCCCGTCTCTACTAAAAATACAAAAAACTAGCCGGGCGAGGTGGCGGGCGCCTGTAGTCCCAGCTACTCGGGAGGCTGAGGCAGGAGAATGGCGTAAACCCGGGAGGCGGAGCTAGCAGTGAGCTGAGATCCGGCCACTGCACTCCAGCCCGGGTGACAGAGCGAGACTCCGTCTCAAAAAAAAAAAAAAAAAAAGCCAATATAGAATGCATTTGTGAGCAGTTTATCACCATGGACAAATGGGAGCTTATCCTGCAGGGGATCTCTGGGAGATGGTGTCAAACAGGCCTTTCTAGGGGCAAGAAAGCTGAGGTATTCGTCCACCAACCTCTCCATCATTGGTTGAGGGTATCCCCTGGGGGCCTTCAGATCCTGCCACTTCTGACCCACCCTGCACAAGGCCCTCCCCTGTAGCCAGAGAAAGCCCTCAGGTAGAGTTGCAAGTGAATCCAGTAAGAAGCCACTGGCACTAATGGGTACTGGAAAGTTGAGTGCTTCCGAGTGTGGGTGGTGCACTACTTTGATCTGCGATGATGAATACCCTAGACCTGTTCAGCCTAGACTGTTCTCCTGCACTAGCCCCTGATGGAGCTTTTCCTGTAAAATATCGAACTGGCATAACACAACCAACTTGCACTCCAATCACCCAGCATGTTTGGCTCTGCTTCTTCTATTCTCTGGGAACAATTGCATAAGGATTCCTGTAACCTAGTGAACATAAGCAGAGAAGGCAAAGAACATACACGTCAGTGAAATATATGTGATATGCATCACTGTGTGCTGACATGGTAGATGACATTTAGTTCCAACGCTCTTCCCGCCATTTTGACAACTTGCTTTATCCCAATGAATTTTATCACTGTCATTCTGGATTTACAAGGAAATTCCCATTAATCACCAAAAGTAAAAAAAAAAAAAAA
>NC_045456.1:6946028-6975136 GCF_002776525.5 Piliocolobus tephrosceles | reverse complement strand
GGTTCACGCCATTCTCCTGCCTCAGCCTCCCGAGTAGCTGGGACTACAGGCGCCCGCCAACACGCCCGGCTAATTTTTTGTATTTTAGTAGAGACAGGGTTTCACCGTGTTAGCCAGGATGGTCTCGATCTCCTGACCTCGTGATCCGCCCGTCTCGGCCTCCCAAAGTGCTGGGATTACAGGCTTGAGCCACCGCGCCCGGCCCTGTCATAAACTTTTGATCTCAAAACATGATTTACTCTTATTTGAGTTTGCATGAATGTTAGATAATGAAATGATTTAAGTAAAATTAAGTAATTATGTAAGTATCTTTCTCAACTGGAGCCTGAAGTGGTGATATTTGTCTTTTTCACTCTGCCATCTCCCATTCTTTTGGCAAATTCCTTCAACATTCCCAACCAGTGTCCTGATATTTCAGTAGAAAGCAATGGTGTATACTGGAATGGAGGATGCTTAGGAGGTACAGGTGAAGCACTTTTGTGGCCCCACCCGGTCTTCCCAACATTTTCCTAATTTATATTTCCCGCTCATCTCACCTCTCAAAGTCCCTACTCCAGCTACATCTTATGTATATAGCAAACTAACATATATTAAGGCATAAATAGCTAAAAAGAGCTTAACGCTTTACAATTCCTTCAACATACTTTGCATTTTAAAAAGCACTGTTATTACTAGTGAAATCTTCGGTGATGTATGGAAAAGACTGCAGACATTTTTTTGTAGGAAGGCCTTTAGTGGCACCTGTCAAATCTCTCTCTTTGGGTAACTACCTTTTCTATCTTATATCAGTCTTTGAGGGGATCCTACTAAAAATGTCATGACACAACTGAGTGAATTGCCTATTTGAATAAGGGATAGGTTAGAATATAAATACACTTCTCTGCAAGATGTCCCCTTTGAGTTTAATTTCTATGGAGTTCTCTTTGTTTATCCCATCACGGTCCCAGAGAAAAAAAAACACAAAGAGAAGAAATCCTGAAAAGTAATTAAGTAGTAATGTGTGGCGAAGTCTCTGACAGGAAGTAAGTTTGTAGAAAAATAATTCCCCAGAGACTATCCAACCCATCTTATACTGCCTAAGGCATAGACTGTTGGTTGTTCTCTAACATTCATTCTTCCCCTCTTACAACCCCTGATTTTCAGCTAGGCACATGGTCACCAGGGTAAGGGCTACATTTCCCTGCCTCCTGTTCAGCAAAGTTGGCCATGTGACTAAGATCTAGCCAATAAGCTAGAAATGTGATGTCATCTAGTGATTTTTTTTTCATCTAGTGATCTTATCTGAGGAACTTTCTTAACAACAAGAGCACATGTTTTGCCCCTTCTCTCACCACCTTCACCTTCCTACCTCCATCTGATTAACATGTTGATGTGATGACTCTAGCTTTATTTGAACCATTAGGATGAGGCCATGCCCCAGGGATGGCAGAGGGGAGAGAGAGCTGGATGTAGCCTGAGCCTCTGATGACTTCGTGGAGCAGACGCATCACACGAGCCTTAGAAAGCTCCCCTCAGACTTCAAAGGCATCAAAGTGAGAAGCACAACAATTTCTATTGGAGGTTTAGTTTAAAAATTGGACTCAACTTCTCGTAGAAGAGAATGTCCTATATGTCATGCAGGCACATTCCCAAATCAGAAAGCTAATTTTATTACATATGTCAATACCCCAATGTTATCCAGAAGGTTTTCATAATATTCTTCTCTCTTATATCATTATGATATTTTTTTTTAATTGACACATAATAATCGTACACAAGTATACATAGTATAATGATCAAATCACACTAATTAGCATATTTACAACTCAAACACTTATTGTTTATTTTTTGAGGCAGTCTCACTCTGCTGCCCAAGCTGGAGCGCAGTGCCGTGATCTCAACTCACTGCAACCTCCACCTCCTGAGCTCAAACGATCCTCCCACCTCAGCCTCCCGAGTAGCTAGGACTACAGACAAGCACCACCACACACCCAGCTACTTTTTTGTATTTTTTGTAGAGACAGGGTTTCACCATGTTGCCCATGCTCAACCACTTATCATTTCTTTGTGGTGGAAACCTTCAATACCCTCTCTTCTAGCTATTTTGAGTATACATTACCTTGTTGTTAACTGTTTTCACCCTACTGTGCAATAGAACACCAGAAGTTTTTCCTCCTATCTAATTGTAACTTTATACTTGTTGACCAACCTCGCCTTGTCCCCCTCATTATGATTTTTGATGCCTGGATAATTACACCATCAGAGAAAAGTGATGAGAACATAGCCAATGTAATAACTTGTTAATTTAAAAATAATAATAACAAATAATCAGAATCATGAGTTTAATATTGGCTTTATCTGCACATTAGTAAGAACTCTTTTGGAAGCCGGGGAAAATAAGAGGCCTACAAGGCACTAGAAATATCTGTAATACACTGTACTTTATAAATAAGCATGTAAATGAGCAATTAGATGAATCCCAGAAAGTTTAATGATTTTTCTATTCCAATATATTAATAAATTATAACATTCAGGTTGCAATAAGACCAAAAGGTTTTTTCATGAAGCAACTAATATGGTCATATATGTTTTAGGAAGAAAAGAAGACGCCCATCACCAGGCATAGTGGTGTGCACCTATAATCCCAGCTACTCAGGAGGCTGAAGTGGGAGAATCACTTGAGCCTAGGAGTTTGAGATCAGCCTGGGCAACATAGTGAGATCATATCTCAAAAAGAAAAAAAAAGCGGGGGGGGGCTTACATTGCTCACAGTTAGGCTAAAAAAAGACCCCAAAATTCCTATTTTTGATACAGCCTTTGTTGAAATCAGCTTATAACAGTAGCAGGCACGCATTGCTTCACAAGATATGACTTCACATAGTGACAAATGTGAGAGAATGACATTCTTCTTCATTGGAAGGAAAAATTGTATTATTTCAGTATGAAAAATCCAAATTGGAAAAAATAGGCCCACGAGGTTCACTAGCAGGACACTGGTTGTTCCCTAATGACTTAAAACAGGAGTCTCTCACTCTCTGTTTACAGCATTTTACAATCCTCAGCCAAATCTTCTTGTGATTTTGTTTCACACATTGCTAAAAAACCAGATCCTCCTATACCCTCAGCAATTTCCCCAAAACAGTGTTCTTAACGTTGGCCCACATTAGAATCACTGTTAAACTTTAAAAAAGACCCATGCCCAGGGCGAATCCCAGACCACCAATTGGTGTTATTCTATGTAAGAACCTTTTGAGGCATGGGCTGAGTCACTAGCATTTTTCATATCACTCCAGGTGATTCTGAGGTGTAGCCTGGGGTGTGATCCCCTGCCACAAAGAAGCCCCACTCCACCAGCGTGGCTAGAGCAGACATCTTGCTTGAGTTAAATACTAGACTAAAAGTTAATCATGCCATCCCTTCCCCACAAACAGATCATATTTAGAGTTTCCCTTCACATTCTCCTACCTGCTTCATTTTAAAATAAAGGTATTGGCCGGGCGCGGTGGCTCAAGCCTGTAATCCCAGCACTTTGGGAGGCCGAGACGGGCGGATCACGAGGTCAGGAGTTCGAGACCATCCTGGCTAACACGGTGAAACCCCGTCTCTACTAAAAAATACAAAAAAAAAAAAAGCTAGCCGGGCGAAGTGGCTAGCGCCTGTAGTCCCAGCTACTTGGGAGGCTGAGGCAGGAGAATGGCCTAAACCCGGGAGGCGGAGCTTGCAGTGAGCTGAGATCCAGCCACTGCACCCCAGCCCGGGCTACAGAGCGAGACTCCGTCTCAAAAAAAAAAAAATAAAATAAAATAAAATAAAATAAAATAAAATAAAATAAAGGTATTGTCACAGCCTGATGCCCCTCACCAAAAAACAAAACCAGTGTGAACAGCAGGTGTTGCAGCAAAGAAAAAGTTAAACAATCTCAGGGCTGGCCAAGTGAGAAGAACAGGGAGAAATTGCTCAAGCCTATCTCCCCGAGAATTCAGAGGCTAGGGTTGTTTAAGGGCACTTTGGTGGGCAGGCAGTTAGGGTACTGGAACAACTGATTGGCTGGGGATGAAATCACGGGGTGGTCTAAAATTCTTTGAGCAGGTGAGTCAGTTCCCAGGAGTGAGGGGGTTCTCAGGACCAGGTGGTATCTCTTGGTCTACCGAAATGCAAGATCTGAAAAATACCTCAAAGAGCAGTTCTTTAGGTTTCACAATAATGATGTTATCTATAGAAATAGTCGGGGAAGTTACAAATCATGTGACCCTGGTTACGTGACTCTGGGGCAGTAAGCAACTTACAGGAAAACACATTAAGCGATAGCAGGTCATTGTTTAACTGTGCCTATTCTTTATCAAAGTCCAAGCTCCTGCCATAATTTTAACCTTGCCTTATGAATGCAGCTTCAATCTCCGGACAAGGAGGGAGGTCAGTTTCCCTTGCTTCAAAATTCAACTGTCCACTAAATTCCTCTCATAGTTATCTTGGCCACTGTGCTAGAATAAGCAAAACAAAAACAGAAACAAACAAAAAACAATTTAGCCTGTGAGGTTAGAAGCAAGATGGAGTCAGTCATGTTAGCTTTACCTCATTATTTATAATTCTGCAAAGGCAGTTTTAGCATTGAGAAAAGAGTGTTTTCCCAAAATAGTTCCCTTTCACAGTTTTGCAGTTTCTGGTTTAGCCCCAGTCTTCTCTAGATAAAACTGGATTTGTCCTTAGCAGGACAGAGAAGAGGTTAAAACAGTCAAGAAGCACTGATTCTTGGCCCTGAGTGAAGATCAAGAGAACAAATCAACACTCTCCTTCCTTTCCATTAACCCTAACCTCCTCCATCTCCATGTATCCTCTGTCCCAGGTAAGGGTACCAGCCTGCTGGTGCTCCTAGAACCATTTCTGTAAGAAAACTCAGGTAATAAATAGGGGCTGCATCCCCAAATCTCACTAAAATGAGAAAGGAAAACAGATGCTAATGGTGGTAATGTCTTGAGCCTTCTCACTCACTGGGAGTCTTACTATTTGAGAGTAATCTCTCTCGCCGGGCGCGGTGGCTCAAGCCTGTAATCCCAGCACTTTGGGAGGCCGAGACGGGCGGATCACGAGGTCAGGAGATCGAGACCATCCTGGCTAACACGGTGAAACCCCATCTCTACTAAAAATACAAAAAATTAGCCGGGCGAAGTGGCCGGCGCCTGTGGTCCCAGCTACTCGGGAGGCTGAGGCAGGAGAATGGCGTGAACCCGGGAGGCGGAGGTTGCAGTGAGCTGAGATCCAGCCACTGCATTCCAGCCTGGGCGACAGAGCAAGACTCCGTCTCAAAAAAAAAAAAAAAAAAAAAAAAAGAGAGTAATCTCTCTCTTCTCTAAGCAACAAGGTGGTGGTGATTGTGCTACTGCACCCCAGACCCCAAGTTCTTTGGTGCTTATGTAGGTAGAAATTTACACCAAGCCAAGGAGATTTTCTCAGGCAAGGTTTGATAGGCTTGTGCCTCCAGCCCACAAGGGAGCAGCATACAGTAAAGGGATCCCAAGGGAATCAGCTCTTGTCATTTTAAGGAAGTTGAGGTGGGAAAAGGGATGTTTAGGTGGGGTCCAAGCATGTTTAGGTGGTGTATTAGTCTGGTCTCATGCTGCTAATAAAGACATAACCAAGACTGGGTAATTTATAAAGGAAAGTGGTTTAATGGATTCACAGTTCCACATGGCTGGGGAGGCCTCACAATCATGGTGGAAGGTGAAGGAAAAGCAAGGACACATCTTACATGGCAGCAGGCAAGCGAGCTTGTGCAGGGGAACTCCCATTTATAAAACCATCAGATTTTGTGAGACTTACTTACTGCCACAAGAACAGTATGGGGGAAACTGCCCAGATGATTCTATTATCTCCACCTGGCCGTGCCACTGGCACATGGAGATTATTACAATTCAAGCTGAGATTTGGGCGGGGACACAGCCAAACTATATCAGGTGGGGTCTTTTCTATGCTTGCACAGTGCGACGTCATGCTCTAACATGCACTGCATGACCAGAAAACCGCAGATAAGACCCACCTTGGGCAGAGAGTTAAGTATTACAGTGAAAGTATAATGAAGAAAAAGTTGATGAAAGGTCCGCACTGAAGTCCATCTTGTCTTCAGGCAGCTGAATTTGGTCAGGTCCTTATTGGGAATGCCAGAGTCTTGCTTAAGCAACCTCAGAAAGCATCACCCAAAGAGATAAATGGTTTGGTTCTTCCTTTTATGGTTAGGAATTCAGCCTGGTCAGTTAAATTAGGAGAGGTCTCCCTTCCAGCTACATGACTTGGATTGGTTTGTTAAGGGAGGCAAAACGGCAGAGGAGGAATATGCTGGGACATGTGAGGCCACCAGGACCTGGGTTACCAGGCCACCAGGACTGCCAGGACTGAGTTTCTTCCCCATACCACCTCAGTTAAGGGAGAGGTGGATGTTAGAAGTTCCATTGTTAAGTAATTCTGGATGGACTTGTAATTCTGATTCACTCAGAAAATATGAAGACAATCTGATTCAAATTTCAAAACTGTTCTGCCATTGCTTTGCTGTGTGATGAAATCAAAACCTGGAAAAGGGGATTGATATAAGAGACAATGGTGTATAACCAATTTAAAAGTTACACTGAGTATCTGTTAAATTATATAAAATTGTGCTGGATGCAGTGGCACACCCCATGTTCCAGCTACCTGGTAGGATTGCTTGAGGATCCTACCTGGTAGGAGGAACTCCTGGGCAATATAGTGAGACACCATCTCTAAAAAAAATTGTTTTAATAAAAATTATATAAAATTGATTAACCTACTTGTAATACTTTCTCTTCTCTCCAACTATTCTTGAATCAGAGGCTTTCAGTAGTCACAGAGCAAGAAGAATTTCCATATTCAAAATGTTACACTTAAAATGTTGGAAATGTTTAGAATATTAATTAAATGAGCACTACCTGCTTCTTTAATTACATAGTATAAAGTGAATATTACCTTCAGATATTCAAATAAAACACATAAAACACTGAACATAAGTGCAGTCAAGTTTTGATTACCTATACTCATGGAAAAAAAAAGGTGACACAAATAATGGAAAATTAGAATATATTTCTGGAAGGAAAGACAAGTGTCAATTCTTCTAAAACTAATATATAAAAGCCATTCAAATCAGCGTGAAGATGAGAATTTTTTAGTGCCTGAAATGGTTTTCAAGTTCATATGGAAGAAAAAATACAAGAAAATAAAGCCAAAGAAAAATTAAAGAAAAATGGTAAGGGGATAATATACCTTTCCAGATTTAAAACTTACTGTAAAACTTATTGTATAGTATCTGCATAGGAAGAGACAAATAGATGACAGAACCAAGAATGGAGAATTCAGAAACAGATTCAAGTAAATATGGAATCTTACTATGCAACAAGGATGGTACTGCAATTCATTTTTAAACAAATTGTGCCAGTATAAATGGTTTTTCATCCGAAAAGAAACGTTACATCTCTACCTCACATTATGTTTTTTTTTAATTCCAAATGAGGATTACTGTTTTATATGTAAAAACTCTCAAAAATATTAGAATAAAAGAGAATCAATGGATAACCTTAGAGTGTGACCATCCTTCCTAAGCAAGACTCTAGTTCGAGTAAAAGCTACCATTTCATCTCACCTGAATTACAGCAATAAACTCTTAACAGGCCTGTCTGCATCTACCTGTGATCCCTACAAAAGATTCCCCACACAGGTGATCTTTAGAAAACCCTGTGCAACTGGACACAGCTGGATCTCCTGTGGTTATGTTCTCCCTTCCATCCTTAAAGTTGTATATTTGTGCTTTTTCTCTTTGTTTTCTTGAACTTTCCGTCTTTGTTGAGTTTTTAAAAATTGTATGTTTTCTATTTTATTTTTATTATTGCTTTCTTTATACTTTTATACCCAAGGGAATATAAATTGTTCTACCATAAAGACGCATGCACATGTATGTTCATTGCAGCACTATTCACAGTAGCAAAGACATGGAATCAACCTAAATGCTCATCAATTCTAGACTGGCTAAAGAAAATGTGGTACATATACACCATGGAATACTATGCAGCCATAAAAAAGAAAAGAATGAGGTCATGCCCTTTGCAGGAACATGGATGGAGCTGGAGGCCATTATCCTTGGCAAACCAACACAAGAACAGGAAACCAAATAACACACATTCTCACTTATAAGTGGGAGCTAAATGATGAGCACACATAGACACATAGAGGGGAACAACATACACCGGGGCCTACGGGAGGGTAGAGGGTGGAAGGAGGGTGAGGATCAGGGAAAATAACTATTGGTTAGTGGGCTTAATACCTAAGTAATGAAATAATCTGTACAACAAACCCCTGTGACATGAGTTTACCTATGTAACAAATTTGCACATGTACCCCCAAATTTAAAATAAAAGTTAAAAATAATAAGTTTTACTGCTATATTTGGATGCTTGATTCAAATTTTTAAGCTTTTCTTTCTTTCCAATGTAAGCATTTAAGACTGAAAATTTTCCTTACAGTACTGTTTAACCTGCTTCCTGCAGGTTTTGTCATGAAGTATTGTCATCATTAAGTTGTATTTCCATCATAATTTCTTTTTTACTCATGATTATAGACATGCTTTAGTTAATTTCCAAACATACGGCATTTTCAAGACAGTTCTTACTGAAGTGCCACATAAATACTGAAAAATACAGAAATCAAAAGTACACACCTCAATGACTTTCCACAAAATGAATTTATCCCATGTACTCAACTCTCAGAGCAAAATAAGGAATGTTATTAGTGCCAAATGCCCCTAGCATATCCACTCCAAATCATCACTTTCCCCAAAGGTAACCAATTACTCTTACTCCTATTGCCATCAGTTAGTTTTGTTTATGTTTGGATTTTATATAAACAGAACCATACAGTACACTCCATTTTGTATCTGATGTCTTTTACCTTTCACCAAATTTGTGAGATTCATCCATTTTGTTGCATGGATATATAACTCTCGATGGACATTTGGACTGTTTTCAATGCTAGATTATTATGAATAGTGCTGTTATTAACATTTTGTAGGCATTTTTGCTGGGTATATACCTAGGAATGGAATTGTGTGTTTTAGCTATGCTTAGGTTCAGTTTTAGTAGATAGTACCAATTTTCCAGTATGGATGAACCAATTGACAATCATTTTACCGCCACCAGAGTAAGAGGTTTTGGTGCTCTGCATCATTGCAAACACTTAGCATGGTCTGTTTTTCCAGTGCTAGGATTTGGGGAGTATATAGTGACTTCCTAATGTGTCTTAGGTTTGCATTTCCCTGATGAACTTGAACCGAGCACCTTTCCTATGTTTTGTGGGAACTCTGAGATTCTCTTTTATGAAGTGCCTGTTCACTTGACCTTGTTTTCATGAGCTCATACCATTGTAAATCGTCCCTCAGGTAATCATTGTTCTATTATCCTATTTGAGTATGACACCTGTTTCCTACTGACCCTGATTTATACTCTTATTTTTAAATATTACTAGCTATACTTAAAATGTCTAAAGTATAATAAGTTCTATGAGCTTACGGGTGAAAAGCTTTTTCAAATACAATGCAATCATAGGACATTCACATGATCAGAAGATCTTCATGCACAGTCTCTCTCTCTCTCTCTCTCTTTCTCTCTCTCTCTCTCCCTCCCTCCCTCTCTCTCTCTCCCTGGCTCTCCAGTCAGAGCTTCCAAGTAAAACCACAGCAGGGGACCAGAGAACACCTCAAATGCTAATAACTTCAAAAGCACTTAATGTCCATGGTATCTGGCCCAAGATCTTTGAACTGTGGTCTGGCCTCATCATCTCTTCCAGGACACAGCTGGCCACAGGCAGTCCAACACAATGTTTAAAATTCAAAATGTGAAACTCAGAATAATGAAGCCATCTGGTCCATATTATGTTGTCCAACAATTATAAGTAATGTGAGCTATAAATACAACAAGCGAAAGGAAGCAAACAAGAGACCATTAATCAATACAGACAATTTGCACAAGATATGATGACTCAAGTGTATTTACGCAAACACAGAAATTCCTTTTTCAGGAGAATCTTTACAAACAGTGAACCAAAACAGGCTGAAACTGAAAAATAGGACCTGCCAATGCTCTTTGGTCACAGAACTTCTCTGAAGTAATAAAAACCTGCGTGGAATTTCACACAGAGAACCTTGATGTGGCATTTAATAACACAGAATTACATTTGAAAGGAAACAGGACCCGTCTTTGTTCAGAACCCAGAGTAACTTCACGAGGGTAACAAAACAAGGACACTTTAGTGAGATGACCCTAAGAAACCAGCAACATTTGTCATTCGCCCCACTCATGAAACTTGTAGGAACTCGGGCAGGAAAATTAACAACCAAAATGGCTTCACTCTAGATCTGTATAGCCAACAGTCTCCTTACCTCTCTGATTATCCCAGACTCACCTCATACTCAATAGATCTCACACTGGACAAACGCTCCTCTCTTCCCAATCCAGAACTTTTCTTTTATCTTAGGCTACTGACATGAGCAATTGAATGGATAACAACGCAGTCTATTGAGAAAGGAAACACATTTAAACCACATGGCTGATTTCTCAGAAGAAGGGGGAGTACAGTCGAATTGATTATATTTTTCTCGAGTCTTCCTTCCCCTCCTTTTCCAGGGTTTGCTGTGGGTCGAGAACAAATCCCAACCCTCATTTATTTGGAGCTTGGTCCTGTTTTTGCTTTAGCCACAAATTAAAGCTTTAGCTTTAATTGTGCTTGCGAGGTTTGGCTTGGTCTCTTTTCCACATTTCTGCCACTGGACACAAGAACATGCCATGGGTAGCCACTGATGATATATGGAGCAGACCAGAAACCAACCTGCAGCCAGAAGCCACATGCTGCAAAGCCGAAACCACCTGCAGACCCATAAGTAAGAAATAAATGTTTGCTTTTGTAAGCCATTGAGATTTGGGAGGTTAGTTGTTATGTACCACTAGCACAGCAGAAACCTGACTAACACAGGTTTCTTCCCTGCTCTGGGAAAACAGAACGATAAATATATACCACAGTCTATCCTTGGTAGTTCAGTACACACACACACACACACACACACACACACCCCTTTATTCCCATGCACACATTTAAAAAATGCTATCACCTAATACAATACAGCTATCTCACATACAGCCAAAAATGAACTGACCCCCTCTCCATTAGGAGACAACCCAAATTCACAGCCAATCTCCCATTCAGCTCCCAAGTAAAGGATCTTTTGGTGATGTCCATGTCTCAGGCAAGATAAGATGTGTCTTTCCATGATCTTGCAATTTGCGGGCTGAATGTTACCCCAATATACAGTGTGAGGAGTGGGGACCAAAAATGTTCAGTAAAAGGAAAAGCAATGAATATGATCCTTCTGGACCATTTTCTGTAAATGTCCACTCACTGACTTACTTCCATAGCCATGGAGAAAGGTTCTTGGTCAACTCAGGTTGTGCCCATTGGATTTTTATTGCCCAGGGTCCTCCAAGGCCCCACCTGAGACAGGCAGTGGGGAAGATTCCCCTGCTGGGCACTATATCACCTTAGCAGCCCACTTTCTAAGACAGTATGACTGACAGACCGTTGACATACGCATCATTGGTCAGGGTGTATACTTCCTTAATAAAACCATAGCCAGGCATGGTGGTACGCACCTGTGGTCCCAGCTACCTAGGAGGCTGAGGCTGGAAGATCGCTTGAGCTCAGGAGTTTGAAACCACCGGGACAACATTGTGAGACCCCAACTCTAGAAGAAAAAAAATCTTAATGAAACCATACATCAGTCTCATTCTCTGCTGTCATATGGACCATCTTGAGCCAATGCTTAGTTCTCCCTCTTGAAGCACCTCAAGAAAGGCAGAAAGACATAGCCTAGGCTGGGAAACATCCTTACATTTTTACAGGCAGGTATACAGTCCCATGGGGGAAACAAGCCATAGACTGATCAACAGTTTTGCTGCCCTTTATTATTATAGCAAAATGGGGACTCTGCCATTCACCACAACTCATTTCACATTCTAGGGTCTGTTGCTTGCAAAAATCCCTCTTCTAGGTACAAATTTTCTGACTTAATATACATTCTTTTGGTTGCTGGAAAACAAAAACCAATGCTAGCAATAAGCACAAAAGAAAGGCAGGGGCTGTAGGGAGATTCACGGGAACCACACTGAGGAAGCTCACACAATCCAAGGGAAGTGAACAATCAAGCTGTGGAAGACAGAAACCATGGCCTGAGCAACCAGAATCCATGGACCTTTTGCCCAGGGCTGTATGATCAACAAGGTCACAGGGAATGCCCAATCTAAACATGCCTCCTGGAGCTGTGAATTCACAATGTAGTTGGAGTAGATGATCTGGCAGAGTCTGACCTGCATGATGCATGCACTCATCCTCTGAAATAGAGGCAAGGACCACACCATGTTCATCCTTTATTTTTCAGACAAATTTTAATCTTTTAAGCCGATTAAAAGAAATTTAAGAGACAGATCAACCAAATGCAAGACAAAGCCTAGAATAGATCTTGGTTCAAAAAGCCAACTGTGAAAATATATGAGACAGGGAAGCGTGAACACTGATTGGCTGTTTGATTATTTTAAGGAATCACTAGGTGTTTAAAATATATATTTTTTTTTTCAGACAGAGTCTTGCTCTGTCACCCAGGCTGGAGTGCAGTGGCACAATCTCGGCTTACTGCAAGCTCCGCCTCCCGGGTTCACACCATTCTCCTGCCTCAGCCTCCCGAGCAGCTGGAACTAGAGGCACCTGCCACCACGCCCGGCTAATTTTTTGTATTTTTAGTAGAGACGTGGTTTCACCAAGTTAGCCAGGATGGTCTCGATCTCCTGACCTCGTGATCCGCCCACCTTGGCTTCCCAAAGTGCTGGGATTACAGGTGTGAGCCACCGCACCCGGCCTAGGCGTTTTAAAATATATAATAACAGTATGGCAGTTATATTTATTCCCTCGAGATACATATTGAAATATTTACAGATGAAATGATTTCTAGGATTTCCTACACATAATCCAGGTAGCAGTAGAAGTAGGTGAGGGTATAGATTAGTCAGTGGTTCTCAAAGTGTAGTCCTCAGACAGCAGTACAGGCATCTCCTGGGGACTTGCGAGAAATGCAAATTCTTAGGCCCCAACCCAGATCCATAAAATCAGAAAATCTGAGGGTGGGACCCTGCAATCTGTATTTTAACAGAACCTCCAGATAATTCTGATGCACACTCAACTTTGAAAAACACTTGCATATATAAAACAAGAGTGCTGTGAGTTGAGGGTTTATTGTACATTCATTTTATTTTTGTGTAATGTTGTAAAGTTTCCATAATAAAAAGATTCGTTACTTTAAAAAAAATTTAGCACTGTAGCTGAGAAAGATTTATTACTTTTAAAGATGGGTTTTAGCCGGGCGTGGTGGCTCAAGCCTGTAATCCCAGCACTTTGGGAGGCCGAGACGGGCGGATCACGAGGTCAGGAGATCGAGAGCATCCTGGCTAACACGGTGAAACCCCGTCTCTACTAAAAAATACAAAAAACTAGCCGGGCGAGGTGGCGGCGCCTGTAGTCCCAGCTACTCGGGAGGCCGAGGCAGGAGGATGGCGGGAACCCGGGAGGCGGAGCTTGCAGTGAGCTGAGATCGGCCACAGCACTCCAGCCCGGGCAACAGAGCGAGACTCCGTCTCAAAAAAAAAATAAAATAAAAATAAAGATGGGTTTTAAGTTTACATTTCTATCATTTTATTATCACTTTAGATTTTTTGTTTGTTGAAGAAATACAGGTTCACTATAGAAATTTTGAAGAAAAATAAATTAGCCTTAATCTTGCCATGCAACTATAAACACTAATAACATTTTCTTTTTTCTTTTTTTTTTTTTTTTTTTAAGACGGAGTTTCGCTCTTGTCGCCCAGGCTGGAGTGCAATGGCATGATCTTGGCTCACCACAACCTCTGCCTCCCAGGTTCAAGCAATTCTCCTGCCTCAGCCTCCCAAGTAGCTGGGACTACAGGTGTGCACCACCACGCCCAGCTAATCTTTGTATTTTTAGTAGAGATGGGGTTTTTACCATCTTGGCCAGGCTGGTCTTGAACTCCTGACCTCATAATCCACTCGCCTTGGCCTCCCAAAGTGCTGGGATTACAACTGTAGGCCACCACGCCTGGCCAATAACATTTTCTTTTACATCAGTCCTGTCTTTGTTTAATGCAAGTATACATGGGCTAATATTATACACTACTGTGAGTTAACCTTTTTGTTTGGCTTAATATTATAGATATTTTCTACAAGTTAGGTGTTTTGTTTCTTTTCTCTTTTTTGTCACTTTTACCAATTAGATGATCTAAAAAACCCGTATCTGTTATACATATTTCTATTTGTACTCTCAGGATCTAGCAATTGTAAATACTTTATAAATGTTAAAATTCCTAGTTCAATTCTTCTCTCTCAAAACAACTTTATGCTAAGAAGCCAGTCACAAAGACCACATATTGTATATTTTCATTTATTGAAATGTCCAGAATAGAAAAATCTATTATGGAGACAGAAAACAGTTGCCTAGAACTAGGAGGATTGGGGGAAATGGGAAGTGACTGCTAATGGGTATGGCATTTTTTAGGGGGCTGATGAAAATGTTTTTGTTTTGTTTGTGTTTTCACGGACAGGCTCTATGTCGCCCAGGTTGGGCTTGAACTCCTGGGATCAAGCAATCCTCCCACCTTGGCCTCCCAAAGTGTTGGGATTACAGGCGTGAGCCACCGGCCTGGCCAAAAATGTTCTTAAATCGATTGTGGTGATTGTTGCACAACATTCTGAAACCAATCAATGCTTTTTAAGTGGGTGAATTGTATTGTATGTGAATTATATCTCAATAAGGCTATTAAATATATATATATATGCACAGACACATTTTAAAGTCTGGAAGTCAAAGGGGAAAAAACAAAGGTTAAGAAGAAGCAGTGCACAAAGGTAGAAATCAGAATGGTTAACATCACCAGCAATCAGAAATGTCAATTCAAACAACAATGAGCTACCACTTTGTGCCTGGCGCAGTGGCTCACGCCTGTAATCCCAGCACTTTGGGAGGCTGAGGCAGGCAGATCACGAGGTCAGGAGATCGAGACCATCCCGGCTAACACAGTGAAACCCCCGTCTCTACTAAAAATACCAAAAAAAATTAGCCAGGCGTGATGGCGGGCGCCTGTAGTCCCAGCTACTCAGGAGGCTGAGGCAGGAGAATGGCGTGAACCCGGAAGGCAGAGGTTGCAGTGAGCCGAGATCACGCCACTGCACTCCAGCCTGGGTGACAGAGCAAGACTCTGTCTCAAAAAAAAAAAAAAAAGAGATACCACTTTGCACCCATTAGAAGGGCAAAAACTAGAAAGGTGGATAATGCTTGGCAAATACATGGGGACCTGGGACCCCGCTGGCATAGACAGGCTCGTGCAGCCACTTTCCAGAAAAGCAACTGACTGGTCTTGGCTAAATTAAGTGTGCCTATTTCCATGGCCCAGCAATTCCACTGCTGGATATGTGTATTCCAAAGAAACTCACACATAGCTCCATTAGGGCATGTGTTAAAGGATAGCCTTTGTTTGTGGTAGCAGGAAGGTGGAGGCAACTCGCGGAATACATAAGTAAAAGGTGACGGGTCTAGACTAAGGAATGCTATGCAGCACCCGAAAGCAATGAGTTAAATGTACATATAGCAATGGGGTAGACTTAAAACATGGTATTGAGTGATAATAGTAAAGCATATAATAAGAATCCTAGCACAGTGCCATTTTGGTAAATAGAACACAAATATATGCACAAAACAACACTATCAATATTTCAGGGACATTATCTTTTCAAGAACATGGTGGGGGCTGGGCACAGTGGCTCACACCTGTAATCCCAACACTTTGGGAAGCCAAGACAGGAGGATTGCTTCAAGCCAGGAGTCCGGGACCAGCCTGGGCAACAGAGTGAGAACTTGTCTCTATAAAAAATTTAAAAATTGGCCAGACATGGTGGTACACACCTGGAGTCCCATCTACTGGGGAGGCTGAGGTGGGAAGATCACTTGAGCCTAGGAGTTCAAGGCTGCAGTGAGCTGTTATACCATTGCACTTGAGCCCTGGTGACAAAGTGAGACTCTGTCTCAAAAAAAAAAAAACAAAAAAAACGGCATGGAGTAGGCGTGGTGGCTCTCACCCTCGCCTGTAATCCCAGCACTTTGGGAGGCTGAGGCGGGTGGATCACCTGAGATCAGGAGTTCGAGACCAGCCTGGCCAACATGGTGAAACCCTATCTCTACTAAAAAATACAAAAAATTAGCCAGGCATGGTGGTGGGCGCCTGTAATCCCAGTTACTCAGAAGGCTGAGGCAGAAGAATTGCTTGAACCCAGGAGGCAGAGGCTGCAATGAGCCGAGATCATACCACTGCACTTCAGTCTGCGTGACAGAGCGAGACTCTGTCTCAGAAAAACAAAAAAAGAACATGGTGGGGTGGGGAGAATACAGAAACAAAAACAGAAGGCTTAGACTGACCGTAAATATGTAAGCCGTAAATGCAGATGCATGATGAAGTAAGCTGTGTCAGAGATTTTTTTTTAATTAAATAAATAACACAAGTTAAACATTTTACTGACTCACTCTGGATGATTCTTAAAAAAAAAAAAAAAGAAAAGAAATTTAGAAAAAGAAAAAAAAGTTCACCCATGTTCCCCACCACTCAAAGATAACCATTGTTAATATTCCTAATGTTTTCTCAATGGAATGCTTTTTAAAGTTATTTCACATAGCTATTTTACATACAGGTGATTTATACTTCTACTACTTTTTATATAGCTATGTTACATATAAATTATTTACAGTTTTCCCACTTTGTTTTTGTTTACTGTCATAAAATAGGATTTCTTAAGGTTAAATAAGCTATGGCAAAGGGGCTTAAAAAGTGTTCAGCAGCCGGATTTGCTGACTTGCATAATAAGGTCACTTGCAGGTGTGTTTTAGGGGGAAATAAAGATGCCTTATGAAAAAAAAAAGACATTTCAGTTATTTAACGAGTGTACACCATGATGTTTACCTTCTTCACTATTTTCTTTTCACATCAAAAGATTTAGTGCTTAAAATACCTTCAGGTGTGGACCATAAGTAAATTATCTTGATTGGCTTGCCAATTTATAAGCAGTCAGCATTCTCCCACAGCTGTGGAATCCCACCAACAGCAGTTTTGCCTTCACAATAAACCTATTCCTAGGGCTTAAGCCGGGCGCGGTGGCTCAAGCCTGTAATCCCAGCACTTTGGGAGGCCGAGACGGGCGGATCACGAGGTCAGGAGATCGAGACCATCCTGGCTAACACGGTGAAACCCCGTCTCTACTAAAAATACAAAAAACTAGCCGGGCGAAGTGGCGGGCGCCTGTAGTCCCAGCTACTCCTGAGGCTGAGGCAGGAGAATGGCGTAAACCCGGGAGGCGGAGCTTGCAGTGAGCTGAGATCTGGCCACTGCACTCCAGTCCGGGCGACAGAGCAAGACTCCGTCTCAAAAATAAAAAATAAATAAAAAATAAAAAAACCTATTCCTAGGGCTTAAACTCTAAGTAGTCTTACCCCTAAAGTGCCCTCATGGCTGCCTTCCTGAGGGGCATAAGAGTAAAGCTGCAATTGAGGAAGCCAAGAAAACAGGGCAAAACAAACCAAAAACATCTTGTGTTTACCTGACGTGTGCTGTATTTCTAAGTGGTATTCTAGGTTACATATTGTTTTTCCTATGATGCTCTTTCTGAATTCTTATTTCTGCCTGGAGCCAGAATTCAGTTTAAGCTAGGCTGTTCCTATAAGACCAGAAAGATACCAAGAGCAAACAATTGCCATTTTAAAACCAGTCAATTCATATTGCATGGCTTCAGATTAAATGAAGAGAAAATAGAAACATACTACCACACTCAGATCAAGAAGACGCTGTGATACCAGAGGCTGACTTTTATCCAAATCACTTGAGTAGTTTTCCAGGGCAGCCACCTTGGGCAGGCAATTTGCTCTTCTCTGGGCCAGTGGTATCCGGTTTGAGGACTAAGCCCATCTCTCTTAAATAAAAAGGTATCACTTCTCCACAAAGTGGGCTTTGGCCACCAGATCCTTGGTGAATCCCGGGTTTGCAAGATGTAACCCAGAAATTAGGTTATTCTTGCCCTCATATTCCCCTAATCAATACAGAGAAATAACATTATATATATGTACTTCATAGTGTTACTAACGATGTATTCTGGATACTGTGTTAGTCTCCGCTGCTGTAACGAAAAATATCATAGGTTGGATGGCTTAAACAACAGAAATTTATTTCTCTCAGTCCTGGAGGCTGGGAAGTTCAAGATCAAGGTGCCAGCAGATCCAGTGTCTGGTGAAGCCTCTCTTTCTGGTTTGCAGATCACCACCTTGCCTTTGGCCGAAAATGATCATCTCTCTTGTGTCTCTTCTTATAGAGGCATTAATGCCATCATAAGGGCTCCATCCTCATGACCTAATTACCTCTCAAAGGGCCCACCTCCAAATGCCGTCACACTGGGGATTAGGATTTAACACTTGAATTTGGGAGGGGACACACACATGCAGTCCATAGCAGACACCAGGCTTCCTACTTCTGTGGGACCAGCCACGTGGTCTGGCATACCAGAGAGAATGTCCTCTTTCTTGAGGTCAACAGACCCAGACTACACACCAAATGTAAAACAAACTTCTAATAAATGTCAAATATCACTTCTAAATTAAGAAAGACATCATTTACATAGACACTTGAATGATTTTCTACTCTACAATTAGGGTTTGCCTTGTTAACTGACATAGTAAAACAACTTTTATATATTAACATTAGGGACTCCCCACTTGCTGCAGGCTTCCTAGGTTACCATTATTCTCTTTTAGCTTAGAAAAAAATTACAGTAATATAGAATCACTTATTATCAAGCCAGAAGTAGCCAGGAATCAGGAGAGCCATGGAAAGGGGTTCTTGTGCAATTTACAAATTTAATAAATGCTGAAAGTGCCAAAATTGTTATCATAGAGTCCTTTCATAAACCATGTCACAATTCCACAAATCTACCAATCTATATCCTAGGTTGGAGTAAATCATTCTTGTGCATGTCCGCATGTATGTGAAAAGCTACACAGCTTTTCTCAGTAACATTGAAAGCCTGTCACCCACGTGATCGCTTACTTACCCAATAAGATGCCAAGCCATTATTCTATCCCTCTACTGAAGTACTTTTTTTTTTAGACAGGGTCTTGCTCTGTTGCCCAGGCTGGAGTGCAGTGGTACAATCACAGCTCACTGTAGCCTCGACCTCCCAGGTATAAACCATCCTCCCACTTCAGCCTCTCAAGTAGCTGGGACTACAGGCATGCACCACCATGGTCAGCTAATTTTTTATTATTTTTTTTTTTGTAGAGACAGAGTCTCCATATGTTGCCCAGGCTGGTCTCAAACTCCTGGGCTGAAGAGATCTTCCTGTCTCATCCTCCCAAAGTGCTGGGATTATAGGCATGAGCCACCACACCCAACCACATTGAAGCACTCTTGAAAGATTCAGATGTTACTCATATGTGAATCTCTCCCTATCTGCCCTGAAAATAAGACAGAATTCTCTGAACACAGGGGTCTAAGTCACCTTTGTATTACACTGTCTAGCACCCTACTGGCAAAGTTGACTCAAAAAAAGGTTTGTTGATGAACTGAATGATCCATGTGTCTCAATATTTCTTTGTTAAAAACCTCCATTTCTTTAGTCGTAATGATGAGAAGGGCCAAATTTGCTCATCAATGGTAGTTTCCATCTGAAGCTTGCCAAAAAGCCTGGCTTCTTCTAAACTATGTCCAAATCAAGGATGAAATACAGAAGTAAAACACTGGCAATCAGTAGATTTTGCTGTCAAATGCTTATTCTCCTTCGAATGCAGAAAGTACTCGTTATTTGCAAACCTTCTTAAGGGGACTCTGAAAGAACCTGCCAAGTAAATTTCCCCTACAATGGTCTTGGGTAGAGAGTGGCAGATGCTAGAACAGCAAACTCAATTAACCCATGTCTTTTTCCTCTTCAAGAATGCTATTCAGACTAGCCTGGGCAATACGGTGAGACCCCGTCTCTACAAAACCCTAAAAAATTAGCTGAGCATGGTGGCATGCACCTGTAGTCCCAGCTACTCGAGAGACTGAGATGACTTGACCCCAGGAGGTGGAGGTTGTAGTGAGCCTAGATCACACCACGGCACTCCAGCCTGGGGAACAGAGCAAGACCCTGTCTCCAAAAAAAAAAAAAAAAAAAAAAAAAAATGCTATTCAGCATCTAGAGAGTTCTAAGAGAAGCAAGCACTTTGTCAAAACCCAGAGGCTGTGTGGTAGGGCTAGGGGTCCTGGGGAGCTGCTGGAAGAAACAAGAAAGATGACAGATTAGTGGGTCCAATACCAGGCCTCATACATGGCCATTTTATACTGGCTTCATCCCAAACACAGAAGTATACATAACCAAAGGTTAGATGCCTTAGGATTTTAGTATATATTCTCGTGCTTTGTGAATTATACCCAGGGATTCTGCCATGAGCAAGTGGTAGATCTGCTGACAAAGACTCTCTCCTTAACTACAGTCAAGCTCCTCTGAACCCTCTGCTCGACTAGGCCTGACCTTGGGCTTCCCTCTCTGTCCTTGTGGAATTCAGTTTGCACAAGAATCCTGCTAAGTCAGTTTAGTGAAAACCCTCCACCCTTGGTATCTTACCACCCTCGATATTTTACAACCCTGCCCTGCCTTCAGCAAGAATTCTGTTGGGTCTAGAAGAATCCCATTTACCCCAGTGTTTCCTCTTAGTAATATTCCATCTACTGACCCCACCCTGACCCTTGGTTACAAATCACCCCTTGTCCTTGTTGGAGTTGAGCCCAATCTCTCTCCCCCAAAGCAAGACCCCATAGCAGTGATCACTACACCTATCATGATAGTCCCCCTCCCCTTGAATAAAGTCTGCCTTATTCTTTTTGTTGTTGTTGTTTTGAAACAGGGTGTCACTCTGTCGCCCAGGCTGGAGTGCAGTGGGGCAGTCATGGCTTACTGCACCTCAACCTCCCTGGGCTCAAGTGACTCTCCTACCTCAGCCTCCCGAGTAGCTGGGACTACAGGCATGCACCACCATGCCTGATTAATTTTTGTACTTTGTATAGAGACAGTTTTGCCATGTTGCCCAGGCTGGTCTCGAACTCTTGGGCTCAGGCAATCCTTCTGCTTTGGCCTCCTAAAGTGCTGGGATTATAGGCATGAAGCATGGTGCCAGGCCCTTCCTTATTGTTGTTTAGGAAGTGACATTGAATCATTTTTCTTTAACACTGCACATTCCTTTTATACAGAGTCTAAAGCTGTGCTTTTCAGTCTGTTGTTACTTACTAACATGGTAGGAGGACAGGGAAGTGCTGGGAGGAGAAGGGTGGGGTCCCTGGCAAGGGCTCCACCCCCAGGCCTGTACCCATGGACCTAAGTTAGCACAGGCATTTCTGTTTTCATGCCCAAATGTTGCATTTCCCAAGACTGCCCCGGCCCACCATGCCCCCATCCTGTGCCCATAAAACCCCTGAGACCCTAGTGGGCAGAGACACAAGCAGCTAGGAACACACCAGCAGAAGAGCACACAAGCGGCTGGACATCTAGAGAAGCAGAGGGGCAGAAAAACGCACCAGCAGAAGAACACACTGACAGACTCTGGCAAGCCATGGACTGCAGAATGATGGGATGACGCGGAGTTCAGAGTAGGGCAATCGGAGCAGCCTGACTCCAGGGGAAAACCACCTTCCCACTCCATCCCCCTTCTCGCTCCCCATCCATCTGCTGAGAGCTACTTCTGCCATTCGATAAAGCCTACATGTGATCCGATTTTTCCAGTACACTAAGGCAAGAACTGGGGATACAGAAAGCCCTCTGTCCTTGCAATAAGACACAGAGGGTCTAATTGAGCTGATTAACACCAGCCGCCTGCGGACAGCAAGACTGAAACAACACATTGTAACACATGCCCACTGGGGCTTCGGGAGTTGTAAACGCTCAACCCTAGATGCTACTGTGGGGTTGGAGCCCACGCTCTCCACGACCTGCCCATCTGCATGCTTCCCCTAGGGGTACGACAAGCAGGGCACCGAAGAAACAAGCCACAACCCTATGGCACACTCTGCAAGGGGGACAAGGGAACTTTTCCCATTTCATTATCACATGTGGCTATTGAGCATTGAAATGTGGCTAGTCTGAATTTAGATATGCTAGAAGTGTCATATTTACACCAAGTTTTGAAGACTTGATACGGGAAAAGGAAAGTAAGATATCCCATTAGTAAATTTTATATTGATTACATGTTGGAATCTATGTTTTAAATATATTGGGTTAAAATTACTCAATTACTAAAAGTAATTTCACTTGTTTCTTTTCTTTTTTTTTTTTTTTTGAGACAGAGTCTCACTCTGTCTCTCAGATTGGAATGCAGTGGCGCAATTTTAGCTCACTGCAACCTCTACCGGTTGAAGTGATTTTCTTGCCTCAGCCTCCTGAGTAGCTGGGACTACAGGTGCGTGCCACCACGCCTGGCTAGCTTTTGTATTTTAGTAGAGACGAGGTTTCATCCTGTTGGCCAGGCTGATCTTGAACTCCTGACCTCAAGTGATCTGCCCGTCTCATCCTCCCAAAGTACTGGGATTACAGGCATGAGCCACTGTGCCCGACCCACCTGTTTCTTTTTACTTTTTAACATGGCTGCTAGAAAATTTAGAGTAATGCATGCGGGTGACTCACATTGTATTTTTTGGACAGCATAGGTCTACAGAGCAGCTAGCGTAAAGAAGGAAAGAGAAAGGGGATCTTGGAGCTCTTCTAAAACCTGGGATGTCTCTGCCTGTTAATGAGAAGAGTGACAGCTTTCACAGTGACTCATGACTTCAGGATGCTGATTCTGGGCAGCATTTTTTGAGAGGCTGGACACACTGGGCCTCAGGAGCATCTCTGGGAAGTGTCTGGGATGCTAGCCAATAATTAGTCTTGCCTGCATTTATAATACAATGATGCATCTACTCTATTCCTACTCATCTCTCAGGATTTGGTTCAAGCATTGTATTAAGGCCTTCCCCAGCTGGATCATATCTTACAGGTCTTCTGTATTCTCTGCTGCATCACTCAGAGTCAAGCCCATCAGTATGTGCACAATACCTGTGACAGTCTGAACTAATTATTAGCCTTTTCCCTGTACCTTTTTCCTTAGTGTCTCTCATAGTTATCTTTTTCACTAAATAGAGAAGTAGAATCTCATCTGAAATAAGAATGCTGCTTAAACAATATGGAAAAAAAAATCATCTTTGCATGATATGTCTTTAGAAGAACCCAAAACAATCTGGTAACATGATGTCCAGGGAAGGGAACAAAGTAGTTGAGGACAGAGGTTAAAGAGAGACTTTTCTGTGACCTTTTATTTTGGAACCTCGTGTCGTACATTCTTTTAAAACCTTTTTAAGAGACTATCTTCACTATATAGAAAAAGAGTTTTTAAAACTTGGATTCTATTGAAGCCTTGAAAAAAGATTTTCTCACATCACACCCTTTAGATCAGCAGTTGACCAACTTTTCCTGTAAAGGGTCAGATGGTAAAAGTTTTAGGCTTTGTGAATCTCTGTATCAACTATTCTCCTTTTGTAGCATGAAAGCAGCCATAGACAAGACATAAAGGAATGGGTGTGGCTGTGTTCCAATAAAACTTTATTTACAAAAATAGGCAGGCTTGAGCCTGTTGGCGGTAGGAGGTGGGGGGAAGTCACATCTTTAAATAACGCCTCCTTTGTACGATACAGAATTTGTAATCATGCTCTTTACTTTTTCATTCTTAAACAGGTTAAAATAAATCTTTTAATTCAAGTAAAGAATTATGCTTAGGGCTGGGCACAGTCCTCACGCCTGTAATTCCAGCACTTTGGGAGGCTGAGGTAGGCGGATAACTTGAGGCCAGGAGTTCGAGACCATCCTGGCCAACACAGTGAAATTCCATCTCTACTAAAAACAGAAAAAATTAGCCAGGCAGGGAGGTGCATGACTGTAATCCCAGCTACCTGGGAAGCTGAGACAGGAGAAACTGTTGAACCCGGGAGGCAGAGGCTGCAGTGAGCCAAGATCATGCCACTGCACTCCAGCCTGGGCAACAGAGCAAGACTTTAGCTCAAAAAAAACAGAATTATGCTTAGGAAGTTTGGAAAAAAGGAAAGATAATGGTAGAACAGGAGAAAAACACCTAGTTTATGAGATAAAACCATGGAGTCTGTGATAGTCCCTCAGAAAAGCAAAGATGTTTCAAAAGCCACGAAAAAAACATCTCATCCTATCAGAAATCTTGGTATGAATCAATGGTGGCAACAAAGAAGTCTCATTCTGGGTTGAAAATTACTTTTGCATCTTTGTACCTCTGAAAACATTGAAACAATACATACTTGTGCAAATCAACTCAGAAATTGCTATTCCAGAAATGTATATCATATAAATTATCCAAATATCAATCTCTTACCATTAAATTCTCTACAGAAGTGATTATCATGACAAGTAGACTCATCACCCTGGTCTGTGGCATGTGACAAGGTTTCTCTAGCTCAGAGAATCCCCTTGAGAGGATGATCCAGCCTGGAAAACTTTAGTTTCCTGGGATGCTGGCTCCAACCTCCAGGTTCTAGGCTTTTATCTTACTCTACAGAATTCTCCCAGCATGTTGACCAAAAGCATAGTCTCCCTCAGAGAAAACAAATCAAAGCAATACATCTATCTTCAAAACAATTTCTTGTTGAAGAGAAAGATGAAAGTTTAAGACAACACTCAAGCTTAAAAATGAGCTCTATGATCAAATGGTATCAACTGGATTCTCCAGCTTTTCACTGTTACTTGTCTCAGAGGAAGCAGGTAATACTGACAAAGCCACAGGGATGGAAAGTGGGCCTCACTCAGGAGCAATGAAACTGAATGACGTCCACGGAATTTACCGTCATCTTTTAGTGATATTCAGGGATATCAGTCTCAAAGATCAGAAGCTACTTGTATTGGGTACATATGAAAATAGATGGGAACAACAGACACTGGGGACCACTAGACTGGGGAGAGAGTGTGGGAGAAAACACAGAAAAACTACCAATTGGGTACTATGCTCACTGCCTGGGTGATGGCATCATTTGTACCCCAAACCTCAGCATCATGGAATATACCCAAGTAACAAACCTGCACATGTACCCCCAAATCTAAAATAAAAGTTGAAATTATTTTTTTTAAAAAAGAAGCTGCTTGTGATGGGTTTCAGGACACACTACCCCAAAATATGTCACTTTAGCATATCAAGTATTTGAAGTTGAAGAAATTTGAAGACACTACAACAGCAGGAAGGTCTCTCTGACCTTTCCCTGACCTTCTCCTCTGACAGAGGTCATAAGACCCTAGGTGAGAGGTGCCCTCCCTAGACCTGGCGCAAAGAAACATTCTTATCTCTGAAGACACAGGGACACAGAGAGGAATGTGAATGAACAGGCCTTGCTAAGTTCTCCCAGTTCATTACCCCAGATCATACTCTTTGCCCTATCATATTCCTCCATTAATCTTGTGAAAGGAAAATAAATCTTGGTGCCCCAAAATCACTAAGCTAACGGAAAAGTCAAGCTGGGAACTGCTTAGAGCCAACCTGCCTCCCATTATATTCAAAGCCAGCCCTCTGCTCATTGAGATAAATGCATATCTGATTGCCTCCTTTGGAAAGGCTAATCAGAAACTTAAAAGAATGCAACCATTTGTCTCTCACCTACCTGTGACCTGGAAGCCTCCTCCCCATTTCCAGTTGTCCTGCCTTTCCGGATGGAACCAGTGTTCATTTTACATATGTTGACTGATGTCTCATGTCTCCCTAAAACGTATAAAACCAAGCTGTGCCCCAACCACCTTGGGCACGCGTTGTCAGACCTCCTGAGGCTGTGTCATGGGCACATGTCCTCAACCTTGGCAAAACAAACTTTCTAAATTAACTGAGACTTGTCTCAGACTTTGGGGGTTCATATTTTGGCAATCATGAAGGAATTCTGTGTGGAGATGCCCCTAGCCTTAGGCAAATCTCCTATCAGTGCTTAGTACCAGCCTGAGCTAACCTTATGGCTCAAATCAATAGGACAATTTGCTGAGGTCTGGAAGCACCCCCTCCAGAGAATCCCCAAAGTTTGCTGAAGATCAAAAGTTTATTTTGCTATACAACTCCTTTTTTTTTTTTTTTTTTTTTTTTTTTGTAGTTTTCCTTGCTTCCAACAAGTAAGGTAGGATTTCCTGTTTCCATGACAATGGAAGGCAGGTAACTATAGAGTTTGACTCACTCCCAGCAAGGAAGATGAGTTTGAGGATTTTTTCCCCGCTTCTAGGATGGTAGAAAGCAGTCTTCAGCCTGAGACCCATCCCTAGGTAAGGAGCTGAATTGGGGTTTTGTTGGTTAAAGTTTAACTACCAGCTGGTCTTAATTTCTCTTCACCATTAGAGCACTCAGTGATCATGTTGAGGGTTTTTTATTGTTGTTTGTTCCGGTCTTTCGCCCATCAGATTTGACTAATTCTACTTAGTCAAATCTGAGTGAGAATTCTGAATTATGGGTAACAAAGCCTCTCTAATTTGGCCCAAATTCCTTGCAGTTGCAAAAGAGAAATAAAAAACAAAACAACAACAACAAAAACAAAAAACGATGCCCTTGGTTTCTGCGTTTGCTTCCTGTCTTTAAAAAAACAAAAAAGCTCTTTCGTTTACTTTTCTTCCACCCTATACCTCCTTCCCTTTGCCATCTGCAGTACCAAAAAATCTAGAGAAGGCTTCTAATGACTTGAACCCCTTTAAAAAATTCAGAACAAAGGTGCCACTTACCTCTTTGTGGGGGGTGTTCCGTTTTCTTTGCGGAGTTTCACGAGTCATGGACAGATTCTTCTTAGAACGAAAGCTCTCGGCCGGGCGCGGTGGCTCAAGCCTGTAATCCCAGCACTTTGGGAGGCCGAGACGGGTGGATCACGAGGTCAGGAGATCGAGACCATCCTGGCTAACACGGTGAAACCCCGTCTCTACTAAAAAAATACAAAAAACTAGCCGGGCGAGGTGGCGGGCGCCTGTAGTCCCAGCTACCTGGGAGGCTGAGGCAGGAGAATGGCGTAAATCCGGGAGGCGGAGCTTGCAGTGAGCTGAGATCCTGCCACTGCACTCCAGCCTGAGCGACAGAGGGAGACTCCGTCTCAAAAAAAAAAAAAGAATGAAAGCTCTCTTTTCCTGTTTTGGCTGGCCTGACCTCTTTGGCTTTGGAGGTACCAGAGATTACTACATACTGTGAGAGGATTTGACTTTGGTGTGTGTAATGGCGGACAAGAGCTACAAAGTAGGGGTGGCTGAGCACATTTTACAGGAAGCGGTCTTGGCTGTTTTTTTTCTCTCCTAGGAATTTGTTAAGGATCTTAATTCTAGTTCAGGCATGCATTCTAAGGTGTCTTCTCTATTGCTTTTTCTCCCAAAATTAATCTCAATTCAGCTTGTCTGTGCTCATTTGCGTGAGGAACTGAACTATTGTTTTCATAGGTAAATGAGAGACTGAGTTTTCTCAGCTCCAAAAAGAAAGGACATTTGCTCCTCCCAGCCAAAAGGTGCCCCAGGTGACCAGGGGCTTCATGGGAGTGTCTAGGGGGTTAACCCCAGTGGCAGTAGCCCCACAGGGAAATCCCCAACAAAAATTAATCTTTTAAAAAGGCTCTGGCCGGGCGCGGTGGCTCACGCCTGTAATCCCAGCACTTTAGGAGGCCGAAGCGGGTGGATCACGAGGTGAGGAGATCGAGACCATCCTGGCTAACACGGTGAAACTCCGTCTCTACTAAAAATACAAAAAATTAGCCGGGCGAGGTGGCGGGCGCCAGTAGTCCCAGCTACTCCGGAGGCTGAGGCAGGAGAATGGCATGAACCCGGAAGGCGGAGCTTGCCGTGAGCCGAGATGGCTCCACTGCACTCCAGCCTGGGCGATAGAGCGAGGCTCTGTCTCAAAAAAAAAAGGCTCATCCAGGAAACACACATAAGGGTTGATCACCAGGCATTTTGAGCCCTCTTCAAGGTCATAGACCTCTGGAGAGAGAAGCTGAGACATGTAAGAGGGTGGAAGCAAGTCAGTGGTGACACACTTGAGTCCTGCCCACAAGTAGCACACATTGATCCACCACACAAAACCCCTAGGCCACAGCTCAGTTCCTCCTTTTAAGAAAAACAAAAAAAATGTGGGAGACAATCTAAAACTGAGGAGAAAACAAAGAGAATGACCTCCTTTCGAGCACTCCTTAGGTTTCATGGCACCTCTACTTGCCAGAGTTTATGTAAAACGGAAGTAATGTGGTTTTTGTGCTCATTTAAGGAAAAAGAGCCCTAAGGTTGACCTGCAAACTATAGAGTTCCTAAGTTCTCTTGTTCTCTGTTTTTCTTTTCTGCCTACTTTAAATCTGCTGTTATTTTTCTATTAAGATGAAAACCACTGTTTGGATCAAACAGGTTTATTTTGCAAGCCCGTGAATTTGTATTTATCTCATGGCTAAAGTTCTCATGGTTAAAGTTCTGAAGTAAAAGCTACAGGATCTTTGTGTGTGTGTGTGTGTATTTGAAAGACCTTTATAATTTCTATAATTTTATGTTTAATTGGCAATTAAATCCATTTTAATTTCCCTCTAGCACACCAGACTTTTTCTCTCTGTACCTTAGGATGTAAATTTTGCTTTTTGATTTTCACCTGAGTTGTTTCCTTTAATATGCAAATTTATAGCTAATTAGCTGACAACTGCCTAGGGTAATAAAACAGGTTATCAAGAATTTGAAAGTCTAAGACGGGGAAAAAAAGGTTTTTATGAATCTGTAACATGTATTTCTATCAGCATACCTAATATGTCTATGTATTTGTGTTGCGTACACAGTGTTTACTGAAGATATATAAAAGGGCTCTAATTTTTTTTTTTTCTTTTTTTTTTTTTTGAGAGGGAGTCTCGCTCTGCCGCCCTGGCTGGAGTGCAATGGCCGGATCTC
>NC_045456.1:6915849-6921028 GCF_002776525.5 Piliocolobus tephrosceles | reverse complement strand
AAAAAAAAAAAAAAAACAGCTCTGGGGGCGGTGATTACTGTTCAGAAGTGAAATGACTGACCCGTGCTTGACCACCCAGCACAGCGGAGAAAGGCAGGACAGGAGCCAGGTCCCTCATGCAACAGACATCAACATCAGTCACTAACAATGAGGTGGCACTTGGATATTCTTTCTAAAAAGAGGAGAGCAGGCAGGGTGCCACTCAACAGCGCCACTCTGCCTTTCCCAGAGCACCTAACCTAGAGGCTGGCACAAAGAAGTAGCCTCAGAAAGAGAGGAGTTGGTAAGGAAGCATACTACTTGTAGAACTGGTAGACTTGGAATAATATGTCATTTTATGGTGGAGTCAGACTAATAGGCCCCAAAATGGTCAGGATTATAAGCAGTCTGTCTTTCTGAGACGAAGTCTCGCTCTGTTGCCCAGGCTGGAGTGCAGTGATGCTATCTCAGCTCACTGCAACCTCCACATCCTGGGTTAAAGCAACTCTCCTGCCTCAGCCTCCTGAGTAGCTGGGACTACAGGTGCATGCCACCACGCCTGGATAATTTTTGTATTTTTAGTAGAGATGGGGTTTCACCATGTTGGCCAGCATGGTCTCAAACTCCTGACCTCAGGTGATTCGCCAACCTCAGCCTCCCAAAGTGCTGGGATTACAGACGTGAGCCACCATGCCCAGCCAGCAGTCTGTTTTTTCATGTACTTTGTAGTTACATATTTGTTTCAAAGGAGAAAAGAAAAGAAAGAATGCAAAAAAACCTGGGTTTCAAATTAGTCTGTGAAAGGCCAGTTATCAGGAAGCTTTTCAAAAATGAAGAGCCCACTTACTTGCCAGTTCAATGATTTCCATCCTGTCTCCATCAACATCCTGACCTACAAAACTTAAGTCATTCTGCTCAAATTGGTTGATCAGCTTAGGGTTTACCTGCAAAACAAGAAATTAAGTGTTTATGGGCCACAGTGCAATACCAGCTGCCCTACCAGGTCCTTCATCAATTGGGTGGGTTTTCCGTTTCAGTGATCCTCTAGTAGTTAATGTCTATATTCAATGTTCAAAGCCAATTTTAAACTCATGAACCTGAGATATAAAATGTAACTGCAACACCTAAATCTGGGAAGCCCACCTTCTATTACCCAAAGGTGAGATTCAAAAAGTAGGCCTGTGACCCAGATACTCTGACTTGGAACCTTGAGACTAGTTATTTATAGCCATTTCCATGTTTGCTTCTTCCCTAGAGTTATGTGTACTTACCTATCTCTCTCCGAATCACAAATTTGCTTGAGGATTAAAACTATCTTATTTCCCTTGTGACTAACCCCAACGCTTTCTTTACACACAGTTACATAAAAGTTCTAAAGAGAAGCTTGGAGCAAGTTTTCTACTAAAATATCATAATAGCCGGGCGCGGTGGCTCAAGCCTGTAATCCCAGCACTTTGGGAGGCCGAGACGGGCGGATCACGAGGTCAGGAGATCGAGACCATCCTGACTAACACGGTGAAACCCCGTTTCTACTAAAAATACAAAAAATTAGCCGGGCGAGGTGGCCGGCGCCTGTGGTCCCAGCTACTCCGGAGGCTGAGGCAGGAGAATGGCTTGAACCCGGGAGGCGGAGCTTGCAGTGAGCTGAGATCCAGCCACTGCACTCCAGCCTGGGCGACAGAGCAAGACTCCGTCTCAAAAAAAATAACATAACATAACATAACATAACATAACATAACATAACATAACATAAATAAAATAAAATAAAATAAAATAAAATAAAATAAAATATCATAATAGATGGCAACTTGATGACCTGGCTTGTGGTCCTTTCTGGCCCCTATCTCACCTTAGCCCTTTCCCAACCTTAAGGACTCCGGCTCTCCTTCAGTGAAAGTGCTTCCCTGTCTAAAACTATGGTGGGGTCTCACCTATTCTTTGCAATCTTAACCTCCGAGCTTTTATTCTACATTTTAAAATTATACCAGTTCTCGTAATTTGCAATTATTTTTCCTTCCTTAACAGTTTTAAGACATAATTCACATACCATACAATTCACCCATTTAAGATACACAAATGATTTTTCATATATTCAGAGGTATGCAACCATTACCACAATCAACTGAAAAACCCTGTACCCTTTAACCTCATCCCCCAACCCCCTCATCACCCTGACCTGATTCCCTGGCAATCACTAATCTATATCCCACATCTATAGATTTGCCTATTCTGGTCATTCTATATTAATAGAATCACGTAATATGTGGGTTTTTTTTTTTTTTTTTTTTTTTTTTTAGTTTTTTTCTAGGGTACATGTGCACAATGTGCAGGTTTGTTACATACATATACATGTGCCATGTCGGTGCACTGTACCCATTAACTCGTTATTTACATTAGGTATGTCTCCTAATGCTATCCTTCCCCCCTCCCCCTACCCCACAACAGGCCCCAGTGTGTGATGTTCCCCTTCCTGTGTCCAAGTGTTCTCATTGTTCAATTCCCACCTATGAGTGAGAACATGCAGTGTTTGGTTTTCTATTCTTGCGATAGTTTGCTGAGAATGATGGTTTGCAGCTGCATCCATGACCCTACAAAGGACATGAACTCATCCTCTTTTATGGCTGCATAGTATTCCATAGTGTATATGTGCCACATTTTCTTAATCTAGTCTGTCGTTGATGGACATTTGGGTTGATTCCAAGTCTTTGCTATTGTGAATAGCGCCGTAATAAACATACATGTGCATGTGTCTTTATAGCAGCATGATTTATAATCCTTTGGGTATATCCCCAGTAATGGGATGGCTGGGTCAAATGGTATTTCTAGTTCTAGATCCTTGAGGAATCGCCACATTGTCTTCCACAATGGTTAAACTAGTTTACAGTCCCACCAACAGTGTAAAAGTGTTCCTATTTCTCCACATCCTCTCTAGCACCTGTTGTTTCCTGACTTTTTAATGATCGCCATTCTAGCTGGTGTGAGATGGTATCTCATTGTGGTTTTGATTTGCATTTCTCTGATGACCAGTGATGATGAGCATTTTTTCATGTATCTGTTGGCTGCATAAATGTCTTCTTTTGAGAAGTGTCTGTTCATATCCTTTGCCCACTTTCTGATGGGGTTGTTTTTTTCTTGTAAATTTGTTTGCGTTCTTTGTGGGTTCTGGATATTAGCCCTTTGTCAGATGAGTAGATTGCAAAAATTTTCTCCCATTCTGTAGGTTGCCTGTTCACTCTGATGGTAGTTTCTTTTGCTGTGCAGAAGCTCTTTAGTTTAATTAGATCCCATTTGTCAATTTTGGCTTTTGTCGCCATTGCTTTTGGTGTTTTAGACATGAAGTCCTTGCCCATGCCTATGTCCTGAATGGTATTGCCTAGGTTTTCTTCTAGGGTTTTTATGGTTTTAGGTGTAACATTTAAGTCTCTAATCCATCTTGAATTAATTTTCGTATAAGGAGTAAGGAAGGGATCCAGTGTCAGCTTTCTACTTATGGCTAGCCAGTTTTCCCAGCACCATTTATTAAATAGGGAATCCTTTCCCCATTTCTTGTTTTTGTCAGGATTGTCAAAGATCAGATGGCTGTAGATGTGTGGTATTATTTCTGAAGGCTCTGTTCTGTTCCATTGGTCTATATCTCTGTTTTGGTACCAGTACCATGCTGTTTTGGTTACTGTACCCTTGTAGTATAGTTTCAAGTCAGGTAGCATGATGCCTCCAGCTTTGTTCTTTTGGCTTAGGATTATCTTGGCAATAGGAGCTCTTTTTTCGTTCCATATGAACTTTAAAGTAGTTTTTTCCAATTTTGTGAAGAAAGTCATTGGTAGCTTAATGGGGATGGCATTGAATCTATAAATTACCTTGGGCAGTATGGCCATTTTCACATATGTAGGCTTTTGTGTCTGGCTTCTTTTACTCAGCATGATGTTTTCAAGGTTTATCTATGTTGTAGCATAAATCAGTACTTGATTTCCTTCTATGGCTGAATAATACTCCATTGAATGAATACACATTTTGCTTATCTATTCACCAGTTGGTAGACATTTGAGTTGTTTCTGCCTTTTGGCTATTATGAATATTGCTGCTATGATCATTCAGATACAGGTTTTTGTGTGGACATACATTTTCATTTCTCTTGGGTATATATCTAGGAGTGGAACTGCTGGGTCATATGGTAATTCTTATATCTAACCTTTTGAGAAACTTCCAGATGGTTTTCCAAAGGGGCTGAAATATATTCCATTCCAACCAGCAATGGATGAAGGTTCCAGTTACCCCACATCCTCTCCACTACTTGTTATTATTGTCTGTGTTTGATTATAGTCAGCTTAGTGAGTGTGAAGTGGTGTCTTTTTGTGGTTTCAATAAGCATTTCCCTCATCACTAATGATTGTTGGGCATCTTTTCATGTGCTTATTGGTCATTTGTATATTTTCTTTGAAGAAATATCTATTCATATCATTTGCAACTATTCATTATTGAGCTGTACGAGCTCTTCATATATTTTAGATACAAGTCCCTTACCCAATACATGATTTAATCAGTAATTACTATGTTATCCATTTTTTGTCCTCTCCATTAGAATATAAGCTCCCTAACAAGAGGGAGACCATGTCTGTCTTTCCCCTTTCTATCTCCAATGCATACCAGATGCAAAATAGGTGTGAATGAATGAAATGGCTATGCTATTGTGTATACAGCAGTTCTTGCACCTTCCCACTGCCACTTATGCAAAGCAGCTCAATAATTTTTATCCCACCAGTTGGGCCCATTCCCAATGGAAATAAGACCAAAAATGTCCTACACATTCCAAATTATGTTCCTTGGTCATAGTGACACTGTTCATTGCCTAATCAGCATTGACTCCCACAAGTCCTCCTTCAAAACAGAGCCCTAGGCCGGGCACGGGGGCTCAAGCCTGTAATCCGAGCACTTTGGGAGGCCGAGACGGGCGGATCACGAGGTCAGGAGATCGAGACCATCCTGGCTAACACGGTGAAACGCCGTCTCTACTAAAAAATACAAAAATCTAGCCGGGCGAGGTGGCGGGCGCCTGTAGTCCCAGCTACTGCGGAGGCTGAGGCAGGAGAATGGCGGGAACCCGGGAGGCGGAGCTTGCAGTGAGCTGAGATCCGGCCACTGCACTCCAGCCCCGGCGACAGACCAAGACTCCGTCTCAAAAAAAAAAAAAAAAAAAAAAAAA
>NC_045456.1:6913441-6915749 GCF_002776525.5 Piliocolobus tephrosceles | reverse complement strand
AAAAAAAAAAAAAAAAAAAAAAAAAACAGAGCCCTAGGCTTGTCCTGGTATCCACTCCACCCCTATATGAACCACGAAACTCCATCTGTCCCATTCCAGAAACTGGTTCTAACTGGTCTAAGCCAAACATAATAAACCCAGCCCTCTTGGAAGATGAATATTGCAAGAACCCAGGTTTAAGCCACTGATGTTCAGCATTGCCCTGAAAATGGCTACTAGTTCACAGGTGGGCAGGTAATCTAAGTTGATTTCCCTGTCTGGAGAGATGCCTGTTGTCCCAGATGCTGCTGGCAGCCACCTGGGAACCATGAGGGAGACCAGCTAAAGGACGAAGCAGACACACAGACAAGGGTAGGGCTGAGATAACCACAGAGACAACAGGAGCCCTGGTTGTACCATGCCTGGAGCCTGCCCAGCCTCTGGACTATCTGGTGGATGAGATAACAAATTTCCTTAATGTTTAGGCTGGTTTGAGTGATAACGAGCAGGGATTCTGTTCTTCACAGTCAAATGCATCATAATTGACACACTCATTAATCCTGGCATAGACGATCTACATTTCTAGAAACCTGTTTCTCATGTGACAACCTCAACAATTAACTCCTTTTAGTCATGTGACGCTAAGCCTCAAGCTTAATGTAAATTTCCAAAGAGGTTCTCAAACCAATCACCCCCTGATACCCAGGTATGCACCCCTATCCCAAAAGGCACTTGGTTCCTTCTCAGAAAATTCAAGTCCTGTTTTCCACAAACCTGGCAAAATAAAGGGTGGGGGCTAAGGATAAGAAATGATGGCTTTATCATGATTTAGAAGATGGCGGTTAGAGTAACAAAGGGCATTGATAGGCCCCGTGTGCAGGTACGTAAAGATTTTGCCTTTGGAAAGCCAAAAAGATGAGAGTCTCCACCCCCCCACCCCCTCCCCACCCCTCACCGCCCATCTCCTCTGGAAGTGGGAGACTGTGGGAAATTTGGCCCTCTCTGAGCCCTGTGAATACCACCAGGCTGGACACCTTTTCCAGAGGCTCAGCTTGTAATCACTGGGTTCCTCACACTAAGCATCCATATTCCCCAGTAATTCAGCATGAAAGCCGTACCTCGAACCGATGTCTGTGTCTTTCTTCTACAAAAGGAACATCACCATAAAGTTTCCCTGTAAAGATACAAGAGTGAGATTAATATTAGAGTAAGCAGCTTTATAAGCACATCCATGACACTTTGTGGAGGAAGATGCTTGGATCGCTATCTATCAGAGGACTAAAAACGAACTAATAGACTCCACATAGTCATCTAGATTTTCTTCTTTTCTAGTAGAAGATGGCGATAGCTTCTTTGAAACCCTGAAGCAATTCTCAAGTAAGCCATCACCATTACATAAAAGAAGCCAGATGCTACACAAGTCCACCACGGAATCCAGCAGATCTGCCCTCCTTATACACACCTGCCTGCGGGACCAAGAGACGGTTATGTCTGCACTATCGCTTCACTGCAGATTTGTAATGAGGCTCATTTACAAAGGAAGAAAACAAAACTGGGGACAGGGAAGGGACTTGCCCAAAGCCCTGCCCTGCTGGGCAGCAGAGCCTGTTCTTGAGCCCAGGCTTCCTCACACCTGGCCCAATGCTTTCTCCACTCCACCAGCCCCCTCCAGATTTTCACATGGTACTGGCCACATTCAAAATGTACCCCAGCTTAAAAATGTACCTATCCTATGATCCTACAATTGGACTTCTCTAAATTTATCCCAGAAAATAGAAATGAGGACAAAGACTTAACCACAAAGATGTGCACTGCTGAATTATTTAATAGCAAACAATTGGAAGCAAGCTGAGCATCAAGAATAGAAGAACTGGTGGATTAAATGATAGTACATCTATGCCAACAGCTCTTAACCAGGCGTGTGTGGCTGAGAATCATCTGGGGAGCTGCCTAAACATGCCTACGTAGCTGAGGCACTGCAGCTAAGTGCAGCACCCTGGGCATGACCAGTGTGGCGATGGGCACAGCGATCAGCGAGCTGCCTAGTGACTTCATTGTCAGGTGAATAGGAGTCAGATCCATCATCAAAACCTCTCAAGAATGCCCCCATTGGGAACATCACACACCAGGGCTCGTCGGGGGTGGGAGACTGGGCGAGGGATAGCATTAGGAGAAATACCTAATGTAAATGACGAGTTGATGGGTGCAGCAAACAAACATGGCACATGTATACCTATGTAACAAACCTGCACGGTGTGCACATGTACCCTAGAACTTAAAGTATAATAATAATAATAATAATAATAATAATAATAATAATAATAATAAT
>NC_045456.1:6877752-6913431 GCF_002776525.5 Piliocolobus tephrosceles | reverse complement strand
AATAATAATAATAATAATAATAATAATAATAATAATAATAATAATAAAATGAATGCCCCCATTGGAGCATGTGGAGAAGCAGGATGGCCCAGGGACCAAGTGGGTTCCAGCACTGGAGCAGTCTGAGCAGGCCAGAGACTCTTCCTACAGCACCAGCCCTCAAAACGCAGACCCCAGGTACACAGCCAAGGGTTAAGAAGATAACAGTGCTGGATGTCATGTTCAAACTCCAACAGAATCGGGAGCCATGCTCAGTTCAACAGGCAGGGAATTATCAGACTCTCAAAGACATCATGAGGCTGGAACAGGATGTTTCAACCAAGAAAAAACAAAGAAATGCTTTCTTTGTGTCTTGTTTGAGCTTTTGACTTGGATCAAGCAAACACAAACGGGTTGTATTCTCATACAACTTTGCACGATCAATGATCGCAGCTGAACTTGTATTTGCAATTCTGTCCATATAGACTGAGCTCCCTGGTGATGATATGAATGATAGTGAATATTTAAGGTATATATTTTAGAAAAAAGAGGATAGTTGGGGCAGGGAGTTCCTCTGAGAGAATGCCAACATATCACTGACAGGGGTCATTCAGGACAGCCTAAACTAAAACAACTGCTTCATAAAAATTAAAAGAAAAATGGGAAATAAAGCACAATAACATACAGTTAGAAAACACAGAAGCGTCAGGAAGGCCAGGCGTGGTGGTTCACACCTATAATCCCAGCACTTTGGGAGGCCGAGAAGGGGCAGATCACTTAAGGTCAAGAGTTCAAAACCAGCCTGGCCAACATGGTGAAACCCCATCTCTACTAAAAATACAAAAATTAGCCCAGTGTGGTGGTGTGCACCTGTAATCCCAGCTACTCAGGAGGCTGGGACACAAGAATCACTTGAACCTGGAAGGTGGAGATTGCAGTAAGCCAAGATGTCGCCACTGTACTCCAACTTGCCAACCTGGGTGACAGAGTGAGATGCTGGAAGGAAGGAAGGAAGGAAGGAAGGAAGGAAGGAAGGAAGGAAGGAAGGAAGGGTGGCCCGGGCACCCCAGTACCATTGATTCTGATTTGATTACACACCACGTTCCTAAGAGCAGTCCTCTGTCACAGGTGCCATGCAATGATCCTAGGAATGGGGGAAAATCTCAACAACAAAGTGACTCAGTCTTCCTTTCTGTCCTAGTCTTTTTGGAGACAAAATAAAATGTTCACTTAAGAAGTAAATGTCAGCGGCCGGGCGCGGTGGCTCAAACCTGTAATCCCAGCACTTTGGGAGGCCGAGACGGGCGGATCACGAGGTCAGGAGATCGAGACCATCCTGGCTAACCCGCTGAAACCCCGTCTCTACTAAAAAATATAAAAAACTAGCCGGGCGAGGTGGCAGGCGCCTGTAGTCCCAGCCACTCGGGAGGCTGAGGCAGGAGAATGGCATGAACCTGGGAGGTGGAGCTTGCAGTGAGCTGAGATCGGGCCACTGCCTTCCAGTTCGGGCGACAGAGCGAGACTCTGCCTCAAAAAAAAAATAAAAATAAAAATAAAAAATAAAGCGCTTGAATCAAATACTTTATAAAGAAAAAAGAAAACACTAGTCAAATGCTTTTTCAAGTTTATGTAACTTAAGTAAAATCTTTAATAAATAAGCTAGCTTTAAAATTATTGGTAAAGTAATATTAGAAATGTCTTAAGAAGGCCGAATAAACTTTCTAAATTGACTGGGACCTGTCTCAAATTTTTCTGGGTTCAACACGCCCTTGCCTCGAGTTGTCCCACCTTTCCGGACTGAACCAATGTACATCTTAACACATATTGATTGATGTCTCATGTCTCCCTAAAATGTATAAAACCAAGCTGTGCTCTGATCACCTTAGGCACATGTCATCAGGACCTCCTGAGGCCGTATCATGGGTGCACGTCCTCAACCTTGGCAAAATAAGCTTTCTAAATTCACTGAGACCTGTCTCCGATTTTCGGAATTCACAATCTCCACTCTTCACCAAACCTACTATAAAAAACACTCAGCTTTAACTGTTTCTTTGGGTCTTCATTTTTTTATAAAGGTTCATGTGTCACATAAAACTTTAAAAAATTTGTACACTTTTCTCTCATTAATCTGTCTTCTGTTATAGGGCCTCAGCCATGAACTTAGAATGGGAAGAGAGAAAAAATATTTTTCCTCCCCTACACATTTTTTTTTTTTCTTTTTGAGACGGAGTCTCACTCTGTTGCCCAGCCTGGAGTGCAATGGCGTGATCTTGGCTCACTACAACCTCCACCTCCCAGGTTCAAGCAATTATCCTGCCTCAGCCTCCCGACTACCTGGGACTACAGGCGCGTGCCACCACACCTGGCTGATTTTTTCTGTTTTTAGTAGAGACAGGGTTTCACCATGTTGCCCAGGCTGGTCTTGAACTCCTGACCTCATGATCCACCTGCCTCGGCCTCCGAAAGTGCTGGGATTACAGGCGTCAGCTAACACACCCAGCCCTCCCCTACACATTTCTAAGTATCTTACCTGATTTTCTATGGCACCTTTGGGTTGCAGAACCTTAGCTGTAGGAGAAATGGTGGTGAGGGCCAGTGTTTGGTACTGACTTTAACAGAGTACAGATGTGTATGTTAGTACTTATTTTGACAAAATAGAAAGTGCAAGAAGGAAATACAGCAACAAAAGTGACAATTAGATTGGAAGGGACCCATTCTTGTTTGCTTGTTTGTTTTCTCTATAAGCCATCTAGCTCTTTTTTTTTTTTTTTTTAAGACGGTCTCACTCTGTCTCCCAGGCTGGAGTGCAGTGGCGTCATCACAGCTCACCTCAGCCTTGACCTCCCAGGCTCAAGTGATCCTCCCACCGTAGCCTCTCGAGTAGCTGGGAGTATAGGCATGCACCACCATGCCCAGCTAATTTTTTTTTTTTTTTCATAGAGACGGGGTCTCACTATATTGCCCAAGCTAGTGATCCTCCTGCCTCAGCCTCCCAAAATGTTGGGATTATAGGCATGAGCTACCATGCCCAACCCTAACTCCATTCTTAATTGTCACTTAGCCTACACTTTCACGTCATTGACATTTGTAGGCTGACATCAAGCAGATGAAGATAGCATTGAAACAGTGCCACCATTCACCCAACTGTCCTGTCAGTCAGGAAAAGCACATCCCCAGTGGGTCTCAGAGCTCTCGGCCCATTGTCTTTGCACTGTGTGACCACACACACAACCAGGTAAAATATTTACCTGCTTTGTTCAGGAGGCTGTCCTTGGCTCTCTAGTTTCTGATGGGACCCCATTTTACACTCTCTCTCAAGCCCCCTTATCCTTGTTCTTTGATAGTGTCATAGCCTCTAAATATATCACAATTATTAATATAATTAAGTACTTATTTCCCTCTATAGGGAAATTTGTTTAAAGCCTGCCTTACCCCAAGAGGTGGTCAGGTCTGAAGGCAGGTTTATTACAGATAACAGGCTCTTGGGCCCATCATGTAATAAAAATTAACATGGGGACAAGCAGATTTCCCAGACAAGGCTTTTATCTTGGGGCTTGTGCTCGAGTGCAGGGGAGACATCAGAGGTACAAGGAGCCTCAAGCTGACTCCCTGAAAAGGTGGTAGGGATTTTTTTTATTAGGCAAACACAGGAACTGGTATCACGGGTAGGGTATGCAGGCTGGCCTGTGCAAAGCACCTAATGGGTAGGGGACGCTGGTTAGCATATCCAGTTGTGATGGTTATCTTGAGTAATGGGCCACCTGGGGGTCTGGCCAGCAGTAACAAGGCTGCAAGTGAATTGTTCAGGGTTCCTTCCCTTCCCATGATGGGACACTCTGCAACCTCAGTTTGATGTTTAGATTTCCTAAGGCCAGTTCCTGGAATTCTTTTAAGTAAAAGGCATGGTTAAACATTATGAGAGCACAGATGAATGGCTATTTTCTTTGTAAGCCTAGAGCCTTATCTAAAACCGATTGTCAGCCAAGCAGTGGTGTGGGTCTTGTGATCAGTGAGACAAGAAAAGAAGAAAAAAAATATGTGAAAAAGGAACTGAGTTCCTTTTCTATTCGATCTGAGGTTACTCCCCACTGCACCCCCAGCACCTGACACTGTGAGAGGCATTTGAACCAGAGTGACTCCATCTTGAATAGGGGCTGGGTAAAATAAAGCTGAGACCTACTGGGCTGCATTCCCAGGAGGTTAGGCATTCTTAGTTACAGGATGAGATAGGAGGTTGGCAGGACTGGTATCACAAGATACAGGTCATAAAAACTCTGGGCCGGGCGTGGTGGCTCACGCCTGTAATCCCAGCACTTTGGGAGGCCGAGGCAGGCGGATCACAAGGTCAAGAGATCGAGACCATCCTGGCGAACACGGTGAAACACCGTCTCTACTAAAAATACAAAAAAATTAGCCGGGCGTGGTGGCGGGCGCCTGTAGTCCCAGCTTCTCGGGAGGCTGAGGCAGGAGAATGGCGTGAACCTGGGAGGCGACGGAGCTTGCAGTGAGCGGAGATCGCACCGTTGCACTCCAGCCTGAGAGACAGAGGGAGACTCCGTCTCAAAAAAAAAAAAAAAACTCTGACCATAAAACAAGATGCGGTATAGAAGCCAGCCAAAACCAAGATGGTAACAAAAGTGACCTCTAGTCATCCTCACTGCTCATTATACTCAAATTATAATGCATTAGTGTACTTAAAGAAATTTCCACTAGCACCATGACAGCTTACAAATGCCATGGCAGTGTTCAGAAGTTACCCTATGTAGTCTAAAAAAGGGAGGAACCTTCAGTTCCAGGAATTCCCCACCCCTTTCCCAGTAAACTCATGAATGATCTACCCTTTATTTAGCATATAGTCAAGAAATAACCACAAGTATACCCGGTCAGCAGCTTGCGCCGCTGCTGTGTCTATGGAGTAGCCATTCTTTTGTCTCTTTTACTTCTGTAATAAACTTTATTCTATGGATTTGCCCCACATTCTTTCTTGCGTGAGATCCAAGAACCCTCTCTTGGGGTCTGGATTGGGACCCCTATTACCATGCCTGGCTCAAGGAACATTTGTTGAGAATGATTTATAGTAACTTTCTATGTGCTCATGTCTCACTCTTGTTCCAGTACCTGTATTCTAAACAGTCATGCTACTGTCCTTCTGTGCCGCCCTACATTCCAAGTTCAAGGAGACAGGATGGTTTATTGTTTCTTAAGTGCTCCTCTTTGTCTTTCTGGTCCTGTTTACATGCATCATTAGCCCACAGGAAAGCACTCTTTTACAAGTGACTTTAGAAATCACAATCATTAAAATTGAAAACTTCCATTTAAGCCAGACTGACTACCCCTTTGTGATGTTAAAAGTGTTGCCTCCGAGCTTCCAACCCCCCTCTCTATGAGGCCTATTCCAGCTTTTAACCTACCATGCGTGTGGGCTTTTCATTTGGAGCCTCTTGTGATCTTCAAGCTGTAATTTTAGCAAGCGGGGTCCTAAAGCTCTTTAATTTTTTTGTTTACCAGAATTACTCATTTCATTTTTGTATGTGCTTGGTAGATGAATTTTCTGTGGCATCTTACAAAATAAGGCCATACTACCTTATGGCATTAAAAAAAAGTGTGGGGGGCGGGTGGGCAAAACCACTACAAGTAAATTAACTGAACAGTTAAAATATTTAAATTAGTATTAGAAAGCTTAAATGTGGCCGGGCGCGGTGGCTCAAGCCTGTAATCCCAGCACTTTGGGAGGCCGAGACGGGCGGATCACGAGGTTAGGAGATCAAGACCATCCTGGCTAACACGGTGAAACCCCGTCTCTACTAAAAATACAAAAAAACTAGCCGGGAGTCGTGGTGGGCGCCTGTAGTCCCAGCTACTCCGGAGGCTGAGGCAGGAGAATGGCGTAAACTCGGGAGGCGGAGCTTGCAGTGAGCTGAGATCCGGCCACTGCACTCTAGCCCGGGCGACAGAGCAAGACTCCGTCTCAAAAAAAAAAAAAAAAAAAAAAAAAAAAAAAAAAAAAAAAGAAAGCTTAAATGTAAGCAACAACTAAGTCATCTGAAGCACATCCAACAGGAAAAATTAGAAAGTATACTAGATAAGAATGTCAGGGAATGGGGTAAGGACTGGGGGAGGTGAAGGAGGTGCAGGGCTGGATCCTGTCTTTATTTGAAAATTTGATATTGTGTTCAAATGTGAAATTTTTCTTTTGGAGTCTTGCTCTTGTCACTCAGGCTGGAGTGCAATGGTGGGTGTCTTGTTTTTCTAAGACCAGCCGAGCGGGCGCAAAAGAACCAGCGGGTAGGCAAGTGTAACAGCAAAACTGCTGGTTTATTTTGGTAACCTAAGGTGTGCGGGAGAAGTCTGTCGGCCTCCGGGGAAGGAGGCCGGCAGAGTCCCCCCGTGGGGCTCTCGGACGGACTTCCCACAGTCCCGACATCCCGACAGGAGTGGGGCTGCAAGAAGGCCGCCGGGCTGTGAGAAGGCCGCGTGGCTCAATGGCGGAGAGCGGCTTTTCTAGGAGTGGGAGGGCAATAGGTGGGGCATGGGCGTGTCAGGGGCGTTCCGCAGGTACGACCAGGTAAATCTTGGTCTCTTCAGATTGACGTCACCTGGCGCATGCCCAGTTGGTCTGCACCCTCCCTGGGCGCCGGCTGCATTTTCGCGTGCGCGGGAAGAGTTGGGGGTGGGGGATGAAGAACCCGGAAGTGCACCATCTTGCCTCCGTTCCTCCAAACAGTGGGATCTCAACTCACTGCAACCTCCACCTCCTGGGCTCAAGCAATTCTCCTGTTTTAGCCTCCCGAGTAGCTGGGATTACAGGCATGGGCCACCATGCCTGGCTAATTTTTGTATTTTTAGTAGAGACAGGGTTTCACCATGTTGACCAGGCTGGTCTCGAACTCCTGACCTCATGATCTGCCCGTCTTGGCTTCCCAAAGTGCTGGGATTACAGGCATGAGCCACCACACCTGGCCTAATTTTGATTTTTTAAAATAATATTGCATTAAAATATTACTGATCCGTCTTCAGAAGTTAGAATTACATATGACACAGCAATTCCACTCCTAGGCATACACCCCAAAAGAATTAAAAACAGGCACTCCAACAAACATTTTCATGTGATTGTTCAAGTATTACTATTTGCAATAACCAAAAGGTGGAAACAAATGTGGTATATTCATACAATGGAATTTTATTCAGCCATAGAAAGAAATGAAGTTCTTACACATGCTACAACATGGGTAAATCTTGCAAACATCATGCTAAATGGAAGCCTAACTGACCAGGGGCTCTTGGTCTCTCAATGCAATAGAAATTGACATGGGGTCAAAAGACTTTTCCCAGACAAAGCACGCGAAGGGTAGAGGATATAGGTTAGGATCATCTGGTTGTGATGATTATCTCGAGTAATGGGCCACCGGGTGGTCTGGCCAGCAGCAACAAGGCTGTAAATCAATTAATTATTCAGCATTCCCTCCCAAGATGGGACACTCTGCAATCTTGGCTCCCTATTTTGGATCTCCTAAGGCCAGTTCCTGGAATTGCTTAAGTAAAAGACATAGTTAAGCATTATGAGAGCACAGAAGAACAATCTAGAAAGGCCATTTTCTTTGTATGACTAAAGCCTCGAGGTTAGCAGGTATAGTGTCAATGAGGTAGTAGTATGGGTTTTGTGATCAGTGGGAATGCATGAAAAAATGCTCTAGTGGAGATGAGCCAAAGCCAAGCCCCCTTCCTACTGTCTCAGAAGAAGCTAGACACAAAAGACCACATATATTGTATAATTCCACTTACATGAAATATCCAGAATAGAAAAAGCCACAGAAATAAAAAGGAGATCAGTGGTTGCCAGTGGACAGGTGGAGGGGAAAATACGGAGTGACTGCTAGTGTGTACAGGCATTTATTTTGGAGTGATGAAAATGTTTTGGAAATAGTTAAAGGTGGTGGTTGCTCAGCATCAGTGAATGCAACCGAATTGTTCACTTCAAAATGGTTAATTCTATGTTATGTGAATTTCACATCGATTAAAATGTATATATACAGGTTGAGCATCCCTAATCTGAAAATCCAAAATCCAAAATGCTCCAAAATTCCAAAATTTTTGAATGCCAACATGATGCTAGAAGTGGAAAATTCCATACCTGATCTCATTCCAGAAATCAAAGTCAAAATGCAGTCGAAACTCTGTTTCATGCACAAAATTATTTAAAACATTGTATAAAATTACCTTTAGGCTATGTGTATAAGGTGTATATGAAGCATAAATGAATTTCATGTTTAGTCTTGAGTCTCATCCCCAAGATATCTCATGTATATGCAAATATTCCAAAATCTGAAATTCAAAACACTTCCAGCCCCAAGCATTTCACATAAGGGATACTCAAACTGTATTACTGATCTTGATTCCTGAGTTTTTTGGAACCCCCTTAAATTTTGTGTCTGAGGCAAAGCATTAAACCCCCAAGTGTCTTGGACCTATTCAATTTTACTTTTACCAGGAAATAAACAGGGTGAGAAACTGAAATGATCTTGGACCACACACAAATCTGTGGCTGAGTTCCAGGTAACACAGTGACTCATTTTCTTACTAAAAATTACTTACGGCATGTTCCCTGCCATCCTTTCCATACATCACAGCAAAGGCACAGTGACCTGGACTCTTGCTCGTCATCCTAACATCCTGATCCACTGGACAAAATATGAACACACTTTCTCCCCAGCGAGGTTGTTGGGAAAAATTTAATCAGCTACAGATATTTTAAGTACCAAAGGCTGCCTCTGGAGGGAAAAGAAAACTACCCCTCTGGTTCTGGTTCACAGAAGTATGTATTATCAGATTCCCTGTGAGGCTTTACATCCCATGTTTGCCGGAGAACAGAGGGATTCTGTAAGAGTGTAGTGATTTCTTCAGATAGTTCCTTCATCTTGCCTTCAATTATTTCAGATGCTTAAAAGAAAAGAATATAAATATTAGCAACACCAGGAACGGAATAATACAAGTATTTCAATATCTCCAGCTAACCTCTGCACCATTTTGACTTGCTCCAAAAGATCTCCATGTTTGAGGAAAAACTAAATAAATAGACACAGCTTTGCATCTTCCCTGATGAACATGAAGAGATCTCACAGGAAAGCAATGAACGCTTTACAAGTCTTCCAAAAGCTGCTGTCTCTGCTAAAGAATAGCTTATATAGGCCGGGCGCGGTGGCTCAAGCCTGTAATCCCAGCACTTTGGGAGGCCGAGGCGGGCGGATCACGAGGTCAGGAGATCGAGACCATCCTGGCTAACATGGTGAAACCCCGTCTCTACTAAAAAAAAATACAAAAAACTAGCCGGGCGAGGTGGCGGGCGCCTGTAGTCCCAGCTACTCGGGAGGCTGAGGCAGGAGAATGGCGTAAACCCGGGAGGCGGAGCTTGCAGTGAGCTGAGATCCGGCCACTGCACTCCAGCCTGGGCGACAGAGCGAGACTCCGTCTCAAAAAAAAAAAAAAAAAAAGAAAAGAAAAACAAGAATAGCTTATACAAGTGAAGGCCTGCCATAATGCCTAGGGCAATCCAGGCACTATCTGCCACTGAGCATAAATTTACTGAAGCTATCCAGGCTGGTATTCTAATAGTGCATAATAGAACAATGGAAAAATAAGCTGCCCTTGGACACTAAGCCTGTCTCTTGCATCTCCCTACAAAGAAATCAAATACTATTTTATTTTATTTCATTTCATTTTATACAAATCCAAGGAAATCTGCTCTTCTATGAGTGGCCTAGACCAGGGATCAGAGAACTGTTTTTGTAAATAAAGTTTGATTGGAACACAGCCATGCCTGTTCACTTACATCTGTCTATGGTTGCTTTCCTGCTACAACAGCAGAATTGAGTAGTTGCCACAGGAACTGCATGGCTCATAAGCCTAAGATATTTACCCTCTGACCTTACAGAAAAAGTCTGTCAACCCCTGACCTAGACTATTATGACTGTAACCACAACAGCCCCCACGTATACATTTATAGGTGTACTTATATATTTTTTTCCTGGTCCAAGGTGCATTCTATTTTCCCCAAACACTAACTCTGGACAGCACCATGGGCTGTCATGCCTGTCCTGCTAACTGCCAGTCAAATGGGAGCATCTCAAAGGAGCAAGATCCTGTGAGGCAAGTCCTATAATATCCTCCTCAATACCAAGATGAATACAGCTTGTCCATGAGAGAAATGAACAATCCTTGAAGATTCCATCTTACCCTCACAGGCAGTCCCCATTATTCCCAGTCATGTATTCGTTTCAGCTTATTTCCAACTCAGCTATCCTTGGCTCTGAAAAGCTGTCATCACTGGCATCACTGTATCTATCACTAGATTAAAAGAAGAACTAATTTAGCAAGGTATAAAAAAAACCTGGACAATTATTCAATTTGCAATTTCAAACACATTCCATATTAACCCCTTAGTATGAGAGAAAATACTAAGGAATTTTTTTTTTTTTTTTTTTTTTTTGGGAGGGAGTCTCGCTCTGTCGCCCAGGCTGGAGTGCAGTGGCCAGATCTCAGCTCACTGCAAGCTCCGCATCCCGGGTTTACGCCATTCTCCTGCCTCAGCCTCCCGAGTAGCTGGGACTACAGGCGCCCGCCACCTCGCCCAGCTAGTTTTTTTGTATTTTTAGTAGAGACGGGGTTTCACCGTGTTAGCCAGGATGGTCTCGATCTCCTGACCTCGTGATCCGCCCATCTCGGCCTCCCAAAGTGCTGGGATTACAGGCTTCAGCAGGAATATTCTTTTAGCACTTTCTAATCACCACAGGAAGAGGTCAGTCCAATCACATGCAATGGCCTCTTTCTTTGGTCAGAGAAACTGATCACTTGTTTTCATCATAAACTGGAAGTTACTTATTCAGAAAATTTTAAAACGCATTTCAATTTAGACTGAAATTTATAATCTTCTGAAGACCACTGATCATTTCTAAACTTGAGTGAAAGCCTTGAAAGTAGATTGCCTTCCTGCCACCTTAGCTATTGCTTGCTTTCTACTAGATGTGTTATATTAACAAACTGATTTAAAATGAAAGCCTGAGTTCATGGACCCATTTATTTTCTGTGAATCTACTCTTGTCATACTAGGCCTAAATCTCAGTCCATCTGAGGTTGAGCATCACTTGGTCCTACTCCTAATGATGTCAATTTGTTCTTCAATGTAATAACATACCATACGATATTATCTGGATTTTCAGTTTGTTTGTTTTTTTCATTCTTCACTCTTCTGATGACAGCTGTTTCCTTTGGCAATGAGGGAGTTCAGGACACACTACCCCAAAATATGGCATCTTGGCATATTGCATATCACTCATAAGCCTAACATATTTACTCTCTAACCTTACACAAAAAGTCTGTCAACCCCTGACCTAGACTATTATGACTCTAACCATAACAGCCCCCACGTATACATTGCATGAAGCTGAAGGAATTTGAGACAGCATGTGCAAGAAGTTCTCTCTGACCTTCTTCTGACCTTACCCCCCTGAAGCAGGTCATAACACCCAGGAAGGATTTTCTGACCTTCTCTGAAGCAGGTCAAAAGGCCCTCAGGTGAGAGGTACCCCCAACCCCCATAACCAGAGGAAACGAGCATCCTTTATCTCTGAAGACACAGGATCCCAGGGAAGAATCTGAATAAACAGGCCTTACTAAGTTCCCCTACTATATTACCATAAGATCACACTCTTTTTACTCTATTGTAACTCTCCATGAGTCTCTAGTCTTCATCAGGTCTGTTTTAGAAACACTAGAGTTTACCTGTTTCTTTGAGTCTTCATTTCCTTATGAAGGTTCCCATAATACTTAAATAAATTTGTATGCTTTTCTCTCTCTTTTTTAGAAATAGGGCCGGAGTGTGTGTGTGAGGGTGGGGAGGTGGTGCCTCACTGTTGCCCAGGCTAGTCTCCAACTCCTGGCCTCAAAGGATCCTCCCACCTTAACCTTCCAAGTAACTGGGATTATAGGCACCTGCTGCTGTGCCCAACTATATGCTTTTTGCTTGTTAATCTGTTTTTTTTTGTTATCAGGGCCTCGGCCATGAACCTACGATGGGTAGAGGAAAAACTCTTTTCTCCCCTCTAGTAACATGAAAGGACTAGAGAACAGTGAACACAGCTGCGTATCCCTGATTACATTAGCCAAATGCTATAATTATTTTCAGCTGCAGTTTGGCTTTTGGCTCTGTGTTTTGTTTTTTTTTTTTTTTGCTTTGAGACGGAGTCTAGCTCTGTCGCCCAGGCTGGAGTGCAGTGGCGGATCTCAGCTCACTGCAAGCTCCGCCTCCCGGGTTTACGCCATTCTCCTGCCTCAGCCTCCCGAGTAGCTGGGACTACAGGAGCCCGCCACCTCGCCCGGCTAGTTTTTTGTATTTTTTTTTAGTAGAGACGGGGTTTCACCGTGTTAGCCAGGATGGTCTACGATCTCCTGACCTCGTGATCCGCCCGCCTCGGCCTCCCAAAGTGCTGGGATTACAGGCTTGAGCCACCGCGCCCGGCCGGCTCTGTGTTTTAAGGACCACAGCACCTCCCTGGATCCAGATCTGTGCTGGCCTCTGTGTTTGAGGATCACAGCGCCTCCTCATTAAAGAGGAACTAGTCATCTACAATCAGCAAATTGCACAGGAGCTTGAACTTGGTGGTCATGAGGACTAAGACATGCATATTGGCTCAAGACTCAGAAAACACCCTGCAGTGCCATAAAAAATGTTAACATACTCTCTACACTTGCCTTGAAATCTTTTCTCCTTCAGATCATGTTTTCACTATGATTTTAGGTCAGCAGCATGAAAGTTTTCCCTTCCAACATTCTCATAGGTCCAAGAGTTGGAGAAATAATTTTCACAATCATGCAAATTTCAAAATTAGAAATATATGGAATGTCCTGATTACCTTGAGTCACAGATAGTATTCAAAATAGGACCAATTATTGACATAAATATCGCCAGGTTGAGTTCCCTTAGAAATACACCTTCTCCATGAGATAGCTCTGCAACTCAACTTTCCCTCTGAGCTGTGGGCTCTGTTTGTGGTTCCTCTTACTCAGTTCCAAACAAATCAGCACACTGATCCACATCACTAGAGTTCTACTGATCTATGGAGATGATATTACAAGGAAATGTTTAATGCCTGACACATCCCCAGCCTTGGCCAAACTTTTGCTGATTTATAGCAATAAAAGTCTGAATTCCCGGCCAGGCGCAGTGGCTCACACCTGTAATTCCAGCACTTTGGGAGACCGAGGCGGGCGGATCACAAGGTCAGGAGATCGAGACCATCCTGCCTGTCATGGTGAAACCCCCGTCTCTACTAAAAATGCAAAAAACTAGCCGGGCATAGTGGCGGGTGCCTGTAGTCCCAGCTACTCGGGAGGCTGAGGCAGGAGAATGGCGTGAACCCGGGAGGCGGAGCTTAAAGTGAGCCGAGGTTGCACCACTGCACTCCAGCCTGGGCGACAGAGCAAGACTCTGTCTCAAAAAAAAAAAAAAAAAAAGTCTGCCTTTACCCATAGAGTGAAAACTTCCTTTTTTTTTTTTTTTTTTTTTTTTTTTGAGGAAAGGGAACAATTGGAGAAATCCTATGCTGATAGACTAGAAAAGAAAGATTTCACTCTAAATATACTGACTGAATATTAATAAATAAACAAAATAATAGACAAATCTGTATAGACAAAAAGACAATCTGTTTCCTGATTTGCATGCTCACTCCCTTCTCTGACTTTTGAACAAAAACAGCATAGGTGGTGGGGACGGAGCACTAGAATAAAGAGAGGAGACAGAAGGTTCAGAATTGGCAGAAAAGACAACATATGTTAGATAAACATATAAAACAACATACCCTGAAAACCAATCAAGTAGAAAGATACCTCCTAGTTAGACTTCAGTTCAGAGAAATCACTTCTACTGGTACACAGGAATAACTGAACAATATTTGGGGGAAAAAAACAACAGCCAAAAAAGTTGATACATCCTATCCATGCACTCTCCTTGCTCAAATGAAGAATCCTTCCTGGTTCCATGCAACATTTTGTCATATAATTAGCCAAGAAAGGGGATTTGGAAGTTGCACTCAACTCCCTATCTGAGATGAAATGAAGGTCAAGGATGTTCAAGTGACTTACTTGGCATATAGATCCTTCAAGGTGAAGCCAGAATTCCCATTACACTAGCTCAGGGCACAGGGTGGGGTTTAAGCTTGCTGCAGGTAGGGCAGTAGGACCCACTAGGGCATGTCCCCTAACACAAGTGACAAGGGCCAAAGAACTGAGGAAACTTCATTTGCTTGGGTGCCAGATTTTACACCCACTTCCTTCCCCATCTCCAAGCCTAGGGAAGAATACAGGGGGCTCATGTCTTCCCCCGACACTCCTGGTTATACTATTTATGAGCCATGTACCTTTGGACAAGTCATTGACCTCTGAGTCTAGAAAAAGTGGCAATAATACCTCCAAACTCACCAAAATGTTTTGAGAGTCAAATTAAACTGTATAAACTTGCTCTGAAAACTATACAAAAATACAAGATGTTGCTATTGATGGGGGTTATATATTCATAACTTGGTATCTCCTCAAAAAGTCATGGAAACACAAAGAACCAATAAAAACTGCTAAGTGTATGATTTTCTGAATTGTTTCCTATGCCAAGTATAATTTCCTACCCACATTAGCAAGTGGACTTGGGCGGGCCTGTTTCTAACCTAACAGCTCTCATTTCCTATCTGATGGCTGTCTGCCCCAAGCTCTGCCAACACATCCAAATGGCACAGGCTGAGTTTAACAAAATGAAGCTCAGCTTGAATTTATTCATCTCCAAGGTTAACGACTGGGTTCACTAATTGTCTTTCCTATGTGTTCAGAGACTGGGGGTAGGACAATAAAATAAACCATGACACTCAAGAACAGAATTATCAAAATATACGTTACTGCTGAACTTGCTGATTTTAGGACATTCATCTGCCAATAAAAAACAACTGCTAGAAATAAAATGTGGGTCATCTGAATGCAGACCAACAGTGGCTCTTGCACATGCAATAAAATGTGAGTGTACTCTGTGCTGCATATGGGCTGTGAGCGCTACTCTATGCTGCATTCATTTCTGTTTCACACAGAACAAACTTAAGTCAAAAGCTAGATGTATCTGGGTATATTTTCATTTAATTCAAGACATCCAGCTGTATCTTAGGACTAATCTATCTTTTTAAGTAATCTTTTATACACACAAACACACACACGTGTTTCTCACAGGGAAGAATTATCAGATATTAGAGTCTTGCATGTTAAATTGTATGAAGTGGCATAAAATACAGACATGTCCCTATGTGTCTTGTTACATTTCAACAGGGGAAATTTTTAATTTATTTGTTTATTTAAGACAGTGTCTCAGTCCTTCACCCAGGGTAGAGTGCAATGGCATGATTTGGGCTCACTGCAACCTCCACCTCCCAGGTTCACGCAATTCTCCTGTCTCAGCCTCCTGAGTAACCAGGACTACAGGCGCCCACCACCATGCCTGGTTAATTTTTTATATTTTCAGTAGGGACGGCGTTTCTCCATGTTGGCCAGGATGGTCTCAAACTCCTGACCTCAAGTGATCTGCCCGCTTCGGCCTCCCAAGAAGAGGGGAAAATTTTTAAACTGCACTGTCCAATATGGTAGCCACAAACCACAGTGGCTATCTAAATTTAAATCAGTTAAAATGAAATAAAACTTAAAATTCTATTCCTCACTTGCACCTGTCACACTGCAAGTGCTCAGTAGCCATGTGTGCCTAGTGCCTACCATATATGATACTGCAGATTATAGAACATTTCTATCAGTGCAGAAAGTTATATTGGATAGTACTGATCTAAAAACAAATGAATAATGATTTTTAAAAAGCAAACTACAGTCACCATGCAATGGTCCTTGTCATTTCCTTAAAAAAAATTTTTTTTGAGACAGGATCTTGCTCTGTCACCCAGGCTGGAGTGCAGTGGCACGATCACAGCTTACTGCAGCCTCAACCTCTGCACTCAAGCGATCCTCCTACCTCAGCATCCCGAGTAGCTGGGACTACAGGCGTACGCCACCATGCCCAGCTAACCTTTTATTTTTATTTTTTGTAGGAATGGGGTCTCACTATGTTGCCCAGGCTGGCCTAGAACTCCTGGACTGAAGCAATACTCCCACCTCAGCCTCTCAAAGTACTGGGATTACAGGTGTGAGCCACCATGCTTGGCCAAAAGTTTTTTTTAAAGGTCTATCTACCATTAATTAAAATCACAGCAAATATCTCTTATGCATGCATGTGCCTCCCAAATCATGAAAACTCTCTTTTTAAAAAGTATTTTATGGTACCTTTCTTGCAAGGCAAAACCAAAATCACCAGGAGCAACACAGAAGAATCACTATACTGACAAGACTTTACCACAATGGTCAACATATAGTTCTTTTCTTTTTCTTTTCTTTTTTGAGACAGAGTTTTGCTCTTGTTGCCCAGGCTGGAGTGTGATGGTGTGATCTCAGCTCACCACAACCTCCGCCTCCTGGGTTCAAGCGATTCTCCTGCCTCAGCCTCCCCAGTAGCTGGGATTACAGGCATGCGCCACCACACCCGGCTAATTTTGTATTTTTAGTAGAGACAGGGTTTCTCCCTGTTGGTCAGGCTGGTCTCAAACTCCCGACCTCAGGTGATCCGCCCGCCTTGGCCTCCCAAAGCACTGGAATTACAGGCATGAGCTACTGCACCCGGCCCCCTTTTTTTTTTCTTTTGAGACAGAGTCTCACTCTGACACGCAGGCTAGAGCGCAGTGGTGTGACCTTGGCTCACTGCCACCTCTGCCTCCCAGGTTCAAGCGATTCTCGTGCCTCAGCCACCCAAGTAGCTGGGATTACAGGAATGCACCACCATGCCCAGCTAATTTTTGTATTTTTAGTACAGACAGGGTTTCGCCATGTTGGCCAGGCTGGTCTTGAACTCCTGACCTCAAGTGATCTGCCCGCCTCAGCTTCCCAAAGTGCTGGGATTATAAACTGGGATTACAGACCCACAGTGCCTGGCCAATGTGTGGCTCTTGACAAACGAAAGGTTTGTCATAGTGAAGTTTGCTTGTCAAGGACTTCTGGTTCCCAATAAATTCCCCACATAAGAAAACAGATATTCCAAGGTGCTAGGGAAGGGGTATAGGAATGCCTCCTATAGTCCACCTTTACACTACCCCAAGGCAGCTGTTAAACCATTTCTTCTCCATTAACAGAAAGAGGTGATTGGAATTTAAAGATTTTAATGGCATTATTAGGATTCCCAGCATGCATGAGTTCCTTACAACACTTTATATTAAAATCCGTTTCCTGTGAAACAGCATGTTTTAAAAACAGGTTGTCATGTACACAGTTTTCCCCAAAGCAGTGTTACTACTATACTTATTTCCTTCACAAAGGGCCCCTGGAAGCCATAAAATATAAGAGCAATGGAACAAAAACCTAGTCTGCTTTGAATGAGTTTTGTATTTCATAGTAAACAGTAGAATACCACGCAGGCAGGGTGGTAGAAGCACACGGTAGTCTGTAGTACCATCACCTCCCTTCCCGTCTGGCACCACAGCATCCACACTGCAGTGCACCATGATCTAGTTAAAAGGAGCACCTTTTAACCAACATTTATCCCGCCCCAAGGGAAGGTGTACTCAAATGTGGTTCATTAACAATCATTTACCCTGAAAAATATCTCAAGGTATGGAGTTGAAGTCAATCACAGGGGTGAACGTTTTTTTAAAAATGTTTAAAAGAACTGTTCAAAAGAAAGCAAAATAGAATCTTTTGTTAATTTCAGTTCACTTTTGCTTGAAGTGTAACAAAGTGGGGAAATGGCATTTTGATAGCAGTTGAGTTTATAAAGCACCACCTCAACTGTTCCTCACAGCGACCCTAAGGAGGAGGATCAGGAGGTTTAGGAGTGGTGACTTGGACAAAATTACTCAATAAGCAGCAGACCCAGAAGTCAAATCCATAGCATCCACCCTACTTGTCAATACTGTCCCCACAGAAATAAAATATTTTCGCACCACATGGTGCAAGAATGGCCCCTGGCAACATCAACCATGCAACTCAAAAGTCAAAAAGCAAAGTGATTCCAAGTTTGAAACAAAGTGATTCCAAGTTTCAAACAGTGCTGGAAACAGAATGTCGGATTTGTGCAAAGGAAAAGAGTACCTTACTCTCCAAGTCCAATAGACAGCAGAGCCACCCAACGTAAGAGAAGCATGTCTGGGAGGGTGAAATGCACCCTCTGTGAACAATGGAGGAGCCACTCTCACCTGCGATTCACCTAATAATTCACCGTCGATTCACCATCTTGTCACCTCTGATTCACCTCGTTCACCTAACGATTCCGTGGACAACCATTCTAATAGGATATAGATCCCTATTCTCCTCTCGCTAAGCAGGTCAGGAACGTGAAGAGGCAACAGGCAAAACCCTCTTGGGAGCTCAGGGAACTGCAAGCTGTTCCATATGGATTTGTGTGCATTTTATCCTATAAACCAAGGGAAGCCATGGGGGGATTTTAAGTTCCAAAATAATGTGGGGAGATCATTCCAACAGCAGAAGATGGATTGGGAGGAAGCAAGCTGGAGGCAGAGGGACCAAGTAGGAAGCTTTGCAGTAGGCAAGAGATAGATACTGGAACTAAAAGAAAAGTAATAATAATAGCATCATGATAATAATTCCCATTTAAGGCCGGGCGCGGTGGCTCAAGCCTGTAATCCCAGCACTTTGGGAAGCCGAGACGGGCGGATCACGAGGTCAGGAGATCGAGACCATCCTGGCTAACACGGTGAAACCCCACCTCTACTAAAAAAATACAAAAAACTAGCCAGGCGAGGTGGCGGGCGCCTGTAGCCCCAGCTACTCGGGAGGCTGAGGCAGGAGAATGGCGTAAACTCGGGAGGCGGAGCTTGCAGTGAGCTGAGATCCAGCCACTGCACTCCAGCCTGGGACACAGAGCGAGACTCCGTCTCAAAAAAAAAAAAAAAAAAAAAAAAAATTCCCATTTAAGTTCCTACCATAGACCAGGCACTATGCTAAGTGCCTTACATTTAGTGTGAAACTTAATCTTCATTTCTGCCATGTCAAGTAGGGACTATTACCATCCCCTTTTTATAAAGAAAGCGATGCACAGAAGAGCAAGGTCACAGGCAGCTGGGAAATAAAAGAGCCAGTTTGAACTCGGTTCACTCAACTAGAGTCCTGACTCCGGGCCATACTCCCTTGCAGCATGGCAGAAAATAGACAAAAGACGGAGTGAATGCCAACAACAAGAATTGACAGCACCTGCTGACTATGAGCGATGGGGATGAGGGAGGAGGAATCTGAGCTTCCCCAGGGGAGTCCAGGCAGGTCACACTGTGTGGGTGATGGTACCACTTGCAGGAAGATATTAATCTTAATGTTAGTTAATCCTGGCAACCTGGGAGCATTCCCTGGGTTGCAACCACGAAAGAGAGAACAAGCTCTAATGCCAGCATTTCCCACACTGCTGGGACTGTACGCTTGCAGGACTGGGCCCTTTCCTGGATGGGAAGGTCTGTAGCTGAAGACCCCTAGAAGAAAGTCTATGGATGCAGGGGAGGGGGGTAGCATTGGGGGTATGAAGGTAAGGAAACTATGAAGTGGTATGTTTAGGCAGTTTTCCAGGAAGTCGGCCCACAGCTTTGATCATAATCTCAGAAGTCTATCACCTCCCAAAATTTAGAGAACAGTTATACTACCTGATGTGTCCCCAGGTCACGGAACATGTTCTTATTCAAGTGCTTATTCAAGCACTCAGCACAGTGACTGGGATAGAATAAGCTTTGACATAGGGGGTGTGTTGAGTGAATGGTGAAGTGTGCAGTCATTAAAAATGAACTTTATGCAACTTGGAAAAATGCATATGAGGTGTTAAGTTCAAAATACAAGCTTCTGTAATTAATAAAGAATTTATGGTGCTATTCCGAGAACATATGAATATTCTGTTTCTTACAACTTTCACCCAGTGGCTTTACCATCCACTGACGACCCTTATTTGAATCCGTTATTACATCGGAGATGATGTCAACTTTTTTTTTTTTTTTTTTTTTTGAGACAGAGTCTTGCTCAGTCGCCCAGGCTGGAGTGCAGTGGCGCGATCTCGGCTCACTGCAAGCTCCCCGTCCCGGGTTCACGCCATTCTCCTGCCTCAGCCTCCCAAGTAGCTGGGACTACAAGCGCTCGCTGCCACGCCCGGCTAATTTTTTTGCATTTTTAGTAGAGATGGGGTTTCACCGTGTTAGCCAGGATGGTCTCGATCTCCTGACCTTGTGATCCACCCATCTCGGCCTCCCAAAGTGCTGGGATTACAGGCTTGAGCCACCGCGCCCGGCGATGTCTACATTTTTAATTGGCTTTTTTTTTTCTTTACTTTTGTATTTTCTGAGTATTATTATGGACGCATGGAATTTCAGAAAATGAAATGTGTTGTAATCTAATACTGTCATTGTTCTTTTTGATGTTCAAATTGTCCAAAATAAGGCCAGTGGGAGCCCTTTCAATCTGGCTTCTTTGACCTTGGAAAACTCCTACCACCTTCATTTTCAGCTGTTCTTTGCTTTAAACACAGCAATATGTTCCAGGCTCATCTTGTACTCTCCCTGCCCCAGCCCTGGAATCAACCGTTTCTTCCAGGAGCCCTAGTTCATTTCAAATTTTTGGTATTTAAAAACCAAAATGGCCGGACGCAGTGGCTCACGCCTGTAATCCCAGCACTTTGGGAGGCTGAAGCGGGTGGATCATGAGGTCAGGAGTTCAAGACCAGCCTGGCCAAGATGGTGAAACCACATCTCTACTAAAAATACAAAAAAATTAGCCAGGTGTAGTGGTGGGCGCCTGTAATCCCAGCCAGTTGGGAGGCTGAGGCAGAGAATTGCTTGATCCGGGAGGCGGAGATTGCAGTGAGCCGAGATCACACCACTGCACTCCAGCCTGGGTGACAGAGCGAGACTTGTCTCAAAAATAAATAAATAAATAAATAAATAAAACCAAAATGGAGAAAAATGTTCCTTTGCAAAGGAGATCTCCAGACCGTCACTGTATCACTCTTTCATCTTTTCTGTAGGTTTGCAAGTTTTCAAAATAAAAGAGTTTGGGGGGTATGTGTATATATATCTAGATAGATAGATAGATAGTTTGCAAGTTTTCCAAATAAAAGAGTTTGGGGGGTGTGTGTATATATATCTAGATAGATAGATAGATAGATAGATAGATAGATAGATAGATAGATAGATAGATAGATAGATACATTCACTATTATTATCACAACCACAGAAAGAATCATATACAGGTATAGGCTCACAGGAAATATTTGAAAATGAGCACAGTAATTATGTTAGGCTGGTGGGTTTGCGGGTGCTTTTTTTTTTCTCTCTCTCTCTCTTTTCTAAATTTTCTGTAATACTACATGTAGAAGTTAACAGAAAACAAAACCATCCCAGGCTAGAAGTCAGCATGTTACTTAGCAGGAAAACCTCGATAATAATATCACAGAAGAGAGACCAGAGACAATGGTGAATGAAATGGGTTCCTTCTCACCCTGACTGTTGCCGGAGCTCAACAAATATAGAGGGAAGGGCTAAGCACAGAGGAGAGAATGGACTTAGATCCTAGGGGCACACAAAGGAAAGAGGAAACGGAAGGAACCGGCTCCAGGTGTGTACTTCCTTTAAAGACTCTCTTATTACAAAGTAGTTTCAGCTTTTGGGTTTGGTCTGAAACAGTCAAGCAAATACAGTGAATCACTGAGTACCTTTCCCTCCTGTTGTTTTTGTACCACCCTGCTTCCTGTTTTGCCACAAAAAGATGATTTATCTGCACCAGAGACAGTAATTGCTGGATGGAGACATGGAATCCAAAGTTCCAAAACCAGAATAAAATGCTTCTCAAATGACTCAAGATTCTGGTTTTTTGCTTAAAAATATGTTTCCCAAAAAGCTGCATTTCTGCGAACTGCAAACTGAACCCCATCTAAGTTTGCTTTCTGATATACATCAAGCACTGTCCAAGGAAGAGAGTTTTACTCTGGTCTGACAAATAAAAACTGGAAGTTGTGCCTAAACTTGGTGTGTAGTGATTGCTCCTAAGAGCCTTGCAGGCAGCCACAGAGACACACACACCAAAAAACAATCTATGAACTTTAGACTCTGATCCTTCTCTCGTTCCTTAAAAAGGGAATGCTAGGCCTCAGGCCAGGCACATTGGCTAATGCCTACAATCTCACCACTTTGGGAGGCCAAGGCAGGCGGATTGCTTGCACCCAGGTGCTTGAGACCAGCCTGAGAAACAAAAACAAAAACAAACAAACAAAAAAAGGAATTCCAGAAAGAGATTAGATGCTCTATTTCTAGATTTAAACAAACAAACAAAAAAACTTGCAATTACAAGCACCTTCATATATTCTCCTGAAATTTATTTCTTTTTTTTTTTTTTTTTTTTTTTTGAGACGGAATCTCACTCTGTCGCCCAGGCTGGAGTGCAGTGGCCCGATCTCAGCTCACTGCAAGCTCCGCCTCCCGGGTTTACGCCATTCTCCTGCCTCAGCCTCCCAAGTAGCTGGGACTACAGGCGCCCGCCACCTCACCCGGCTAGTTTTTTTTTGTATTTTTTTTAGTAGAGATGGGGTTTTACCGTGTTAGCCAGGATGGTCTCGATCTCCTGACCTCGTGATCCGCCCGTCTCAGCCTCCCAAAGTGCTGGGATTACAGGCTTGAGCCACCGCGCCCGGCAAAATTTATTTCTTATAATTACATGAAGCAGTCTCATTCTTTTATATTATGTGTCAGCAAGACCATGCAAATTTGTGGTTGCCTTTTATACGTGAAACAAATTGTTTAGATACCAGAGGAGAGAGATCAGCAAAGAATTGCAATGATTTATTTAGTGGACCATTATTTCCCATTGGATTTATTTATTTTCAAAATGGTTTGTTAGTTAGACTCATGTAAAAAAAGAGTTAACAGCAGGCCTGAGGCTGCTGTCTTTCAAAGGGCCTGCTTGCAGGGTTAGTTCTTGGCTGGTGTCTGGGAACATGGCTTTCGGAATGTGTGCTCCATTACTAACTGATAAGGTCATTTTGCTGGGCTTAGGCTGTTTATACAAACAATGTGATCTATGGTGAACACCTGCTTTCCCTCTGGCAGTCTGGAATTTTGCTGGTTGCCAGGCAGAAAATGCCTATGCGACCAGCCCCCGAAATACCCCTAAACTCTGATTCTCAAACTGGCTCATCTGGGCAGAAACATCACATAGGCATAGTTGCATTTTCACTGCTGGAAGGAAGGCGACCTCCATGTGACTTATCACAGGAGAGAGAGCATAGGAAACATGCAAATGAATTTCTCCAGACTCCACTTTCCCATTACTGATCTTGCTGTGCATGTTTACTTTGCCACCGAAATAAATATTAGCTATAAGCCTGGGTGCAGTGGCTCATGCCTGTAATCCCAGCACTTTGGGAGGCGGAGGCACGCGGATCACCGGAGGTCAGGAGTTCGAGCCCAGCTTGGCCAACATGATGAAACCCCATCTCTACTAAAAATACAAAAATCAGCTGGGCGTGGTGGCGGGCACCTGTAATCCCAGCTATTCGGGAGGCTGAGGCATGAGAATTGCTTGAACCTGGGAGGTAGAGGCTGTAGTGAGCCAAGACCACACCATTGCACTCCAGCCTGGGCAACAAAAGTGAAACTCCATCTCTAAATAAATAAATATTAGCTATGAGTACAGCTATATTCTGATTACTTTCAGCAAATCACCAAAGTGTGGGCAGTCTTGGGGGGACCCCCTAAACAAGACTCTTAGTTTGATTTTGCATGTATTTTTAAATAGCTCATAAAAACCTAAAAAATACTGTCCTGAAGCTATTGTGCCCTTGAACTGACCACAACAAGCCTAAAACCAGGTGAAATTGGTCTTCCTAACTGCTGCCATTCTGTAGATAATGAAGTCGCTGAGAATTTAGCTCACTAGCTGTAAATCCCAAAATAATAGTCTTACTGCAACTTCCCAGGCCCTAAAAGATAAATGTTCTCCGCTAGGCAGAATGCAGAGGTTATAGCTCAGGTACGCTTAACTCGAAGCCAAGGATTTTTACACTCCATGCTTTAAAGACATTGGCCATACACGTGCCATACAGTTGAATATCATCAGCGCCAACTTCTGGGAAAGGAAGTCATTATTCTAGTGTTCGTATTCCTTGTCACATTTTTTAGGGTTGATTACAAGTGGTAATCTTGTTTGACAGAAATACAGCCCCAACTCAGCTCACATTAGAGCCTGGCATCAGAGGAGTCATTTGCTTTTCAAAGCTCACTAATCCCATGGAGCTGGGCAGAGAGGAGTTGAAGTGCAAGATTCCTCTGGAATCCTGGTGTCTATCACTGGATTAATTCATAGTCACCATCCTTAGTCGGAAAACTCCCTGAAATGTGTCAAGATTAGACTCCCCTGCTACCTGCATTTATTACTTTAATGGGTAATAAACAACCCCTGGGTGCAAGGGAGCCAGGGCGATAAAGATAAATAAGATGCTGGCCAGCCTTAAGGAATGTACCAGTTTGTGGTTGATGTACATAGGAATTCACTCAGTGTCATGGAAGCCTACTAGTCAGCTATAATTCCAATGTCAGCATCAGAGTTTGGTTAAGAGGTCTTTCCTTCTCTCTGAGACATACTATATCTCACTCAGGAGTCACTAGCAATCAGTCAGTTTTCTCAGAAACTACTAGGAAGCTTTTTTTTTTTTTTTTTTGAGACAGGGTCTCGCTCTGTCACCCAAGCTGGAGTGCAGTTGTGCAATCTCAGCTCACTACAACTTCTGCCTCCCAGGTTCAAGTGATCCTCCTGCCTCAGCCTCCCTAGTAGCTGGGACTACAGGCGTGTGCCACCATGTCTGGCTAATTTGTGTACATTTAGTAGAGACGGGGTTTCACCATGTTGGCCAGGCTGATCTCGAACTCCTGACCTCAGGTGATCTGCCCACCTCGGCCTCCCAAAGTGCTGGGATTACAGGCGTGAGCCACCACACCCTGCTGGAAGCTCTACCCAGAGACCACCACCTGCCATGCGGGAATTGGCAGGCCATACAACACACAGGTGGGCAGTCCACACGAGCCAGACGGGATTTGTATATTAGTTGGTATTTGCAAACAGCCAGATAGTTACAAGTGAATTATTTCTTCCAACTATCTAACTTGTCCCATTATCACCTTCCTTTCGGTGTGAGAATCTAGAATAATGGGAATTGTAAAATGGCTGCAAAGGGTCACAGCCCACATCCGACATGGGACCACATTAGGATGTCCAATCAGTGGCATAAGCCGTGCAGTCTCAGAACATAGGAAGCTCTTCTTCGGATGAAATCTCTCTTGCAGAACCATGGCACATGAGCCAGATAAAGTGGAGCTGCTCAGCTGAAGCAGGAAAGAGCCCGGAGCCCCCATGGCCTGCTTTCGCAGCAGCGCAGACTCCAGTTCTGAGGGCACAGTTTGAAAGTCAGTGCACTGAAAGGGGTGAACATTAATACAGTAAGATGCCCAAACTGCAAATTACGTGAAGCTGTTCCCATATGAACATGTGGTGAAAGGAAATGCTAGAGAGCTGTGAGCTTCTCCTAGCAGGTAATGACACAAATAAGTAGGGTTGTGTAACAAGCACACACATGCACACCACACAGAGATCCTGCCAGCCCTCAACAGCAACACTGCAAGGTTGCCAGAATGAGGGTTGGCAGTGGTCATCTTCTGAACAACATATATCTGGTTATTGTGGTAATAACCCCCACCAAAGTCTATGATATTCTGGATGGTTACTTCTGCTTTTGAAGTTATTAGGTACAATATTCTTGGATGAGAAGAAATAAAAATAAACTCTCCCCAAACTAGTATTTAAATGTAATGAAATTTTGGTGGGGCACAGTGGCTCATGCCTATAATCCCAGCACTTTGGGAGGCCAAAGCAAGCAGATCACTTTAAGGTCAGGAGTTTGAGACCAGCCTGGCCAACATGGTGAAACCCTGTCTCTACTAAACATACAAAAATTAGCCAGGCGTGGTGGCGCACACCTGTAGTCCCAGCTACTTGGGAGGCTGAGGCAGGAGAATCGCTTGAACCTGGGAGGTGGAGGTTGCAGTGAGCTGAGATTGTACCATTGCACCCCAGCCTGAGCAACAGAGCAAGACCCTGTCCCTAAACAAGCAAACAAACAAATAAATAAACAAATAAATACAATTTCAACTAAATCCCTAAGGAATTTTTTTATTCAAACTTGATTTTTAAAAATCATTGTACAGGCTGGGCACAGTGGCTCATACCTATAAGGCCAGCACTTTGGGAGGCCAAGGCAGGAGGATTGCTTGAGGTCAAGAATTCAAGACCAGCCTGGACAACATAGTGAGACCTTGTCTCTACAAAAATAATAAATTTAAAAAATTAGCCAGGCATGGTGGTGTGTGCCTGTAGTCCTAGCTATTTGGGAGACTGAGGCAGGAGGATTTCTTGAGCCTACGAGTCCAAGGCTGCAGTGAGCTATGATTGTACCACTGCACTCCAGCCTGGGTGACACAGCCAGACCTTGTCTTGAAGAAAATAATAAATAAATAACAGTTTGCTTGGACGAATAGCAAAATACATTAAAAATGTTAATAATGGTGGGAGTAGGATCGATAAGATCTTGATTTATAATAATGCTATGAAAATGAAAAGGATGGTAAAGGTTCAGGTGTAAGAGATAGAATAATCAAAGGAACAAAACAGAAATCCCTGAAACAAAGTCGAATTACTCAACTCGTTGACAATTTGGCAGGGAAGTGGGGAGCCAAATCCCAACCTCACAGGTTTCACTGAAAATGAAATCCATATAGATTATAGATTTAAACTATGAAATTGAAACCATAAAAATGCTAGAGGAAAACACAGGGGTTATTATTTATATAATCTTTCCAAAAGGAAAGATGTTAGGCATGAGATTAAAGGCAGAAGCCACAAAAGTAAAATATTTGACTACATACATTTTTAAAAAACATAAAAAGGACTAAACTCTTTATGTTTTTGTTTTTGTTTTTTTTTGAGACAGAGTCTCACTCTGTCGCCCAGGCTGGAGTGCAGTGGCTGGATCTCAGCTCACTGCAAGCTCCGCCACCTCCCGGTTCATGCCATTCTCCTGCCTCAGCCTCCCGAGAAGGTGGGACTACAGGCGCCCGCCACCACGCCCAGCTAATTTTTTTGTATTTTTAGTAGAGACGGGGTTTCACTGTGTTTGCTAGGATGGTCTCGATCTCCTGACCTCGTGATCCGCCCGCCTCGGCCTCCCAGAGTGCTGGGATTACAGGCGTGAGCCACCGTGCCTGGCCTAGGACTAAACTCTTTAGGGAGAACAAAAACTACCATTAACAATTTGGAAGGAAAGCAAAATCACTTTGAAAACTATTTGCAGCCTAACAAAGGATTAATGACCTTTATACATAAAGAGCTTACCAATCAGTAAGGAAAATAATACAATACCAAAATGAAGAAAAGATGTGAACAAGCTGTTCATAAAACAAACAGCCAATAAAAATGTAAAAATTCATATATATTAATCAAAGAATCAACAAAAGAAAATCTTTTCACTTATCAAAATGAAAAAAAATTCTAAAATAATACACAGTGTCATCACGATTTGGAAAGCTGACACATTACTACTGTAGTGTGATTAAATCATTTTCATGAAGAGGAGAAAATTATGTTTAAGAGAAAAAAACTGATTCTTCACATTTAAAAATTCTATAATGGTATTAACTTTTGTAAGAAACCCTAAGATATGAATAACTACGCATCTTGGTTTATTGCTAAGAGCAGTAAGCTGGTTACCTGGAAGACAGTTTGCAACCCTGTTGCAAGTAGGCATTCAGGTTCCCTGTTGCTGCAAGTAACAGCCCCAGGTATGGAGGGGAAGGCTTCATCGGCCTAGAAGAAAACTCAGGATGGAACTGGACACCAACAAAATAAGGATGATCTGAAATGAGAATAATCACGATGGGATTAAAGCAGACAAGCAGGAGAACTGCTTTAAAGATCTTCTTATCTTTGAATATGAAAGCTCATTAAATGGCAAGTGTTTGGACGAACGGAGGCAAGATGGTGCACCTCCGGGTTCTTCTTCACCACCAACTCTTCCCGCGCGCCCGAAAATGCAGCCGGCGCCTGGGAAGGTGCAGATCAACTGGGCATGCGCCAGGTGACGTCAATCCAAAGAGACCAAGATTTACCTGGTCGCACCTGCGGAACGCCCCCCGACACGCCCATGCCCCGCCTATTGCCCTCCCACTGCTAGAAAAGCCCCTCTGGGCCAGGGTCCCACGCGGACTTCCCAGCCCCACTCCTGTCAGGAAGTCGGGACTGCAGGAACTCCGTCCCAGAGCCCCACCGGGGGACTCTGCCGGCCTTCTTTGCCGGAGGCCGACAGACCTCTTCCCCACACCTTAGGTTACCAAAAATAAATTTGCAGTTTTGCTGTTACCCTTGCCTACTCGCTGGTTCTTTTGTGCCCTCTCGGCTGGTCTTAGAAAAACAAATCAGCAAGATGATTCTTTAACCTGTTATCATTATAGTCACTTTCACTATCCATCCATTCCTTCGTGGAATTTGAAATTGTAAAACACATCTTGGAAATTTTACGCGTGGAAGGTATCAGAGTGAGCAAAGCCAAGCAAAAATTTTTGAACGGCAAGAAGAATTCCGCTTTCCTCAAATCTGCCTGCTGTTTGAAGGCACTTTGTAGATTTATGTTGGTTCGATTTCCCTTGGACTTTGGGCTAACCCTGGGTCTTTCTTTCTTTTAGGTGGCTTCAGGCCATTTCCTGCAAGGTCTTCTCCTTTCCCAGGGTAAGGGTCCCCTGAGATAAACCAGCACAATGTCGACCCACTGGGCTACCCTTGGGAATGCAATGAGGACAATTGCTTTTTCTAGTCACAGCTTTAAGTTGGGTATTACTCATAGCACCATAAAACTGAGCATTTTTTGAACAAAGTGATTCAGAGCAATGATCCATTCATTCAAATATCCTGTCCCTGGCTATGACTCAAGCTAAAGATAATAAAATATAATAAGTTTAAGAGGGGGAAGTAAATATAACTTTAAAGCTTTCAATGAAGTGCTTTATCAAATGATCTAAAATCTAGTATGGAATTCAAAATCACAAATTCCCATCACTTACCACCAAAGATCCAAAGCTACTACTACAGTAATAAGGAAACTATGATTGAATACAAATGTCTACTTTCCTAAGGTAATCATTTAAAGCCCTGCTAGAATAGCCATTATTAAAAAGTCAAAAAACAACAGATGCTGGCAAGACTGTGGAGAAAAGAAAACATACTGTTGGTGGGAATGTAAGTTATTTCAGCCACTGTGGAAAGCAGTTTGGAGATTTCTCAAAGAACTTAAACCAGAATTACCATTCAACTCAGCAATCCCATGACTGGGTATATACCCAAAGGAAAATAAATCATTCTACAAAAAAGACACATGCACTTACATGTTCATGGCAGCAGTATTCATGACAGCAAAGACATGGAATCAACCAGATGCCCATCAATGGTGGATTGGATAAAGAAAATGTGGTACATATATACCATGGAATAGTATGCAGCCATAAAAACGAAACCATGTCCTTTGCAGCAACATGGATGCAGCTGGGGGCCATTATTCTAAGTGAATTAACACAGAAACAGAAAACCAAATACTGCATGTTCTCACTTATAAATGGGAGCTAAACATTGGGTACTCATGGACATAAAGATGGGAACAATAGACACTGGGAACTACCAGAAGGGGGAAGGAGAGGGGAGTGCAAGAGTTGAAAAACTATCTGTTGGGTACTCTAGTCAGTAGTTGGGTGATGGGATCCATACCCCAAACTTTAGCATCACACGATATACCCATGTAACAAATCTGCACAAGGGCCAGGCACAGTAACTCATGCCTGTAATCCTAGCACTCTGGGAGGCCAAGGTGGGCAGACTGCTTGAGCCTAGGAGCTCGAGACCAGCTGGGGCAACATGGTGAAACCCTGTCTGTACAAAAAATACAAAAATTAGTTGGATGTGGTGGCGTGCACCCGCGGTTCCAGCTACTTGGGAGGCTGAGGTGGGAGGATCGCTTCAGCCCAGGAAGTGGAGTTGCCATGAGCCATGATAATCCAACTCCACTCCACCCTGGGGAGAAAGCCTATAACCAACTTCACACAAAAGGAAACAAAAAACTGCACATGTACTCCCTGCATCCAAAATGAAAGTTGAAATTATTTTAAAAAAAAAAAAAAAAGCTCTGCTATAGAAAATGGTGGCCACTAGCCATATGTAGCTACTTAAATTCATTAAAATTAATTGAGCATTTGAAACATGTTCAAAGTTACATGTGGCTAGTGGCTACCCTATTGGATAGGGTAGACTAGTTCTATCATTGCAGTGAGTTCTATAGGACAGCTCTGATCCCAGAAAACTCCAGTGAGTTCTATAGGACAGCTCTGATTCCAGAAAAATCCAGTGTAGAAATCCTCTACATCTAAGAAGAAACTTCCTTGAATTAGAGGAATATGCAGGTAAGAAAGCCTGATAAGGGAAATGCCACCTTCTCCCAGGAATGTATTCCCTCAAGAAACGCAGAGAAATCATCCACACTTAGAGAAGAAATTAAGCAATGTAGCTTTAAATTTAAGAGACAATAAATCTTACTGCATAACATCTAGGGACATCTTGGGAAAAAAAAGCAGACAGTAACTGTGCTTTTGTATCACTACAGACAGATGCTAAGCAATGTAATCATGTAATAGCCAGGGACAGAATATGTGAATGAATGGATCATTGCTCGGAATCACTTTATCCAAAAAATCCTCTATGCCAATATGAGGAGAAAGTAAAAAGTTTTTATTTTGATGATGTTCTATCAATTAGATACAATTATCTTTAAAATAATGCCGTTGATTGCTTTAAACCAAATTCTTTTTTTTTTTTGAGATGGAGTCTCGCTCTGTCACCCAGGCTGGAGTGCAGTGGCGCGATCTCGGCTCACTGCAAGCTCCGCCTCCCGGGTTCACGCCATTCTCCTGCCTCAGCCTCCCGAGTAGCTGGGACGACAGGCACCCGCCACCGCGCCGGCTAATTTTTTGTATTTTTAGTAGAGACGGGGTTTCACCGTGGTCTCGATCTCCTGACCTTGTGATCCGCCCGCCTCAGCCTCCCAAAGTGCTGGGATTACAGGCGTGAGCCACCGCGCCCAGCCTAAACCAAATTCTGACATTATATAATATTAATCCCAGGTTTTGTTGTTCTTCTCGGAACCCTTCAGGAACAGTGGAGATTCGTGGATATGTTTCCAAGGGTATCTAAGATCAACATCTTCTGGGGAATTTTCCTTAATAAGTGCTTGCAGTCAGCTTTTAAAAACTGCAAGGTTTTACAGCAGCTCTCATTTCCTTTTCAATCCACATGAAATTTGAAAGCCCCAATGGGAATCTAAATCCTTATGATGAAAGAACCTTCTAAGTATTTGATGACAATAATGAGAACCAGGAGAATTAAAAGTGAATAAGTACTCAAACAAAGTAAACAAATAGTAATTTGCTTAAGAAATTTTCTGCCTTCTCACATGCTAGGACAATTTAAGAGGCTTCAATACCAACAGCGATCCACACTTTAATTCTAAATGATGGGCATTTCCATCAGAAAGACTCCTGGAAATGCGTACTTACTATTCTAATTCGAAACTCTAGGCATGAATTGATCACCTTAGGTAGAATGTGAAAACAAGAGAAACAATAAAATCCCACAGCAGTGGTGGCAGAAGGAGGTAACCACCTGGGTTTGCTCTTGCAGCAAAGGACTAGCTGGATGGCCCTGGGCATGTCATTTAATCTCTTTGCACTCCGGTCTCCTCTGTAAAGTGGGAATAGCATTATCTGCTCTGTTAGTTATATAAGGTATGCAAAGTCCCTAGCAAGAGGTCTAGTGACAAGCATCCAGTAAGTGCACACTAAATGTCCATTGCTTTCCTTCTTTCAAGTCTAGGTAAAATGCTGCTCTGTTCAAAGGAGCCTTCTTAGACTTCAATTCTCCCCTCTGTTCAGGACTCTGGAAGTACTTGAACAGATTAGAGACAAAAAGGAAAAGAGACAGAGAAAAGGCATTTGAAATGGAGAATAGTGACACGAGCTGAGATGGACAAAGAAGAGGGAGGTTAGAAGACGCAGAGGTAATCCAGTTTATCTGGAGCCTCAAGCATATAGGCTGGAAATGCAGGTTCTGAAATATCACGGTACCGTTTTCACAGTATTCTGCACATACTTAGTACTCAATATATGAGAGTGGTTTATCCAACAAATTAGTGTCACACACTGCAGAGTTCTGTTCTTGTTAGGAGGTATTGGAGAAGGGATGGCTTGGAAGCAGGAAGGAGATTGAGCTGGAGCTGGCATTCACTGGGACTAGTGTTCTAGGTACCGCAGTGCAATTCCAAACACCAGCTTTCTTTCCAGAGGCAGAATCTGCAGGACTTGACAACTCACTGCTAGTTGGGATCTGAAGGGGAAGAAGAGCTAATATGTGAAATTTCTAGCCTGACAGTCTAGGAGAATGGTTCTCCACCAAATGTGTCCCCCAGGGACTTACTTTTTTTTTTTTTTTTTTTTTGAGATAGGGTGTTGCTCTGTCACCCAGGCTGTAGTGCAGTGGCATGATCATGGCTCACTGCAGCCTCAACTTCCCAGGCTCAATCTCCTACCTCAGCCTCCTGAGTAGCTGGGACCACAGGCACGAACCACCATGCCCAGCTAATTATTTAGCTTTTTGTAGAGATAGGATCTCACTATGTTGCCCACGCTGGTCTTGAACTTCTGGCTTCAAGTGATCTTCTGACCTTCGCCTCCCAAAGCATTGGGATTACAGGCGTGAGCCACTGCTCCTGGCTCTTCAGGATCATTTGATAATGTCTGGAGATATTCTGGGTTGTCACAACATGGGAGGTAGTGGTGATACTGGCAGTGAGTAGAGGCTAGGAATGCTGCCAAACAATCTACAACAGGGGTGTCCAATCTTTTGGCTTCCCTGGGCCACATTGGAAGAAGAATTGTCTTGGGTCACACATAAAATACACTAACACTAATGATAGCTGATGAGCTTAAAAAAAAAATGCAAAAAAATCTCATAATGTTTTAAGAAAGTTTACGAATTTGTTTTGGGCCACATTCAAAGCTGTCCTGGGCTGCAAGCAGCCCACGGACCGTGGGTTAAACAAGCTTGCTATACAGTGCACAGGACAGCCTCCACGACAAAGAATTATCCCACTCCAAATGTCAATCAACAGTGGCAAGGCTGAGAAACCCTGGACAAGGATATTGATGATATCTTAACAGAAACAGGAGAATGAACTAATTGAGAGAGCATGTAAATTTAGTTTTAAATAAGTTGAGATGGAAGTGTCAAGAGAACATCCAAATACACAAACAGGTCAAGGAGGCACGTGAAAATGTTAAATTCGAGTTAGTTCAGCAAAGTGTATATCTGTGAGTGTAGCCCAAGAGTTAGCAAATGCTTCTGTAAAGGGCCAATATTCTGTAAAAGGTAAATATTTCAGGCTTTGTGAGCCATAAGGTCTCTTTCTTAACTATTCATCTCTGCCATGGTAGTATAAAAAATAGCCATGGGCCAGGTGCAGTTGCTCATGCCTGTAATCCCAGCACTTTGGGAGGCCGAGATGGGTGGATCACGAGGTCAGGAGATCGAGACCATCCTGGCTAACACGGTGAAACCCCGTCTCTACTAAAAATACAAAAACTAGCCGGGCGAGGTGGCGGGCGCCTGTAGTCTCAGCTACTCGGGAGGCTGAGGCAGGAGAATGGCGTAAACCTGGGAGGCGGAGCTTGCAGTGAGCTGAGATCCAGCCACTACACTCCAGTCCGGGCGACAGAGCAAGACTCCACCTCAAAAAAAAAAAAAAAAAAAAGATTAGCTGGGCATGGTGGCACATGCCTGTAGTCCCAGCTACTCAGGAGGCTGAGGCAGAAGAATCACTTGAACCCAAGAGGTGGTGGTTACAGTGAGCCACGATTGCGCCACTGCACTCCAGCTTGGGCAACAGAGTGAGACTTCGTCTCAAAAAAATAAAAATAGTAGCCAGGCAGGGTGACACATACCTGTAGTCCCAGCTACTTGGGAGACTGAGGTGGGAGGACTACTTGCACCCAAGAGGTCAAGGCTGCAGTGAGCCATGATCATGCCACTGCACTCCAGCCTGGGTGACAGAGCTAGATCCTGTCTCAAAAAAAAAAAAAATTAAAAGCAACCATAGACAAGACATAAATGAATGAGTGTTGCTCTCGTTGAGGCTCAGAAAATGCTACCCTAAAGTAGTTTGAACTGAAGGTGACTGGGAAGACCTCCAAAGCAAGAAGGTCACTCTGATGTTTCCCCAGCCTTTCCGTGTGAAAGCTGGCTATAAAGAAATCATCTGACCTACCTTTCCTGAAAGTAGGTCATAAGACCCTCATTCCAGATGAGTCCTGCTCTAGACCTGGGGGAACGGGATGCTACACAGAAAGGCCAAGAAGAATCTGAGTGGACAGGCCTTTCCGGGTTTCCCCGTCAGTCTATTACCATTACAGTATGCCCTTTTGCCCAATCACATTGCTACACGGTTGTCTACTGTTCATCGAACCTAAGCATAAAAATGAAGTTTCCCCAAGTCTTTGGGTCTTCATTCCTGAAGACTAAAGTGCCACATAAAACTCCGATTAAATAAATTTGTTATACTTTTCTCTTGTCAACCTGTCTTGTTATACGGCTGTTGGTCATGACCCTTATGACGGGTAAGAAGATCACAGATAACACCTTTCCACCCCTAAACTGTGTTCCAATAAAACTTTATTTATGGACACAAATTTGAATGGCATATAATTTTCACGTGTCACAGACGGTATTTTTTTAAATTTTTTTAACCATTAAAAAATGTAAAAATCATTCTCAGCTCATAAGCTAGCTGTAAACAGCAGGCTAGACGTGGTGCACAGGCAGTCGTTTGCCGACCCCTAGGCTAGAACATCAAGACAAAGAGCTGAGACCAGCTGTGACCATGAGCTTACCATGTCCTTTCAAAGCTGACTGAGAATCACATTGCCTTCTGTCTCATCAATAGTAAATGTATAGTTTGTGTCTATGTGCTCACGGGTGTTCCAGCCCAGTTACTAACAACTTCAGTGTTCTTCCTCAATTCTGATGCCTTTATTTCTGTTCTGTTTGCTCTTAAAAACAACTCTGGGGCCGGGCGCGGTGGCTCAAGCCTGTAATCCCAGCACTTTGGGAGGCCGAGATGGGCAGATCACGAGGTCAGGAGATCGAGACCATCCTGGCTAACACGGTGAAACCCCGTCTCTACTTAAAAATACAAAAAACTAGCCGGGCGAGGTGGCGGGCGCCTGTACTCCCAGCTACTTGGGAGGCTGAGGCAGGAGAATGGCGTAAACCCGGGAAGCAGAGCTTGCAGTGAGCTGAGATCTGGCCACTGCACTCCAGCCTGGGCAACAGAGCGAGACTCCGTCTCAAAAAAAAAAAAAAAAAAAAAAAAAAAAAAAAAAAAAAAACAGCTCTGGGGGCGGTGATTACTGTTCAGAA
>NC_045456.1:6831312-6852752 GCF_002776525.5 Piliocolobus tephrosceles | reverse complement strand
AAAAAAAAAAAAAAAAAAACAGCCGGGCGAGGTGGCAGGCGCCTGTAGTCCCAGCTACTCGGGAGGCTGAGGCAGGAGAATGGCGGGAACTGGGGAGGCGGAGCTTGCAGTGAGCTGAGATCCGGCCACTGCACTCCAGCCTGGGCGACAGAGCGAGACTCCGTCTCAAAAAAAAGAAAATACAAGTTTAAGTCATCAAGAGTAAAATGTAGTATTTAGGCCTTACACTAGAGTATTAGTTCACATTATCCCTGCTGTTTTCAGAAGTAATAAACACTACCTTCTCCTGAAATGATAGCACAGAAAGAAAATCCAAAGTATAAACGCCACTGTGATCCTCTGATTAAAACATGCCAGTGTAGGAACCACTGGATAAGGCAAAAAATGCTAGAGAAGAGGTGGGAAGCAGGTGAAAACAGGTCTCTAGTACCAAATGTTGCCCTGAACATCAGTGAAAGGAGAAAAGCAGGGAGAGAATTAACAGACAAGTCGCTGATGGAGTGAGGGAACAGGAGGGTTCTGTGTGGGCCTAGCTTAGGAGGTCTCATCTGGGAATCACCATTGCATACTCAGGCAAAGAAGAACACCGCCAGGCACCAGCTGGTGGAACCCCAACGCTCAGGTAAGGGGAAGGTCGGGGGAGGGCAGAGACTATGGTGCCCAAGCCTGACACACCAGCTGCCTTGCAGAGTTATCAGATGATCCTACAAGCTAGATCCTACAAGGTGATGATGGGTGGCTGCCTCTTGGGCTATAAGCAACCTGATTCAGCAGCAAAAATTAACAAAAATGTCTTTCTTCCCTGCATTCCTTCTACTAAAAGCCTGAGAGACAGAAGAACATCACAGTTTCAAAACATACCTATTTTATCATTACTGGGGTGGTTAAAGAAATAATCTCAAATATGCTTTAGATTTAACACCAACATTTCCAAAATACTCTAGATCTAGATGCATCTGAAAGGAAAACGCATCTTCCGTTGCAAAAGGATTGCCTTTGCTTCCTCTAATTCAGGCTAAATACTGGCTGTCATCTGATCCCCAGATCTGCCCTCTCTTGGAACTGAGCCATATAGCACAAGAAAAATAAGAAAGGATCAATAAGTGATAAAGCTTTAGGAGATGTAAAAGCAGCATGTAAGGATAAATATGGCACTAATTACTGATGTTTTCTGCAGCCCATAATAAAAGTGTAATGAGTTCAAGACTTTACAGCATCCCAAGTGCCTTAAACAACAAAGTCTACAGGAGTGAGGTTCTCTTAGCAACAGTGAAATTCCTGACGGGACCTACCTGACCTGCCCTGGTAAGCCCTGCTTTCCTCTTGTTCCTTATCTTTGAATATTTCACCTGGAGACAAAGGGAAAGCCTACTCACCAGCAGCTATTTCTATTTCCAGACTCTTAGGCAACACACAGCAATTTCCTCTAGCATTTTTTCTTTCCATTTTGTAGCACCGGGGTTTCATCATGTTGCCCAGGCTGGTCTTGAATTCCTGGGCTGAAGCCATCTGCCCGCGTTGGCCTCCCAAAGTGCTGGAATTCTAGGCATGAGCCACCACGCCTGGCCTCCTCTAGTATTCTTTACAAGTATTCTCCAACTCATTCCTTTCCTACTACTCATTAGGTTTTCAAGCCTGATTCTGACTTTGATTCTAAGTCATATCCAAGTTGTACATAAAGTATCAAGCAGTTTTACACCAGCATTACTTTCCCTAATGTTGGGTTACACTGCTAGCTCCAGCAGCCTCCATCCCTACAGACTAAACCTAAACTTTTCTGGGTGGCTCTCAGGTCCCACCTCACACAGGAGCCCAGACTAGCCATGCCCTCCTTGTGTATTCTAACCTGTAGCTTCTACCTCAGCTAGCTGGGGCCACTGTCAGTGGCACCTCCGCTCTCCTACCCACCACCATACTACACACAGACCGCCTCCTTCTCTACTTTTCCCAAGATGCCTTCTCCCTCCCATTCCTCAGGCTTTAGGGGCTCTCTCCAGTTCCCCTTACTGCCTCATAATTAATGCCATTGTTATGCTCAGCCTACCAAATAAATAACCTATACATTGTCAATTCATTTTCAGTAACTCATTGTAGGAGACTGAATAATGCCTCCCCCACCCCCGAAGCTATCCACATCCTAGTCCCTGAAACCTATGAATCTGTGGCAAAAGGGACTTGCAGATGTGATTAAGTTGAGGATTTTTTTTTTTTTTTTTTTTTTTTTGAGACAGGATCTCACTCTGTCTCCAAGGCTGGGGTGCAGTGGCATGATCACAGCTCATTACAGCCTCTGACTCCTGGCTTCAAGTGATCCTCCCACCTCAGCCTTCCAAGTAGCTGGGGCCACAGGTGCATGCCACCATGTCTGGCTAATTTTTTGGTATTTTTTTGTAGAGATGGGGTTTCGCCATGTTGCCCAGGCTGGTCTTGAACTCCTGGCTTCAAATGATCCTCCAGCCTTGGCCTCCCAAAGTGCTGGGATTACAGGAATAAGCCACCATGCCCAGCCTGTAAATTGAGGTTCTGGAGGAGGAAAGATTCTGGATTATCAGGGTGGGCCCAGTGTAACCACAAAGGCTCATAAAAGAGAGAGGCAGGAGGGTCAGGGTCAGAAAAGGGGATATGACCACAAAGTAGAGATCAGATAGACTGGAAGATGCTATGCTGCTGGCTTTGAAGATGGAGGACGGCCATGTGCAAGTGGCCTCTAGAAGCCGGAAAAAGCAAGGAAATGGATTCTCTCCTACACCCTCCAGAAGGAACACTGCCCTGCCAACCCACTTTATACCTCTGACTTACAGAAGAAATGTGTATGTGTTTCAAGTCACTGTGTTTGTGGTAATTCGTTACAACAACCATAGGAATCTAATACCGTTATTTACTACAAACAGCTTTAACTTCCTCTATTATTTCATAAATGCATCTCCTCTCAAAAATTAAGTGTAGGTTCATCAAGCACAAGGATTAGATCTTTTTATTTTCCATCTCCACCGAGGAGTTCAACACAGTGTCAAGTTCAGATCAAGCACTCAATAATGGAATCTCCCAGTGTTTTAAATGTATTAAAAACTAACAGAGGAGACTAAGGGATGGGTCAGTGGGCCAGAGAGTAGCAGAGGGGTGTCTGAGATACTCATGGATGTCCCAAGTTGCAGGTAAGTCACTTCAGCAGACCGGAAGGGAGGGATGGTGCCCTGCTCAGAGGCCGAGTACACACTATGCCCAGTCCTGCCTGACAGAGTCCTGCCTCTAACCTAAGGCAGTGTTTTTCCCATTTCTGGCTTCCAACCTGCATTGTGTCACCAAGTAGTGTGAGAATGGAATCTACAATGGGGAAACCAATGAGCAGTCCCATAAGTACATATGTATTTTTCCAGTCTTTTAAACTTGGTTTTTTCCCCACCGGTAAAAGAAGGCTGCTATGGTTTGAATACATTCCCCAAAGTTGATGCGTTGCAAGCTTAATCCCCAGTGCAACAGTGTTGAGAGTTGGACCCTTTAAGAAGCAATTAAGTTATAAGGGCTCTGCCCCCATGAGTGGATTAATGCCATTATCATTGGAATAGTTAGTTATTAATGGGAATGGGTTCCTGGTAAAAGGATGAGCTCAGTCCCCCTCCCTCTCTCTCACCCATGTGATACCTTCCACCACATGATGACACAGCAAGAAGGCCCTCACAAGATGCCAGCACCTTGATCTTGGACTTCCCAGCCACCCTCCAGAACTGTGAGGAAATAAATTTCTTTTCTTTATAAATTAGCCAGTCTCAGGTACTCTGTTATAACAGCTCAAAACAGACAAAAGCCTATATCATTTTCATCAGGAAAAGAACTTTCTTACACCTCAGAAAAGAATCTTCTTATACCTCCAGATGTAAACATAACACTTAAGTGTGATACTACTTGTGGTCCTAATGTTAACATACAATGGTTGTCCTCAGAGAAGCCCTTCTCCTGGGAAGGGCATGTGGCATGGTGGTTGAGGGTGCAGGCTGGGCCTGAACTTGAATTCCAGCTCTACTACTGACCAGCAATGTGACCTTGAGCAGGTCCTTGGATGTCTCTACAGACTGGGGGGACCAACAGCATCCACTTCATAAAGTTGCAGCAAGGATTTAATGAGGCCATGGGAGTTGGATGCCCAGGTCAGCACACTGCCCATGGTAAAAATACGCCCTCAAGTAGCATAGGCTATGGTCAGGAGGCCTCTGGGAACTCAACTGCTGAAGGTGAGCACAGGCTGACCCAAAAGAAGTGAGCCTCATAGCCCAGGCAAAGGTTGGAAGTGAGCTTTGTCTGAAGGTCCAGGGAAGGTAGACACCAGGTCAGGTGACAAGCAAGCTATACTTTCTGGGAAAGTTGCGTTTGAGTATTCAAGGTCTCTTTTAAACTTCAGGATCAAAGATAGTAAGAACCCATGGATAGCATTTCACACCCATTTTGTTTTGCAGGGACCAGGTACTAACACTGTACCCTCTTCCTGAAGGTGCTTTTCAAGATACTCCATGCTGTCAACTTCAAGCAGAATAACCCAGAGAAGCCTGTGGTGCCCAGAGCTCTTAAAATATGTTACTCTTGGCTTTCCTAGGAAAAATTAAGTCTGTCCAAAGATCAAACAATTGAACAGTGAGGTGATAAATAACCTTTGCCTCTCCATTTTTCCATTACCACCCTTGTGCCTGACATTTCCCCCCTTTCTCTAGTTTCAAAACACACTCTTGTGAACACACCCTGTATTTATCACTTATCTCCATATATTTTTAGTTAATGTTTCACGAGAGTATCTATTAGTGGATTTTTCATGTTTCCAAGTGCAAGTTTACCCTCATGCTTTTAAGTCTATGAGTAAAGAGAAAAATAAGAGACAAGAGATGTGACTGGTAGAAGTGAACAAGTAAAAACTTAAGAAGCCCCACAGGCTGTTTTTCAGGTTCAAGTTTTGCTAGCATTGGCTGCAAATATAAATTCTGACAATAGGCAGCATTGGGCCCATTCTTTTTTTTTTTTTTTTTTTAGACAAAGTTTCACTCTTGTTGCCCAGGCTGGAGTGTAATGGCACGATCTCGGCTCAACGCAACCTCCACCTCCAGGGTTCAAGCAATTCTCCTGCCTCAGCCTCCCGAGTAGCTGGGATTACAAGCATGCACCACCATGCCTGGCTAATTTTTGTATTTTTAGTAGAGATGGGGTTTCTCCATGTTGGTCAGGCTGGTCTCAAACTCCTGACCTCAGGTGATCCGCCCACCTTGGCATCCCAAAGTGCTGGGATTACAGGCGTGAGCCACCGCGCCCAGCTGCATTGGGCCAATTCTAATCAGAAGTTGTCCCTTGAAATAAGAGATTGGTAGCCTAAAAAACCATTAACCAATACTGCTCCAAAAGTTTTTCTTAGAGATAATTTATATATATACATACACACGTCATATGTAATATATGGGTGTGTTATATAGAACATGTTATCTTCCATCAAACATATCGTTACTAAGATGACATATAGTTATTAAAATCATTTCTTGAATACAGATGCAAAAAATAGGCCAGATGCAGTGGCTCACGCCTGTAATCCCAGCACTTTGGGAGACTGAGGCAGGCAGATCATTTGAGCCCAGGAGTTGGAGACCATCCTGGGCAACACAGCAAAACCCATGTTGTATTTCTCTACAAGAAATACAAAAAAAAAAAAAAAAATTATCTGGGCGTGGTGGTGCATGCCTGTAGCCCCAGCTAGTCGGAAGACTGACGTAGGAGGATCACCTGAGCCCGGGGAGGTTGAGGCTGCAGTGAGCTGTGTTTGTGCCACTGCACTCCAACCTGAGTGACACAATGAAGCAGCCTCAAAAAACAAACAAAAAAACCAGATGCAAGAAATGCAATAATCACCCCATTTGATTTTAGCTCACAAGTGGTAATTTGAGAGAAAAGATGATTTAAGATGCTGTTCAACAACTGGGGAGATTTGACATGGGCTATGATAATGGCATTGTGGTTACATAGGAGAATGTCTTTGTCCTTAGGAGACAGATGCTGAGGTGTTTAGGGGGGAAGCATCTGGATGTTTGTAATTCATTCTCAAATGACTCGGGGCGGAGGAAAGTGTCTGTCCAGAGAAAGAGAAAGCAAATGTGGAGATGTTAGCAATTAGTGAATCTAGTTGAATGGCAGACTGGCGTTCATTGCACTATTCTTGCCATTTTTCTGTAGATTTGAAATATTTTTTAAAAGATGTTAAAAAAGGCCGGGCGCGGTGGCTCAAGCCTGTAATCCCAGCACTTTGGGAGGCCGAGATGGGCGGATCACGAGGTCAGGAGATCGAGACCATCCTGGCTAACACGGTGAAACCCCGTCTCTACTAAAAAATACAAAAACTAGCAGGGCGAGGTGGCGGGCGCCTGTAGTCCCAGCTACTCGGGAGGCTGAGGCAGGAAAATAGCATGAACCCCGGAGACGGAGCTTGCAGTGAGCTGAGATCCGGCCACTGCACTCCAGCCTGGGTGACAGAGCGAGACTCTGTCTCAAAAAAAAAAAAAAAAAAAAAAAAGGATGTTAAAAAAAAGATAGTTCTTGTTATGATTAAGCACAAAAGCCTACTTCCTCCCAGGAAAACAGAACATATGTGTAAAAACACTGGCAATTTTCTAAAATCTTGATTAAAATGCATTGCCAAAATCAGAATATTTTTGTGTAAAATCTTATAACTAAAAATAAAATGCCTGTCTTTACTCCAACCAGTGAGTTAATACATATTCTATATTGGTACATAGCAAAGTCAAAGAATCCATAATAAACACAAGAAGAATATATACAAGACAGCAAAGACACATGGAATGATAAATGCTCAAGATTGGCGGGAAGCTTTTAAGGAATTCTATTAGATTTCCCATTTGTTCTCCAATGTAAATAAGGCCCTAGAATTTTAGAGCTGAGAAACATCAGGGAGCAATACAGTCCCAATAGTTCAGTCCTCAGTTTGTAGGTGATATAAGGCAGAGTCAGAGAAAATTATTTAAGTGTGGAAGTGTACAAGTGTTTCAAAGCTGTAAAGTGCTCTTAAAATCCACCTGGAACCCCTTCCTGTGAGTTACAATCAGCATTAGATCAATGTCCCTTGGAAACGTCCTACTTATTTCATGGAACTCTTTCCAGTAGAAATCAATTGCCTTGGCAATTTTAAATCACGGCAGTTCCAAAAAGTTTGAAGTATTTCCAATTGAACAAGAGTAAGTCAAGTGTTCTCACAAGTTTTTCGAATGGTAACAAAATATATTTGGTAAGGAAAAGGATAATGAGAAATAAAAAGCAGACATGGGACCAACAAATAATAAAAGAGCTGAAAAAATGACCATGTTACTCAATATTTTGATTTACCAAATAAAACCACAAAGTACTGAGTATCTTCTTTCCACTTCTTAAACCTGCTTCTGAAGCAATACTTCCATTCATTCATTCATGTATTCAAATATTTAAACTGCTAATATGTAAAGACATCAGAAGGACTTCAATGGCCATACTGTAATTTTTTAAACTATGTAATATTGTCCTTCTATGACAGTATTTTTTCTTTTTTACAGACAGGATCTCACTCTGTCACCCAGGCTGGAGTGCAGTGGCACAATCATGGCTCACTCTTGCCTCAACCTCCCAGGCTCAAGGAATTCTCCCACCTCAGCCTCCACAGTAGCTGGGACTACAGGCATGTACCACCACACCGGGCTGATTTCTTAAATTTTTCAGTAGGGATGAGGTCTTGCTATGTTGACCAGGCTGGTATTAAACTCCTCACTCACCTCAAGCCATCCTCCTGCCTCAGCCTCCCAAAGTGCTGGGATTATAGGCATGAGCTACTGAACAGGGCAGCATTTTGTTTTTCTGGATATGAAGAAATTTTTTTTTTTTTTTTTTTTGAGACGGAGTCTCGCTCTGTCGCCCAGGCTGGAGTGCAGTGGCCGATCTCAGCTCACTGCAAGCTCCACCTCCCGGGTTTATGCCATTCTCCTGCCTCAGCCTCCTGAGTAGCTGGGACTACAGGCGCCCGCCACCTCACCCGGCTAGTTTTTTTTTTTTTTGTATTTTTTAGTAGAGACCGGGTTTCACCGGGTTAGCCAGGATGGTCTCGATCTCCTGACCTCGTGATCCGCCCGTCTCGGCCTCCCAAAGTGCCGGGATTACAGGCTTGAGCCACCACGCCCGGCCTATATCTAAGCTTTATGAAATGTGAACTGTGAGCAAATATCATAATTACACATTGGAGGGAAAACATAATCTCAGGGGGAAAAAAATTCAAGCTTACACTTAGGACTCTGAACCATGAAGCAACTGTCGAGATGGACCTTTATTGGACCTTGCCCTTAATTATGGAGTTCATGCAGTCTTAAGCCCGGGTGTCAAAAACCATTAATAATTACCCTTAAATGGCCAACAAAAGGATATTTTCATAATCAGGGTGGTGTGCCTGTAAAGACTATAAAAGTCGCACAATTCTGCTCAGCTCTTCAAACTCCTCTGATTCTTCTAGCTGTTTCACTATTGGGCGACCAGGTTAGTGTGATTTTGGTACTACCTAGAGCTCCTTCTGTTTGCATTAATACTCTGCTTCCTTTCAGAATTGTGTGAAAGATAATGGTCTGGGGAGAAGGTGAGTTTATGCCATCTGAATATATTCCCTGTAATTTAGAAGCTAGAAGCTATGGTCAAGTATTCTTTTTTTTTTTTTTTGAGACGGAGTCTCGCTCTGTCACCCAGGCTGGAGTGCAGTGGCCGGATCTCAGCTCACTGCAAGCTCCGCCTCCCGGGTTTACGCCATTCTCCTGCCTCAGCCTCCCGAGTAGCTGGGACTACAGGCGCCCGCCACCTCGCCCGGCTAGTTTTTTTTTTTGTATTTTTTAGTAGAGACGGGGTTTCACTGTGTTAGCCAGGATGGTCTCGATCTCCTGACCTCGTGATCCGCCCATCTCGGCCTCCCAAAGTGCTGGGATTACAGGCTTGAGCCACCGCGCCCGGCCTGGTCAAGTATTCTTGGAGACCACAGCCTGCAGAGTGCAGATCAGGTACATAAAAAGTGAAGAATGCCATTAATTGCTAATAAAAATGTTTGGCTCCAGGGACCATCCCCCCCAATCTCCTAACAGATGTACTCTAAGAACAGACATTTAACATACTATCTAAGATAGTTTTTTGTTGTTGTTTTTTTGTTTTTGTTTTTGTTTTTTTTTTTGCGACGGAGGCTCGCTCTGTCACCCAGGCTGGTGTGCAGTGGCATCGCAGTCACTGCCACCTCTGCCTCCCGGGTTCAAGCGATTCTCCTGCCTCAGTCTTGCAAGTAGTTGGGACTACAGGCATGCGCCACCACACCTGGCTAATTTTGGTATAGAGACAGGGTCCCACCATGTTGGCCAGGCTTCCACAGTCTCGAACTCCTGATCTCAAGCGATCCACCCTCCTCGGCCTCCCAAAGTGCTGGGATTACAGGCATGAGCTACCGTGCCCGGCCTAAGATGCTTATTTTTAAAACATGTTGGCAGTTACTGGTGTTGTTCCCACCCCGACGTTCTCTTTTCCTTATTCTTCCCCATTTATGCCAAGGAAATGGCCCAATGGCACTAAAATCCTGCTGACAACCCTCAGCACAAAACTCTGCTTCAGCTTTTTGGTAAGTTTATTTTCTTCCCAATTTATAGGACACCATAATGAGTACTAAAATGTCTCCTGAGGAACTGAAGAGGATTTTTGAAAAATATGCAGCCAAAGAAGGTGATCCAGACCAGTTGTCAAAGGATGAACTGAAGCTATTAATTCAGGCTGAATTCCCCAGTTTACTCAAAGTAAGTGGCCATCCACAGAGCCCGCTTAATGGGACTGATGGTGGGAGGGGAGGGAGGGAGGGGAGAGGACTCTGGTAAAGCTTTATAGGGACCATCGCTTGAGGGAGGACACATGCAGGTGGGCTTTCTTCCCCTTAAGTCAGGCCACATTTCAGAAGGCAAGCTCTCAGAAAACAAGGGCCAAGCCTTCTATCCCTCCCCCAGCCTCAGCACAGGACTCTGCAGGACTAGCCATGGTAAATGGAAGCAATGCCAAATTATGCCTGGAAGACCCACAAGTCACCAAGCAAACCCACTAAGGCCTTCAGCAAGGATTCAGTAATTCTGTGCCAGGCTTTAGGAAAACAGAGAGGACTGCAAAATAGTGTTAGCTGGCCTTGGATGGGCTTCATTTTTATATGTAAAATCCCTCAACAAGACCAACATTTACTTAGCAGTCTGTTAGGAAAACCCACTGACAAATTGTCTTGTCAGCACTCATTTATATTTCAAAAGCATTTAAATTTGTGTTCATCACTTAAATTTGTGTTAATGAGGCAACCATGCATTTCTTTTTTTTTTTTTTTTTTTTTGAGACGGAGTCTTGCTCTGTCGCCCGGGCTGGAGTGCAGTGGCCGGATCTCAGCTCACTGCAAGCTCCACCTCCCGGGTTTACGCCATTCTCCTGCCTCAGCCTCCCGAGTAGCTGGGACTACAGGCGCCCGCCACCTCGCCCGGCTAGTTTTTTGTATTTTTAGTAGAGACGGGATTTCACCGGGTTAGCCAGGATGGTCTCGATCTCCTGACCTCGTGATCCGCCCGTCTCGGCCTCCCAAAGTGCTGGGATTACAGGCTTGAGCCACCGCGCCCGGCGCAACCATGCATTTCTAAACAACTTTCAAGAAAGGACTAAATTTCCTGGGCCATAAAGTTTCACATCAAAATCACCCCAGAGTTGTCAAAATCAAAATGTATTCAAGGCAACAGAGTGGAGAGAAGAGCTGATCCTCCTCTCTCCAATATACAGTACTTTCCTTTTGCTAAAGAAAAAACTGACTGAGGACATTTGCTAAAGATGATAAGGCAACTTACTCCAGGAGGGCCATGGCGATCCATACTGAAACAGGTTCCTGCCATGGGGAGAGAGATTGGGCTCAACTCCTAAATGGACAAGTGGGGGTTTATGATCATAGAACAGGATGGGGGGCCAATGGATGGAAAATTACCAGAGAAATATCCAGGATAAGGAGTTTCTGGTTAAATTGTCTTGATAGGATTCTAGCTGAAGGCAGGCCAGGTGATCAGATATTAAGGGTGGTCAGATACAAGGACAGAGAGGGAAGCCCAAGGTCGGGCCTAGTCAAGCAGAGGACTCAAAGGAGAGAGTCATTGTCATTTTGCAATTAAAAACCATCTTCACAACAGAAATGACATGCAATTGCTTCTTATGACTCAGTCACTATTTAGCTCTAACTTCAGGAGAGAACATTTCTTCAAATATTTTAACCAGTTCTCCAGGTTTTAACCAGAAATGTCCCTTCTGCCAATATGACAATTGGACAGACTTCTGTTTTTAATACTAAAAAGAAAAAAAGTTGAATTCAATGACCCTATAATCTGATATTTTCTCATTTTCTTATAGTTGAAATATAGAAGAATTTGTAAAAACAGTTAAAATCACTAGCAGAGGCCGGGCACGGTGGCTCAAGCCTGTAATCCCAGCACTTTGGGAGGCCGAGACGGGCGGATCACGAGGTCAGGAGATCAAGACCATCCTGGCTAATACGGTGAAACCCCGTCTCTATTAAAAAAAAAAATACAAAAAACTAGCCGGGCGACGAGGCGGGCGCCTGTAGTCCCAGCTACTCAGGAGGCTGAGACAGGAGAATGGCGTTAACCCGGGAGGCGGAGCTTGCAGTGAGCTGAGAGCCGGCCACTGCACTCCAGCCTGGGCGGCAGAGCAAGACTCCGTCTCAAAAAAAAAAAAAAAAAAAAAAAATCACTAGCAGAAAAATGGACTTTTTAATTGAAAAGCAAAACAAGTTAGTGAGACATTTTAAATTTTAAAAAACCCTTTATTTTTTTCTAAAAGGAAGAAAAATAATCATCTAACAGGAAAGCCTAGGCCATGTACTCAAACAAGTTAACTCAAAAGGTAACATGAGTAACTTTTTCTATACTTTATGTCCTTCCTACAAAAAGTACATAAGACATAATCTGGAACAAGGTAGGAAGACAAATGGTAAGTTCTGAAAGTGTACTTACATGTACCTGATTATATTTCCATAAGGTTTCCATTACTAAAGTTTTCCACCATACTCTGTTTACATATATCATCACCATGTATGGTTTAGAATCTAGTAAAGGCTTCAGGAAAACAGTGTTTCATGTTCATAAATCAAAGGCTGAATAAGTAACTTACAGTTTGGTCTTGTAATCAAAGCAAAGTACGGAGTGTTTTTGTAGGAATCTTAGGGGTTAAAACAGATCTTCCATAGAGGTGTGTTGCACAAAATTGTGAATCTACTTAGCACTACTGAGCTGTATGCTTAAAAATGATTAAGAGCATTAATTCAATGTTATGTGTTTTTTACCACAATTTATATATACATATATGTAATATAGTCTAATTTGAAACTGACAAACTGAACTGTCATTTCAATCAGTTTTCTAAGTAGTATTTTGCACAGATAGACTCTTACCTGAAAATCCAAGTAGTAATAGCTTTAAGGTTAGAGTTTTATGGTAGAGACAAAAATTAAGTCTGCTTAAGACACTGCAGGAAGTTCAGTAGTCAAAAAGCCTGCACATGATCTCACATGACATCTCAAGCAGTGGTTCTCCAAGTGTGGTCCCAGAGCAGCAGCACTGGCACCACCTGGGAAGCTGCTGAAACTATAGCTTCTCCAGCCTGGACAACACAGCAAGACCTTGTCTCTATTAAAAATTTTCAAAAATTAGCCGGGTATGGTGGTGCATGCCTTTAGTCCCAACTACTTGGGAGGCTGAGGCATAGGGATCATTTGAGCCTAGGAGGTGGAAGCTGCAGTGAGCTGTGATCATGCCACTGCACTCCAGCCTGGGTGACAGAGCAAGACCTTGTGTACAGATTCTCAGGCCCCATCCCAGGCCTAGTGAGTCAGAAACTCTGGAGGTGGGGCTGGCAATCTGTATTTACTAAAGCCAGCAAGCCTATCGTGTGATTCTGATGCATGCTAAAGCATGGGAACCATTGAGCCAAAGTCATTTTGCATAACTCAGCGTTTGGGAAAAACTGGGCAGTGGTTAGTTAAGGGGTTGAGCTCTGGAGTCAATGTGTGGACCCCAACCCCTCTGCTAACCAGCTGTGGAAGCTCAAGCAAGTGACCGTCTATCTCTGAGCCTGTTTCCCCACCTGTAAAGTAGATCTCCCTCATGGCGTGGTCGAAAGGATCACAGAAGGAGCCCTCCCAGCCTGCTGCCTCATGTAATATGTCAGCCCTAGCCCTGGAGCAGGAGACAAACCCAGCTCCCAGGAAAGCCTTGCGGCTGGGTCCCTCAACTATTTGTGCACCATGGGCAATCCAGTGAAGCCCAAAGATCCCTTCTCAGAAGAATGTTTTTAGAGGCATAAAGAAAAAGACCCAAGATTACATAAGAAAACAACTGTATTAAAATACACATTGTATTAAAATAATAAATGTGTGATATGGGGGGGAAAAAGGTAGCCAGTTCTATGACACAGAGCAACATGACAGCTAAAGCTGGTCTCCCTCTGTTAGCTATTAGATGCATCTCACTGGAAACCTGGGCTGCCTTCTTCGCACACAGACCCAAGGCCTCTAATTTCTGAGAACGTGTAGCAGTAACTGATTCATTTTTTCTCCCCTCCCCTCTCCCATTCTTTTTTTATCTAAAACAGGGTCCAAACACCCTAGATGATCTCTTTCAAGAACTGGACAAGAATGGAGATGGAGAAGTTAGTTTTGAAGAATTCCAAGTATTAGTAAAAAAGATATCCCAGTGAAGGAGAAAACAAAATAGAACCCTGAGCACTGAAGGAAGAGCGCCTGTGCTGTGGTTTTATCCTATGTGGAATCCCCCAAAGTCTCTGGTTTAATTCTTTGCAATTACAATGATCTGGCTGTGAGGTTCAGTTATTATTAATAAAGAAATTATTAGGCATACCTTACTTTGTTAAGTACTGACCCTCATAACATAATAGACTTGAAAGTAACCTTAGTCTGATTCAACTAATTCTATAGATTTAAAAGAGAGAGAGAGAGGGAGGCTGAGGCAGGAAGAACACTTGAACCCCGGAGGTCAAGGTTGCAGTGAGCCATGATCACACCACTGCACTCCAGCCTGGACCACAGAGGGAGACCCCGTCTTAAAAAAAAAAAAAAAAAAAGAAAGAAAGAAAGAAATGTGAGGGCCAAGATAGCTCTGTGATCCTGCCAAAACTACAAAGATGGTGTGGGAGACCTGAAAAGAATCCAGAAATGCCAAACCAACTCCCTTGCTCCACTTTTCTGCCAGAATCACCCTGTTGCTTGCTCTCCTTCCTTAACTCCTCAGTGCTCGGGTCATCTCCAATTTCCACTCTGATCTCACATTATCCACCAGTGAGTGAGAAAAACACTTCACAAACAGACACTTGACATCATGCTATCTCCCAGACCTCGCTGTGCTTTCTTAATGAATGACCCTACAGAAGGAACACAGGACCTAGAGGCGGCCCCACTCATCACTGACCGGGTGGCCTCGCGTCTACCAGCCTAACGCTGTGGTTCTGGCATGTGACATGTAATATAAAAGATCACAGGAAGACCTTGGGCCCTCTCAACTCTTGGCATCCTGTATCCTGACAAAACAGCCAGCCCTCAAGTTCAAGTTCCACTTTTTGCGTCCAGCTGGGGGATGCAGGGGCTGAAGTGACGACAGTGGGGAATATGGAGGCAAGAAGTGCAGAGGAGGGAAGGGAACTTTCTGCTACCCCTTACCAGATAAGAGTCCAGATGTTTTTTTGTTTGTTTGTTTGTTTGTTTTTTTTTTTGAGACGGAGTCTCGCTCTGTCGCCCAGGCTGGAGTGCAGTGGCCGGATCTCAGCTCACTGCAAGCTCTGCCTCCCGGGTTCACGCCATTCTCCTGCCTCAGCCTCCCGAGTAGCTGGGACTACAGGCGCCCGCCACCTCGCCCGGCTAAGTTTTTGTATTTTAGTAGAGACAGGGTTTCACCGTGTTAGCCAGGATGGTCTCGATCTCCTGACCTCGTGATCCGCCCGTCTCGGCCTCCCAAAGTGCTGGGATTACAGGCTTGAGCCACCACGCCCGGCCCTAAGAGTCCAAATGTTAACTTCAAGTTTGTCCAAGTTACCAATGGCTCAAGCTGACCCCAATAGCCTGGTCACAGCAGTGCCCCAGAAGCTAGATTTTTATTTATTCTTTATCCTCGCAACTCTCCTCCGCAAAACACCCATGAAGTATCAAAGTATCAGTATTGGGTCCCGTTGCCTTTGAACAGTTTCTCTCAACCCTTCTTATTTTCTTTCTTTCTTTTTTTTTTTTTTTTTTTTGAGACAGAGTCTTGCTCTGTCGCCCAGGCTGGAGTGCAGTGGCATGATCTTGGCTCACTGCAACCTCCGCTTCCTGGGCTCAAGCAATTCTCCTGCCTCTCAGCCTCTCAAGTAACTGGGATTACAGGCGTGCGCCCCCACACCCAGCTAATTTTTGTACTTTTAGCAGAGACAGGGTTTCACTATGTTGGCCAGGCTGGTCTCAAACTCCTGACCTCAGGTGAACTGCCAGCCTCAGCCTCCCAAAGTGCTAGGATTACAGGTCACACCCAGCCTCTCTCAACCTTTCTTAAGCCATTATCACTCTCCTAAGGAGCCTTGTTAAACACTTGTTTCTAATCGCCACCCTCCAGGAAATTTTAACTCCAGAGATGTCTTGTGCATCTGTTTATGTGCTGTGTGCATATCTGTGCTTTAGACATGAAGATTTTTTTAACCTCACTGCTGCCCTCCCCACCAAAACCCAACTGTAACCCCTTGGGAGTGACATGATATGCTTTTGAACAATGTTCTTCAAGCCGTTGATTATTTTTACCTCACACTCTAGAGCCCAGACTGCCACACTATACTTTCTGTAGTTGACATCAGAAAGATATGAGATCATTTCCGCTTTCAAAGTGTAGAAAATGATGCTACTGGGCCGGGCGCGGTGGCTCAAGCCTGTAATCCCAGCACTTTGGGAGGCCGAGACGGGTGGATCATGAGGTCAGGAGATCGAGACCATCCTGGCTAACACGGTGAAACCCCGTCTCTACTAAAAATACAAAAAAACTAGCCGGGCGAGGTGGCGGGCGCCTATAGTCCCAGCTACTCGGGAGGCTGAGGCAGGAGAATGGCGTGAACCCGGGAGGCGGAGCTTGCAGTGAGCTGAGATCCGGCCACTGCACTCCAGCCCGGGAGACACAGCAAGACTCCGTCTCAAAAAAAAAAAAAAAAAAAGAAAGAAAATAAAATGATGCTACTGAAGGCGTTTCAAACTACATAAGCCCTCTAAAGATTCTACTATACGGCCCTACCCTCAAGCTGAAAATCACTGCCTGCAAAGTACTGCCTTTGACTTATTTTCAGTTTTAGGGATTTTTTGTGTTTTTTTGGTTTTTGTTGTTGTTGTTTTCGTTTTTGTTTGTTTTTGTTTTTTTGATAGGGTCTCGCTCAGTAGCCCAGGCTGGAGTGCATTGGCACTTTCAGGGCTCACTGCAGTCTTGACCTCCTGGGCTCAAGGGATCCTCCCACCTCAGTCTCCCAAGTAGCTGGGACTACAGGCATGTGCTACTATGCCTGGCTAATTTTTATTTTTTTACTTTTTGTAGAGACAGGGGTCTCCCTGTGTTGCCCAGGCTGGTCTCAAACTCATGGGCTCAAGCAATCCACCCACCTTCATCTCCCAAAGTGCTGGGATTACAGGCACGAACCACCATGCCTGCCTGGCCTTTTTTTTTTTTTTTTTTTTAATCCAATGAACTTGAATGTGTATGCCGGGTTCTTCTGTCAAGTTGGCTGCTGTCGTTTTTCCAGAAGCTGGATGACTCTCTGAAGTGGGCAGAGGAGCACATACCCACACTCCCACCTCATCTACCCATAAAAGGCTGGGCAGGGCTCGGCTTCTCTCTGGGGTGTTTGAGCTCAGAGAGAGAGAAGTAGCGGCTGATGTAAGCACAGGGGTGGTGGGGACAGGGTGACCAAAGTGAACTGGGCACAAGATGAGTAGCTGGTATATAGCGACTTGGAAGGCAAGGTGCTTGAAATTTCCTGGAAAATCTCTGCAAGTGCACAGTGGAAACTATTATCATTGGTTATGTACTTCAAGAGGACTGGGCAGATGGCGGGGGCAGGAATAAGAGAGCCACTACTCACTTGACAAACTCTTGGACATTTTGATTTCTGAGCCATATGGATGTGTGTCCTATCAAAAAGAATAAATGAAAATGTTCAATAGTAAGAGAACACTTTGTAAATTTCTGGCTGCTGCTCTTTGTGATTAGCCTCTCAGCACTCTTATTTGGAATAATCCGAAAAATACAACTATCTAAGTTTTGGGAGGAGAGTATACTTGTGGAGATTTGGGAAGAAAGAAAGTAAGTATGGAAGTTTCCCCTAATAATAAAATGAAATTCATTGGAAGCCATTTCTAACATTTAGAAAGTTAACCAGAAAAATAGAAAAGTGGCTGGGCGCAGTGGCTCACGCCTGTAATCCCACCACTTTGGGAGGCCGAGGCAGGTGGATCGCTTGAGTCTAATAGTTCAAGACTAGCCTGGGCAGCATGACGAAACTCTACAAAAAATACAAAAATTAGCCAGGCATAGTGGTGCACACCTACAATCCCAGCTACTCAGGTGGCTGAGGCAGGAGGATTACCTGAGCCTGGGAGGTGGAGGTTGCAGTGAGCCAAGATTGTGCCATTGCACTCCAGTCCAGACAGAGCAAGACTCTATCTCAAAAAAAAAAAAACAAAAAGGTGATTTCTAACCCACCAAGAAACAGAGGAGATTTTTATAAACAGTTGAGGGACCGTTTAAATACAATTTGTATCATTCTAACTCAACACAAGAGCATTCTCATGGTATTAAAACTCTTAAACATTTCTAACGACTCATTACATTCCACTGTACAGATACCCCATAATAGTCTTAACTATTTCCCCATTGTGGGGCATTTAGATTGTTGTCATTTCCGATTCTTCCAAATGTTATGATGAGTAGACTGTTGTCATTGGTAATTCTTCTAAATGTAATGAGTACCTATTCATATTTCTGTCAACATTTCCGATTTCCTTAGGAGAATTTCTGAGAAGTAAATGTCTGAGTCAGAGGGTATGGATGTTTGTATGGTTTGTCAAACAGACCACCTAACTGATTTCCCAAAAGGTTGTATGGATTCATAACTCTACAGGCGGGAAGGGGAATGCCAGCTTCACTCCCCAGAGAGCATTTGCTGGTCTCATTTTAACAACTGTTTTGTTCATGATGGTGCACATTTTTTATTTGTTGCTGGTTGTAATAAGAATCCCGGCCGGGCGCGGTGGCTCAAGCCTGTAATCCCAGCACTTTGGGAGGCCGAGACGGGCGGATCACGAGGTCAGGAGATCGAGACCATCCTGGCTAACATGGTGAAACCTCGTCTCTACTAAAAATACAAAAACTAGCCGGGCGAGGTGGCAGGCGCCTGTAGTCCCAGCTACTCGGGAGGCTGAGGCAGGAGAATGGCGTAAAAATCCGGGAGGCGGAGCTTGCAGTGAGCTGAGATCAGGCCACCGCACTCCAGCCCGGGCGACGAGACTCTGCCTCAAAAAAAAAAAAAAAAAAAAAAAAAAGAATCCCTTACTATTTCACCATGAAGTTTACTGTCAGCTATTGCTTTGTGAAAGACACTCTTCTTCTTATTTAAGAAGTACTGGTCTCTTCCCAGTTCATTATGAGACTGTGGGCACCAGGTTTCGATACTGAGCATATATGGCGCTACAGGGTTTCTCTCTTTTGTTCAATCAATATAATGTGTTAATTTAATTCCCAGGATAAACACACTACCCAGTCATGATCATTCTTTAAGGCTGTTAAATTGGATGTTCTAATATTTTATTTGAGATTTTTCACATCTTCATTCCTAACCAACGTTAGTCTATGGTTTGGGTTTTTATTATTTGCAGTGTGTGTTTTGTTCAAAACACACACTGCAATAATAAGCAGCTGGGACTACAGGCACCCGCCACCATGCCTGGCTAATTTTTTTGTATTTTAGTTGAGACGGGGTTTCACCATGTTGGCCAGGATGGTCTCGATCTCCTGACCTCGTGATCCACCTGCCTCAGCCTCCCAAAGTGCCAGGATTACTTTTTTATTTTTTTGTAGACATGAGGTATCGCCATGTTGACCAGGCTGGTCTTGAACTCCTGGGCATAAGCAATGCTCCCACCTTGGCTGCCCAAAGTGCTTAGATTACAGGTGTGAGCCACCGTGCCCAGGCAAGAACTTTTCTTTCTCTGAGTAGAAAAAAGTTACCTCAGCCAACACTCTGATGTCAACTCTAAACCTGCTATTCCCACAGAGGCAGTATCAAAGGAGTATTAGGCTCCCAGAGTGGTCTGTAACAAGCTATTTAACCCATATTATAGCTGTATTTTTTTTCTTTTTTCTTTTTGAGACAGCGTTTCACTCTTGTTGCCCAGGCTGGAGTGCAATGGCATGATCTTGGCTCACTGCAACCTCTGCCTCCCGGGTTCAAGTGATTCTCCTGCCTCAGCCTCCCAGTAGCTGGGATTACAGGCACCCGCCACCACACCCAGCTAACTTTTTGTATTTTTAGTAGAGACAGGGTTTCACTGTGTTGGCCAGGCTGGTCTCAAACTCCTGACCTCAGGCAAGCCACCAGCCTCAGCCTCCCAAAGTGCTGGGATTACAGGTGTGAGTCACCACACCCGGCCTATAGTTGTATTCCTAATGACTGCTTTTGTAGAAAAAATGGTTTTTGGCCCTAACTAACCTCCAAGTGATTTTTTTTTTTTTTTTTTTGGAGCCGGGGGCCGGCCTTTCCCCCCGGGGCTAGAGTGCAGTGGCCGGATCTCAGCTCACTGCAAGCTCCGCCTCCCGGGTTTACGCCATTCTCCTGCCTCAGCCTCCCGAGTAGCTGGGACTACAGGCACCAGCCACCTCGCCGGGCTAGCTTTTTGTATTTTTTAGTAGAGACGGGGTTTCACCGTGTTAGCCAGGATGGTCTCGAACTCCTGACCTTGTGATCCGCCCGTCTCGGCCTCCCAAAGTGCTGGGATTACAGGCTTGAGCCACCGCACCCGGCCATCTATATGATCTTTTTAATAGTCAGGAGATGCTTACTTCAACACTCTAAATACAAACAAATCCTCAAAGTAATCAAAATTGCCTAAAAGATAACTCTAAGTGGGCCGTTTGGGTTTTTTTCAACACCTCTTAATTTGCATTCCATATGAAGTTGTTGAAAAATAATATAGATGAGGAAAATATTTCAAACAGGGCTTCAACTAAAGGCAGGAAAGTGTTATGCATTAATTAATTATACTTAATGTATAACAAAAATCAACTTTCACCCAAATCAGCTTTTAATTATGTGACTGTTTCACAAATCTACTATGGTAGATGTAAAATTCATTTAACTCTGAAAATTCCTGGATCAAAAAGGGATAAATGACGTCATACCTTTGATAAATAATGAAAATTGAAATAATATCAAATACCGAAATCTCAAATATCCATTTGTATCTTGTTAAAATGCTTTGAATTTCTCCCTGTTCCTTTCCAATACCACCATCCAAGTGTGCATGTGTGTGCTGATGTCTTTTGAAGGTGGAACATGAATTCTGTCTTCAGGGTGTAATATCTTATGTAAATTCAGATTTTTTAGTTACCTTTTTCAACAAACAGAAAAGAAATGCTTAGAGTTAAGCACATTCACATGCCTACACATTAGACAGAGATTGTTCATATATATATATGCCTCAAAACCTGAAAATATTCAAAACACAAAGTCCAAAATGCTGTGAACTACCCTACAGATGAACTGGAGAGATCTGAAGCCAAATTCAAGGTCAAGGATGTCAGCAGCAGCCATGTGACTGATACAGAGTTAGAATGTAAGTCAGCAACAGCTACGCTCCTGGTTGTGTACCATCTAGAAGGCAGCTGAGACTACTCTGAAGCAGGGCAAAAAACCAGAGTTGCTATAGAACCTTAAGTATTCTGCAAAGTCCCAGAGCCTTCAATTTCACCTTGTGGATTGAGCAGAGAAATGACACAATAAAATAAATGTTACTCATTCTCTCCTGGGCACTCTGAGACGCAGAAGGAGTCTACCTTAACCCTTAAGGAAAAATCTGTTTCTCTTTTTATGTGTGTAAGAGACACCTTGTCTTGGATCTGTTCTGGATGTCAGTGTCCCTACTGATTTTATAATCAGCCATAGCAGTAATCATGCATGCCAAAGGAGGGTTATGATGGCCCATGAACAGATTTTAGGAGTAAATATTCCCTATAGAAGGCTCCTGGTTTCCAAATTGTTTACTTTCCTAGCTAGAAGAGCCAGAATGACCAATCCCCACAAAGTAACTGTTATTTGCTCAA
>NC_045456.1:6805125-6806312 GCF_002776525.5 Piliocolobus tephrosceles | reverse complement strand
CCAAAAAAAAAAAAAAAAAAAAAAAAACACACACACACACACACACAACTGTAAAGAGTACGGGAGAAACTTGATCACAAATAGGCTGTGTGCAGGAAAAATGCACAAGAAGCTAAGAAGTCAAAACTGACAGGGAAGGTAACTTTCTAGAAAGGTGACTAAAATAGCTGAGACAAGACTGCTAACCCTTGAACTCGCTACTTCATTTTCTGTTGTTCTGGAGGTTCCATAGCTGTCTGTACCTCACACCACCTCTCCATAAACTATGCAGGTAACCGGCCGGGTGTGGTGGCTCACACCTGTAATCCCAACACTTTGGGAGGCCAAGCGGGTGGATCACTTGAGATCAGGAGTTCCAGACCAGCCTCGCCAACATGGTGAAACTCTGTCTCTACCAAAAATACAAAAATTAGCCTGGCATGGTGGTGCATGCCTGTCATGGTGCATGCCTCCAGCTATTCAGGAGACTGAGGAAGGAGGATCACTTGAACCCAGGAGGCGGAGGTTGCAGTGAGCTGAGATCACGCCACCGCACTCCAGCCTGGGTGACAGAGCCAGACTTCGTCTCCAAATAAAAACAGGATGCAGGTAACAGAAAGCAGGATGACAGCACACCAAGTAGCAGAGACGATGTCAGAGGCAGGCAGGCACAGTCGCATTTGAGTACAGCAGGTTTGGCTTCACCCTCTTCTCCCTCCTCCATAGACGGAAGAGACAACATCAGCTGTGCCTCCGGAAGGAAGCAGCACTGGGGTCAGTATCACAGGTTCCTCCTTCGACTTACTCACGGCTGGTCTTCCCAGGGGAGGAGTCACTGGGCAGCAGGTGATACAGGTGAGTCCACTGGGTCACACCTACTAGGGAGCTCTCATTCCCCCTTGGACCTATACTTCCGAGAGCAACCAAGTGTCTCCCTCATGTGCCCCACTCAGCCATCAGCCATCACCGAATGTGAGGCAGGCATCTGATACTACTTCAAGCTGCTGTGGGAGGGGGAGGGGAGTCCTCTTTGCAGCGCCACCCCTAACAGTCGGGTCTCAAGAGAGATAAAGAGGGCTGGGCATGGTGGCTCATGCCTGTAATCCCAGCACTTTGGGAGGCCAAGGCAGGTGGATCACGAGGTCAGGAGATCAACACCATCCTGGCTAACATGGTGAAACTCCATCTCTACTAAAAAAAATACAAAA
>NC_045456.1:6755803-6805025 GCF_002776525.5 Piliocolobus tephrosceles | reverse complement strand
AAAAATACAAAAAAAAAAAAAAAAATTAGCCAGGCGTGGTGGCGGGCGCCTGTAGTTCCAGCTACTAGGGAGGCTGAGGCAGGAGAATGGCATGAATCCGGGAGGTGGAGCTTGCAGTGAGCCGAGATCACGCCACTGCACTCCAGCCTGGGCGACACAGGAGAAGGATCACTTGAGCCCCAAGTTCGAGGGTGCATTAAGCCCTGGTTGCACCACTGCACTCCAGCCTGGGTGACAGAGTGAAATTCTGTCTCAAAAAAAAAAAAAAAAAAAAAAAGGAAATAAAAGATGGAGGACAAGATTAGAGTGATGTGGCCACAAGCCAAGGAACACCACTGATTGCTGGCAGCCACCAGAAGCCAGGAGAAGGGGTGTGGCAGAGATTCTCCTGCAGAGTCTCCAGAAGGAACCAACCCTGTGAATGCATTGATTTTGCACTTCTGATCTCCAGGACTGTGAGAGAATAAATTCCTGTGGTGTTTTTTTAAGCTACCCAGTTTGTGGTCATTGTTATGGCAGCCCCCAGGAGGCTAATACAAAGACCAAACATTTGGCTTTAAAAAGCACAGAAGCCCTTTTGGCCGGAACCGCCACCTTCCAGTAATTCGCCAAAATGACGAACACAAAGGGAAAGAGGAGAGGCACCCGATATATGTTCTCTAGGCCTTTCAGAAAACAGGGAGTTGTTCCTTTGGCCACGTATATGCGAATCTATAAGAAAGGTGATATTGTAGACATCAAGGGAATGGCTACTGTTCAAAAAGGAATGCCCCACAAGTGTTACCATGACGAAACTGGAAGAGTCTACAACGTTACCCAGCATGCTGTAGGCATTGTTGTAAACAAACAAGGGCAAGATTCTTGCCAAGAGAATTAATGTGCGTATTGAGCACATTAAGCACTCTAAGAGCCGAGATAGCTTCCTGAAACGCGTGAAGGAAAATGATCAGAAAAAGAAAGAAGCCAAAGAGAAATGTACCTGGGTTCAACTGAAGCGCCAGCCTGCTCCTCCCAGAGACGCACACTTTGTGAGAACCAATGGGAAGGAGCCTGAGCTGCTGGAACCTATTCCCTATGAATTCATGGCATAATAGGCGTTAAAAAAAAAAAAAAAAAAGAAGCACAGAAGCGCCAGGCACATGGCTCACGCCTGTAATCCCAACACTTTGGGAGGCCGAGGCAGGAAGATCACTTGAGCAAGATGGCAAAACCCCGTCTCTACTAAAAATACAAAAATTAGTTGGGCGTGGTGGAGCGCACCTGTGGTCCCAGCTATCGGGGACGCTGAGGCGGGAGGATCGCTTGAGCCCAGGAGGTTCAGGCCGCAGTGAGCTGAGATTGCACCACTGCACTCCAACCTGAGCAACAGAGCAAGACTCTGCGTCAAAAAAAAAAAAGAAAGAAAACGAAAAAAAGCATAAACGCATAGAGTATAATTTAGAGCTATTTCCAATAAAAAGAGTTAAAATATTAAAACTTCTAGTGCCTAAAGTGTATCAGCCCCAAGCTACTTAGAAAATTCCTATGAAATGACTGGCACTTTAAGCGCTCCAGAGAGCAAGGGTTTTAGAGAATCTAAGCTCAGAAACTGCTCTTTCTTCCCGATTTCACTTGCCCCAGAAAGTCTAAAGCATTTTTTAAAATTGTAAATGAAAGGGCAAGAGAACCTCAATCTGATTAGTCATCTACCAAGGGTCAGTGATTTTGTGACCATCATTTTAATGATCGTTACCAACATCAGCAACTGATACTTATTATAGTACGTGACTCAATGTTAAGTCTTTACAGGTGTCCTCTCATAATTGCCACTAGATAGGCACTGGTATCCGTCCCTTTATTATATACAGATGGGAAACAAGCCTAGCGAGGTTAAGTAATCACCCAAACTCACACAGCTGGTAAGAGGAGAAGTCTGGATGGGCGCGGTGGCTCAAGCCTGTAATCCCAGCACTTTGGGAGGCCGAGATGGGCGGATCACAAGGTCAGGAGATCAAGACCATCCTGGCTAACACGGTGAAACCCCGTCTCTACTAAAAAAAAATACAAAAAACTAGCCCGGCGAGGTGGCGGGCGCCTGTAGTCCCAGCTACTCGGGAGGCTGAGGCAGGAGAATGGCGTAAACCCAGGAGGCGGAGCTTGCAGTGAGCTGAGATCCGGCCACTGCACTCCAGCCCGGGCGGCAGAGCCAGACTCCGTCTCAAAAAAACGAGTAGCTGGGACAAGAGGAGAAGTCAGGATCTGAATCCAGAACCTACATATGTAACAGCTGCACCTACCGGCTCTGACCTAAGCTGCCCAAGAAGTCCCATCTCAACTACATCTAGTAAAAGAAAACAGGGCCGGGCAGGGTGGCTCACACCTGTAATCCTAGCACTTTGGGAGGCCTAGGCAGGCAAATCGCCTGAGGTCAGAAGTTCAAGACCAGCCTGGCAAACATGGTGAAAACCCGTCTCTACTAAAAATACAAAAAATTAGCTGGGTGTGGTGGCGGGCACCTGCAATCCCAGCTACTCAGGAGGCTGAGGCAAGAGAATTGCTTGAACCCAGGAAGCAGAGGTGGTAGTGAGCCGAGATTGCGCCACTGCACTCCAGCCTGGGCGACAGAGTAACACTCTGTCTTAAAAAAAAAAAGAAAGAAAGAAAGAAAACAAGTGACAGGGACTTAATTTCCCCTTTTTTTTTTTTTTTTTTTTTTTTAAGATACAGGGTCTTGCTATGTTGCTCAGGCTGGCCTCCAACTCCTAGGCTCAAGTGATCCTCTCACCTCAGCCTCCCGAGTAGCTGAGACTACAAGTAAATGCCACTGCACACAGCTTAATTTTCATATAACTTCAAATTAGAGAAACTTTGCTTAAATTAATATGGTTGTCTGAAACTTAGAATCCATCAGGAATTTTATTTTATTTTATTTATTTTTTTTTTTGAGAAGGAGTCTCGCTCTGTCGCCCGGGCTGGAGTGCAGTGGCCGGATCTCAGCTCACTGCAAGCTCCGCCTTCCGGGTTCACGCCATTCTCCTGCCTCAGCCTCCCAAGTGGCTGGGATTACAGGCGCCCGCCACCTCGCCTGGCTAGTTTTTTTGTATTTTTTAGTAGAGACGGGGTTTCACCGTGTTAGCCAGGATGGTCTCGATCTCCTGACCTCGTGATCCGCCTGTCTCGGCCTCCCAAAGTGCTGGGATTACAGGCTGGAGCCACCGCGCCCGGCCTAGGAATTTTAATAATTATCCTGAATAGTTAATGAATGCAGGATGAAACAAAAATAGCATAGCCAAAAGTTCCCACTCCAAATGATTTCCTTTAGGAAAAGTTAGCCAAATCTTAAAAACAAGCAAAACAAAACAAAAAATCTGCAACATTTAAAACTGTTTAAGGCCAGGCACGGTGGCTCATGCCTATAATCCCAGCAGTTTGGGAGGCCAAGGTGGGCAGATCACTTGAGCCCAGGAGTTCAAGACCAGCGTGGGTAACATGGAAAAATCCCGTCTCTACAAAAAAATTAAAAAAGTTAGCCGGGTGTGATGGTGCATGCCTCTAGTCTCAGCTACTCAGGAGGCTGAAGAGGGAGGATGACTTGAGCCCAGGAGGTGGAGGTTGCAGTGAGCCGAGATCGTGCCACTGCACTCCAGCCTGGGCGACAGAACGAGACTCTCAAAAAAGAAAAAACAAAACAACAACAACAAAAAAACATTTAAAATACTCGAAAACTAAAAAATGAACTAGTAAATAAATCAAAATCCTTCCAGAGTTAAAAACATTCCTTCCAGAATTCAAATTCCTTTAATTCACTTTGGTTTATGTATAACAAAATCAAAGGCTCCAAAAATCTTCAAATAATACAGCAAAGCACCGTAACAGTATGCTCCATGTTTAGACATATCCAGACTGAAATGTGCAGATGCAAAATGCCAAATACACATGCTTACCCTTCCAAGTAGGTCTTATTTCTACCCCCCAAACTCAAGAATTATTAAAGATTATACAAGTAATTCCTTTTGCTTACCTGTCAGCCATATTTCTCCACTTTAAAAGCAAATTACTTGCAGAATCACCAATGGGCAGGTGCAATCTCTCCTTAAAATATTTGACAATGCCTTGTTCCTCCAAAAGCACAGGAACTCGGTATGTGGAAAAAACATCATGGATACATATGACCTAAGTGATGATAAGAAATCACCTTACTTAGATGGATCTACTCAAATATGCCACCACAAGAATGAGACAAAATTCAGGAGAGACTGGCAGTTTATTTACACTGATATCACACACACACACACACACGCGTGCACACACACACACGCATACACACAAAAACCCAGCAATCAAAGCTAGCATCAGAATTTGCACATGGTTAGCTTCATTTAATTAGAAAACTAATCCCAGCACTATGGGAGGCCAAGGCGGGCAGATCACCTGAAGTCAGGAGTTCGAGACCAGCCTGATCAACGTGGTGAAACCCCATCTGTATTAAAAACACAAAAATGGTGACATGTGCCTATAATCCCGGCAACTCAAGAGGCTGATGCAGGAGAATCGCTGGAACCCGGGAGGCGGAGGTTGCAGTGAGTCGAGATCGTACCATTGCATACCAGCCTGGGCGACAGAGCAAGGCCCCACCCCAAAAATAAAAAAAGAAAAGGATGGGATAGAAGTGTACACAAAACGATTGGACAGATCAGGTGTGGTGGCTCACACCTGTAATCCCAGCACTTTTGGAGGCTGAGGCAGGTGGATCATCTGAGGTCAGGAGTTTGAGACCAGCCTGGCCAACATGGTGAAACCCCATCTCTACTAAAAATACAAAAATTAGCCAGCCATGGTGGCACACACCTATAATCCCAGCTACTCAGGAGGCTGAGGCAGGAGAATCGCTTGAACCCGGGAGGTGGAGGTTGCACTGAGCCGAGAGTGCACCACTGCATTCCATCCTAGGTGACAATAGCGAAACTCTGTCTCAAAAAAAAAAAAAAGGAATGGATGCAAACAAAATGGCATGACAACATACAAATGCAGAAGTGTCCCTTCAATCTGCCATCACATTTTTCAAAGTAGTTCAGACTTTGGCAATGACTCTGAGGCATCAGGCAGGGGCTCTCCATCAGAGTGCTTTCCAAGATGCCAAAATTCAATTTGATCGTTTTTAGACTTCAGAGAACCCAGGGTTATAATCTGAAGAAAAGATTTCTGCCAAACCTCACCCTTTTCCTGAGTGCCATTTATATCCCTCTCTTTAAACTATAGGCAACTCCAATCCCTTATACCCAAGCCTTATTGGAATCAAGAGACAGAGATCAGAGAAGGAAAGAAAAAAGAAAAGCGAATTATCAGAATACTGAGGTGGAAAGCCCTGCAGGGCAGAGAACCTAAGCCCAAATCACAGTAGGGTTCCTGTACCAATGAAATCTACTGAGCCCACTGATGGAGTCAGAAGAGCTAGTGTGAATGTCAACGTGCTCGTGTGTTTGGGGTGACTTAAGCTGCCACAGGTAGAGAGGAGAAATGAGTGAAAGCAGTAAGTGTCCCAGAAGGAAAGACAAGATAAAGAGATGATAAGTAGGCTTCATGTGGTTCTCTCTCTAGAGGTTTGACTGTGAGTTAAACACCCACCCTGGTAGGCTGGGCACGGTGGCTCACGCCTGTAATCCTAGCACTATGGGAGGCCAAGGCGGGTGGATCATCTGAGGTCAGGAGTTCGAGACCAGCCTGGCCAAGATGGCGAAACCCCACCTCTACTAAAAATCCAAAAAAAAATTATCCAGGCATGGTGGCAGGCACCTGTAATTTCAGCTGCTCAGGAGGCTAAAATAAGAGAATTGCTTGAACCTGGGAGGTAGAGGTTGCAGTGAGCTGAGATCATGCCACTGCACTTCAGCCTCACTCTGTCTCAAGAAAAGAAATAAATCCCACCCTGGTTTTGTGACATAAGTTGAGTGATCATGCAAAGAAACATGCATCCTATCTCACTTAAGGGCTAGGGAGTCATGATTGGATCAGGGTGCCTGGTGCTTGCATAAATGCCGTGAAAAGTAATATGATCATTGAAGAGGCACAAAACACTGGCATCAGCAGAAGTGCCTGCCAGACAATAAAATCTAAAGAGCAGCACCAACCTGTTCAGGGTTCACGTGACAAAACATAGAAATCTTCTCCTTCACGGCCATCTCGATGGGCGTTGAACTTCGGCAGACAATCTGTCAAAGCCAGTTATGCGTTAGCAAACAGGATTCGTTTTCAGCAGGATGCCACATTCATTTCTTTTTACAAGAAACTTGGCCAAGTATATACTTGTTCACTTTGGACATTCCACTGGACTATTAGAAATTGGTCTGAGCACTAATATAAGTATAATCAAATTCAGCACAAGTGTATCAGTAAGAACTCGAAACATCGAGATGTCTCTGGTGAAAAGAGTCCAGGCTCATAAGTGTTGCTTCATTAACTATAAGAGCTAGATCGAGGTTAACAAACTTTTTCTCAAAAGGGCCAGATGGGAAATATCTTAGGTTTGCAGGTCACACAGTCACTGTCCTGATCCTCAATCGTGGTGCAGTGTGAAAGCAGCTACAGACAATATGTAAATGAATGGGCGTGACTGCATGATAATACAACTTTATTTACAAAAACAGGCACGCAAGTTGTGGGCTGTTATTTGTCAACCTCTGACAGAGACTATTGGTGATGACTGGATCACCTGCTATAAGGACACATCACTGTTTAGACTAAAAATAAGAGCAATGGGCTGGGCGTGGTGCAATCCCAGCACTTTAGGAGGCCAAGCCAGGAGGATTGGTTGAACCCAGGAGTTCGAGACCCGCCTGGGTAACATAGCAAAACCCTGTCTCTACAAACACACACACACACACACCACACACAAAAATTAGTGCGCTGTGGTAGTGTACACTGCTAGTATCAGCTACTCAAGAGGCTGAGGTGGGAGAATCGCTTCAGCCCAGGAGGCAGAGGTTGCAGTGAGCCAAGATCGCAACACTGCACACCAGCCTGGGCAACAGAGCCAGACCCTGTCTCAAAAAGAAAAAAAGAGCAGTGAAAACCCATCACAGGGTTATCACTGATAGCAGGATTACAGGAAAATCCCAAGATTTCACCTTCATTCTAAAGAATCCAATAATCATATAAATGAGAGGACATCACACTTGCCCAACTATCAATGTGGCCCATCAAATGAGAGCCTAGGGAAGAACAGATTGAAGCAACACTTGAGGCTAAGGAAATAAGCCTTTTCCAGCTCCCAGACAGAAAAACCTCATTGTCATAGGAGCTGTTTGAGAATGAGAAAGGACTTAGATAATGATAAAGATAAAGAAGTGAAGGGCAGCCAGGCATGGTGGCTCTTGGCTGTAATCCCAAGCACTTTGGGAGGCCGAGGCGGGCAGATCACCTGAGGTCAGGGGTTCGAGACCAGCCTAGCCAACATGACAAAACTCCGTCTCTACTAAAAATACCAGGTGTGGTGGCATGTGCCTGTAATCCAAATACTCTGGAAGCTGAGACAGGAGAATCGCTTGAACCCGGGAGGCGGAGGTTGCAATGAGCCAAGACTGCACCACTGCACTCCAGCCTGGGTGACAGAGCAAGACTCCGTCTCAAAAAAAAAAAAAAAAAAGTGAAGGGCCTGCTCCCAGAGACCTTTGGGATAGACTTACCCACTGTCCTCAACTCACCAAATCTGGAGACAGGCCTAACCCCCTCAGCGCGCGGACACTGTTTTGGGTGGGTTTGGTTTTTTGTTCTCCGGTAGCACTGAGCTGAAAAAAAATGGGGTCCCATCAGCACACTGGACACTAGCTCCTATGGATGATTAACGGTGCCCCACTTTCAAATGCGGGACACATAGAATATCATAGGAAAACTTATCAAAGTTGCTGTCCACATACTTATCTGGAAAGCCCACCTGTGGGACAAGGCTAACATGGATATTACAGAAATTCTCTCTTTTCGCCTTAAACTGGAATTGTCTAAACGCTTCCACAAATGGCATTCCTTCGATGTCTCCAATGGTGCCCCCCAGCTGGGAATGGAAAACAAACAAAAAAAGACACAAATGACCACACATCTTCCACAGTACACAAGCTAATAAAAAGAGTTCTTTTTTTTTTTTTTTTTTTTGAGACGGAGTCTGGCTCTGTCTCCCCGGCTGGAGTGCAATGGCCGGATCTCAGCTCACTGCAAGCTCCGCCCCCCGGGTATATGCCATTCTCCTGCCTCAGCCTCCGGAGTAGCTGGGACTACAGGCGCCCGCCACGTCGCCCGGCTAGTTTTTTGTATTTTTAGTAGAGACGGGGTTTCACTGTGTTAGCCAGGATGGTCTCGATCTCCTGACCTCGTGATCTGCCCGTCTCGGCCTCCCAAAGTGCTGGGATTACAGGCTTGAGCCACCGTGCCCGGCATAAAAAGAGTTCTTAATAAACCGAGCATAAGAACTAAAGTTTGATGGTTACACAGAGGTTTATAAATACATTCAAAATCACTAAATTGTGGCTGGGTGTGTCAGTGCATGCCTGTGATCCCAGTGCTTTCGTAGCCAAGGCAGGAGGATCACTTGAGCCCAGGAGGTCAAGACTGCAGTGAGTCGTGATCATGCCACTGCACTCCAACCTAGCTGACAGAACGAGACCCTGTCTCTGAAAAAATATAAAAATAAAAAATAAAACTTCATAAAAGATTTCTCCACATGTATACTCTACAGGAGCCCACTGCTTCATTAAAACTAACAATGAGGCCAGGTGCGGTGGCTCACGCTTGTTATCCCAGCACTTTGGGAGGCCGAGGCAGGCGGATCACAGGTCAGGAGATCGAGACCTTCCTGGCCAACATGGTGAAACCCCTTCTCTAATAAAAGTACAAAAATTAGCTGGACGTGGTGGCACACACCCAAGTAGTCCCAGCTACTTGGGAGGCTGAGGCAGGAGAATCGCTTGAACCCGGGAGGCAGAGGTTGCAGTGAGTCGAGATCATGCCATTGCACTCCAGCCTAGACGACAGAGCAAGACTCCATCTCAAAAAAAAAAAAAAAAAAACTAACATCAAATCTCCTTAATGCAGCCAACAAAAGGATCTCAGGACCTGGCTCTTGCACTGAGTCTCCAGTGCCATCTGGTCCCCTCCCCACTGGCCTCTTGGGTACTCCATGCTCTTCCTTCCTGCCCCTCAAGCCCTCCTACCCTCCTTCTTCATCTACAGCAACCTCTTTTTATCCTCCAGTCTAAGAGAGATGCATCCTCCTTGGAGGGCGGACTCTGACCCCACCCCCCCACCTAAAGCAGCCTACATCCCACTAGCCCTTGTCACAGCACTGTACCCATCCTAGGAACTCAGCACAAGTTGCCTCTATTTCATTTCTGTCTTTGTTTCCTGGCTCTCTACCCCACTAGACTGTAAGCCCCATGAGGTCATGAGCCCAGTACCCTGCAGGCAGCACTGGAGGTTTACTTTAGTAGTCAGGACAGGACAGAAAGGTCCTGAAATTCAATATAAGCTCTAAGTAACAGTGTTCTAGCACCTGTTACCAAAACTACAACAGAACCAAAGCCAGGGCTGGGTGCAGTGGCTCACGCCTGTAACCCCAACCACTTTGGGAGGCAAGCGTATCACTTGAGCCCAGGAGTTTGAGACCAGCATGGGCAACAAAGTGAGACCTTGCCTTCACAAAAACATAAAAAATTAGCTGGGCATGGTGGCACGGCGCCCATGGTCCCGGCCACTCAGGAGGCTGAGGTGGGAGGATTGCTTGAGCCTGGAGAAGTCCAGGCTACAGTGAGTCATGATCATGCCACTGCACTCCAGCCTAGGGGACAGAGTGAGACGCTGTCTCTTTAAAAAACAACAACAACAACTCAACGAAATGAAAACATCACATGCAATCAGGAACCTGGCAGCGGTGAAGACGTGAGTGTAAGTACCCACTAAATACAAGGCACTAAAATCTAATTTTTAAAAATCATTTATTTTCTCTAAGGAGAAACAGAGGTCTGCACTTAAACTAAACCGTATGCTTCCGCCCTGTGTTTTGATGGGGATTCTCTGGGGGGTCAATAATAGTGACTGCGAAAAGGAGGCCAACTTTAAACATTATCCGCTTCTGCCCTCACGTGGTCAATAGTGGTACTACAGTCTCTCTGCTCATTCAGAAGTTCCCATTACCATACCTCTAGGTCACCATCATTATCGTGTTCAGAAACTTTCAATATTACTATTGGAATAGTTTGAAGTTAACTGTTGCCCCAAATAAAAGGGAAAATATCACCCATAACAATACTTTATGCTGAAATGGAAGCAGCAGCAAATTTATGAGATGTGCAAAGTTGTTTTTGCCTGTCTTTAATGAAAGGAGTCTTTTTCTTTTCTTTTTTTTTTTTTTAGAGACAGTGTCTCGCTCTGCCACCCAGGCTGGAGTGCAGTGGTGAGATCATGGCTCACTGCGGCCTCAAACTCCTGGGTATAAGTGATCCTCCCGCCTCAGCCTCCCAAGTAGCTGGGACTACAGACCTGCACCACCACACCTGGCTGAGTCTTCTTTTTCGGAAAATAAACAAGAAGAGAGAAAGAAACATGTTATTCCTTTAAGACAAGCATCAATTATTTCAGGTTCATGCCAAAATAACTCGTACTAATATAAATAAAACCTGTCAGCTCCACTGGTCTGAGAAGTTGAGGTCTCACTCATAAAATGGCTTTGAAGACATTTCAACAGCTCCTCTATGATTAAAACTGAAAATCAGCTTTGGCAGTCCTTCTTCAAAAGCTTAAATGGTGCACAGACACAGCTGTTGAACACAATTTACAATGAACCAAAGAGGATGTTGACCACTAGTATCCAATAAGCAAATATAAACATCAGGGTTATAATGGAGAAGGGGTTCTGTTTGTCAGTTTCTCTGTTTCCATAAAATTTTAAATCCAGCCAATGAGGTCCTGGAGAGCAGGAGTCAGATCACACTCAACCTCACATCCCTAGCAGCTATCATCAGGGCTAGTACATATTAAGTGCTAAATTAATCATTGTGAAGGCAAACAAGTCAATCCAAAGGTAGAATAAGAAATAAAATTGAAAATTTGCCAGGTTGGCCGGGCGCGGTGGCTCACACCCGTAATCCCAGCACTTTGGGAGGCCGAGGCGGGTGGATCACCTGAGGTTGGGAGTTCAAGACCAGCCTGACCAACATGGAGAAACCCTGTCCCCACTAAAAATACAAAATTAGCCAGGCATGGTGGCGCATGCCTGTAATCCCAGCTACTCGGGAGGCTGAGGCAGGAGAATCACTTGAACCCGGGAGGTGGAGGTTGAGGTGAGCCGAGATCGAGCCATTGCACTCCAGCCTGGGCAAAAAGAGCAAAACTCTGTCTCAAAAAAAAAAAAAAAAAAATTGCCAGGCATGGTGGTGGTACACCTGTAGTCCCAGCTACTTGGGAGGCTGAGGCAAGATGATTGGTTGAGCCCAGAAGTTTGAGGCTACAGTGGGCTTTGATCGAACTGTGACTAGCTCCTGCACTCCAGCCCGAGGCAACATAGCGAGACCCTATCTATAAAAAATAAATAAATAACCAGTAACTTTATCAGCTCTACTGTTAACAAAATGGATCTTCTACATATCATGATATCTGCTAACACTTACATTGATGACAGTAATAATAGCTAACTTACATTCACTGAGCACTTCCTAAATGCCAGGCATTGCAAAGTGATCTTTATTATTGCATTTAATCCCCAAACAATCCTGTCATTATCTTATTATTACAATATTATATTATTACCACATTATTACAAATGAGGACATTAAAACTGTGAGGATTTTCCAAAAGTCATACAGGCATCTGAATACTAGTTAATAATTTTTAAGCACTTACTGTATCTGTGACACCATTCTAAGCACTAAGTGTAGAGACTAACTATCTTCAAAACAACGAATTAAATGAGTTACAAACGAGGTAAATGAGTTAAAGAGGCACAGAGAGGTTGAGCAAACTTGCCCAAGGTTACCCCCTCCTCCCTGTAAGTAACCTTGCCAGGCTACAAACCCAGACCGTTTGCCTCCAGACTCTTAATCACTGAGCTACACATGGCTCAGGGGTCACTGCAGAAATACGAACCAAGACAGCCTGACTCTAAGAACCAAATTGGTCATTATTCTGCTCTTTCGCCGGGCAATTAAGCCAACTGACATTTAGAGGAGGAGGATACGGATGTTATTCTCATTCTGCATGTGGAGAGGAAGGGAACAAGGTGAAAGAAATGAACAAACGGCAAGTTCAAATACTACTTTTTTATTTTTATTTTTTAATTAAGACAGGGTCTGGCTCCATCACCCAGGCTGAAGTGCTAGTGCAATCATGGCTCTCTGCAGCCTCAACCTCCTGGGCTCAAAAGATCCTCCCATCTCAGATTCTCGAGTAGATGGGACTACAGGTGCGTACCACCATGCCTAGCTAATTTTTGTAGTTTCTGTAGAGACAGGTTTTCTCCATATTGTCCAGGCTATCTCAAACTCACGGGCTCAAGCAATCCTCCCACCTCGGCATCTGAAAATGCCGGGATTACCGGCATGAGCCACCTCGCCCAGCCACTAGCTTCTTTCTTTAAACAGCTGATACTAATCACTTATCACCTCTACCATCTGACTTCCCTAACCCAGTGTCTCTTTACACTTCCAAAGCACTTCGGAAATACTTTTCAAATAGCATGCACTAGATTGCAGTCTGTCGTGTGTGGACAGGGTTGTCTGCAAGTTCCCCAAGGGTAGAGACTGTGCCCATCCCAGATCCCAGCACAGAAGAGGCCCTCACATGGTCTTTATCAGCAGCTGATCAGTCTCCACAAGCAGATCACTGCACATCCACCCACGAGTATGTGTGATTGTCTGTCTAATGCCAATCTTGCCCACTCACTTGTGACCACAAAGACAGAAGCCATCTATGTTGTTTCTTGCTGTGACCCCACCTCCTAGCCCAGTGTCCAGCACTCAGGAGGGTGTGTGTAAGTATTTGTCAAATAAATGAAGATCAGATGCTCAAAGACCCAGCAGGATATAATTTTATAAAGAAAGTTCTGTGCTTGCCTCAATAACGCATATTTGGGGCTCTTCCTTATTACCATCCACCGGCACCTTGGCTTGGTTCATAACCCACTCCTGGACAGCATCAGTAATGTGAGGAACAACTGTAGAAAGAAGTATTAATACAAAAGTTTATTCCATGTTCATGAGAAAAGAATGTGCTTTAGGCCTCCCCAATCACCTGAAAGTCACCTGGCAAGTTACCCTGATATTTTTGGAAAATGAAAAGAAAAAAACGCAACAAGTTTAAAAGAATTAGAACTTGTAGAGCACAGGAACTGTGACATTTTCAGTTCTATGGGGGTTTTTGTTTTTGTTTTTTGAGACGGAGTCTCACTCTGTCGCCCAGGCTGGAGTGCAATGGCACGATATCGGCTCACTGCAACCTCTGCCTCCTGGGTTTGAGTGATTCTCCTGCCTCAGCCTCCCAAATAGCTGGGATTACAGGCATTCGCCACCATGCCCAGCTAATCTTTGTATTTTTAGTAGAGATGGGGTTTCACCATGTTGGCCAGGCTGGTCTCGAACTCCTGACCTCAGGTGATCCACTGGCCTCGGACTCCCAAAGTGCTGGAATTATAGGCGTGAGCCACTGCGCCTGGCCTTCAGTTCTACTTTTGAGCAGCACAAAGATATTCAGCACACAGGGCTCCATAATGTCTGTGGAATATAATACCTTGCACTGTTTTCCCCAGGTAATCGCCACGCCTCTCTTTGTTGATCACATGCTGATATATCTTCCCCGTGGTGATATTGTTGTCTTTATAAAGATTAATATCCAAAAATCTTTCATAATTTCCAAGGTCTAAATCAACTTCTCCACCATCATTTAAGACGAAGACTTCACCTAGGATTAAAAAGGCAATGGAAAAATCAAAATTTTGCTTCCAGTAGATTTTTCAAAGATGGACATATTTTTGTTAAAAAGCTGGTAAAAGATGTATTTCTAAGCCATATTCTATCACCATCTCCTTTTTGGTGGAGAAAATAATTCAATTCTATCCAAGAAAATGCATCAGAAAATTCTATTTATAGTATTCTATTGTGGTTTTTGTTTTTTATCTACTGAAATTCTGTCTTCAAGATTTAGCTTTTCCAAACTCAACATATGCCACATAAAAAAAGGACTTGAAAACAGCAATTTTAAAAACAAACAGTATTTTACGTCAAAGCATCAGTATCCTGGACTCTGGAATTGTGATAAGAAACTTTTACTTGATTCTCATCTTGGTTAAAGCCACAATTAGACAGTAGGTGACAAAGCAAGGCCACAGCTAACCCATAAGGCAACTTGGTGAAAGTGAAAGAAAAAGCTTGTGTGTGCCATAAGCTACGTGCACAATGCACTGTCATAAAAGGTGCAGACTTCATTGCACGAGGAGCACCCACTTTACTAGACACGTCTGTAGATCTCTATTGTCACTTCAGGGCATTGACTGAGAGTTATATATTTCTAAAGCCACCTTGTGGGAATTAAACCTTTCCTCTATTAAGGGAACTATCATTTACTCCTACTGCTAGAAGTCCACAGGAAAAAAGAAGGTTGACTAACTTACAAACTTAATCAGAAACCTTTTATCTCCTCATTTACTTATCCATTCTAAGGTACCTAACTGTGGTCTAGAAAATTAATTTTAAGGAAAAAAGCAAATGGATATCACAATACTTTTTTTTCTTTTTTTTTTTTTTTTTGAGACAGAGTCTCACTGTCAACCAGGCTGGAGCACAGTGGCGCCATCTCAGCTCACTGCAACCTCCGCCTCCTGGATCCAAGCAATTCTCATGTCTCAGCTTCCCAAGTAGCTGGGATTACAGACATATACCACCATGCCTGGCTAATCTTTATATTACTATTATTAGTAGTAGTAGTAGTAGTAGCAGTTTGAGATGGGATCTCGCTCTATCGCCAGGCTGGAGTGCAGTGGCGCGATCTTGGGTCACTGCAACCTCTGATTCCCTGATTCAAGCCATTCTCCTGCCTCAGCCTCCTGAGTAGCTGGGATTACAGGTGCACACCACCACACCCAGCTAATTTTTTTATATTTTTAGTAGAGACAGGGTTTTACCACGTTGGCCAGGATGGTCTCCATCTCCTGACCTCGTGATCTACCTGCCACAGCCTCCCAAAGTACTGGGATTACAGGCGTGAACCACCGCGCCCAGCCTATTATTATTATTTTTTTAATAGAGACAGAGTTTCACCATGTTTGCCAGGCTGGGTAGGAGAATCACTTGAACCTGGGAGGCGGAGGTTGCAGTGAACCGAGGTCGCACACTGCACTCCAACCTGCGTGACAGAGTGAGACTGTCTCAAAAAAAAAAAAAATTCATAAAAAAAATCCAAAGAAAACTTAGTGTAACACATGGCATTAGTCAATGGTGCCGCACAACAACCCCAAAATCTCTGCAACTTACAAAACATTTATTTATTCCTCCCTCATGTTACATGGGGGCTGTGAGTCACTTGTGAGTCTATTCTTTGTGTCTTCTCATTCCAGGACCAAGGCTGAACGAGAAATCTCTGAAAAGCAAGCTGTTCTCATGGTGGAGGGCAGAACCACAAAACAGACTGAGCCAAACCACGCAGATGCATTTGACATTTCTGCTTCAACAAGGCATATGTTAATATTCCCTAACATCCCATAGGACAAAACAAATCACATAGCCAAACAGAGTGACCAACCTGCTTGGTTTGCCCAGGACTAAGAGGGTTCCCAGGACACGGGACTTTCTGTTTTAAAATCAGGAACATTCCAAACAAACCAAGACAAGTTAACTATCCTACGTGGCCAAACTCCAAGGTCAAAGGGCAGGGAAATGTACTCCACAGAGGGATGGTGGGTGATATTTTGGAGCAAAAATACAATCTACCACAGACTTGAATAAGTCATTCACAAACAAAATCAAAATCAAAGAAATCTAAACTAAAACAATAAGATATGCTCTTTTTGTTTGTTTCATTCTCCAGTTAGTGAAGTTTAAAACAAAATATTCAAGGCCGGGCGCAGTGGCTCATGCCTGTAATCCCACCACTTTGGGAGGCCGAGGTAGGAGGATTGCTTGAGCCCAGGAGGTCGAGACCAGCCTGAGTAACATGGCAAAATCCCAGCTCTATTAAAAAAAATACAAAATTAGCCAGGCGTGGTGGTGCACACCCGTAGTCCCAGCTACCCAGGGGACTGAAGCAGGAAGATCACTTGAGCCCAGGATGGGGAGGTTGCATTGAGCCGAGATCTTGGCCACTGCACTCCAGCCTGGGCGATAGAGTGAGACGCTCTCTCAAAAAACAAAAACAAGAAGACAGAATAGCAACAAGGGACACAAACATTTCTGTTTCTTGATCAGGGGCTGGTTACACAGTGTGTTCATTTAATGAAAATTCATCCAACTGTACACTTACGATGTATGCTTTTTGCTTGTATATAAAAAGGTTTTTTTTGGTTGGTTTTTTGTTGTTGTTTTGTTTTGTTTTGTTTTGTTTTGTTTTGAGACACAGTCTCGCTCCGTCGCCCAGGCTGGAATGCAATGGCTTGATCTTGGCTCACTGCAACCTCCGCCTGCCAGGTTCAAGTGATTCTCCTGCCTCAACCTCCTGAGTAGCTGGGACTATAGACACATGACACCACACCCAGCTAATTTTTTATATTTTTAGTAGAGACGGGGTTTCACCGTATTAGCCAGGATGGTCTTGATCTCCTGACCTCATGATTCACCCGTCTCGGCCTCCCAAAGTGTTGGGATTACAGGCGTAAGCCACCGCGCCCGACCTCATAAAAACTTTTAAATAACTTTTAAAAAACTCATAAAACTTTTTTAAAATAGCATGTAAGGGCTAAAGCCATTTTAAAAATAAACAGAATACAATCATACATCAAAATGTCACCATTAATAATAGCTACTCCAGGCAGTGGGAAATGTTAAGAGAAACATACTACCTTTATGATAAAAATAAAACAGAATCCATAGTACAAAAAGTACAATGTTTCCAAAAGGGTTGATTAATTTGGAATGTCATCAGAGGTATGAACAACGTGTCAATGACCATGAGAAAATTCACATATTCATAGCATGCAATCTAGTCACTCTAAATCTGGAACTACATCCTAAAGAAATTACCCAAAGCGGAAGAAAACAATGCAGTTGAGCCTAGTGCTATAAGGGGGAAGTGCTTCTCTTTCGTACCGTGTTCATAAGGTGAAAAAGTGCCAGCATCGATGTTAATATAGGGGTCGATTTTGATGGCAGTAACTCGGAGTCCACATGATTTTAGAATCGTCCCAATGCTGCTGGCAATGATCCCTTTACCAATGCCTGAGATGACCCCACCCGTGACCAGGATGTACTTCATTGGCAGAATAGTGGCTGGGTGCCAACACCCAGATAGAATCTGAAAGGCAATAAAATTATGGATAAGGAAAGAGAAATATTTGAAACTAGTAAAGCAGACAGTGCATTCAACCAGAATTTTTTTTTTCTTTTTTTTTTTTTGAGACAGTCTCACTCTGTCACCCAGGCTGGAGAGCAGTGGTGCAATCATGGCTCACTGTAATCTCTGCTGGCTGGGTTCAAGCAATCCTCCCACCTCAGCATCCTAGTAACTGAGACTATAGGTGAGCACCACCACACCCTGCTAATTTTTGTGGGTTTTTTGTAGAGACAGAGTTTCACCATGCTGCTCACGCTGGTCTCCAACTCTTGAGCTCAACCGATCCACCTGCCTCAGCCTCCCAAAGTGCTGGGATACCAGGCATGAGCCACTGCCCCTAGCTCAGAATTTTTTTTTTTTTTTAAGAGACAGTTGCCGGGCGCGGTGGCTCAAGCCTGTAATCCCAGCACTTTGGGAGGCTGAGACGGGCGGATCACGAGGTCAGGAGATCGAGACCATCCTGGCTAACACGGTGAAACCCCATCTCTACTAAAAAAATACAAAAATCTAGCCGGGCGAGGTGGCGGGCTCCTGTAGTCCCAGCTACTCCGGAGGCTGAGGCAGGAGAATGGCGTAAACCCAGGAGGCGGAGCTTGCAGTGAGCTGAGATCTGGCCACTGCACTCCAGCCTGGGCGACAGAGCGAGACTCCGTCTCAAAAGAAAAAAAAAAAAAAAAGAGACAGTGTCTCGCTAGGTCACCCAGGCTGGAGTGCAGTGGCATGTTCATAGCTCACTGCAACCTTGAACTTCAGGGCTCAAGCAATCCTCTTGCCTCAGGCTCCGGAGTAGCTGGGACTACAGGCATGTGCCAACTCTCTCAGCTAATTCTTAAAACATTTTTGTAAAGACAGGTTCTTACTATGATGCCGTGGCTGGTCTCAGACTCCTGGGCTCAAGCAGTCCTCTTGTCTTGGCCTCCCAAGATGCTGTGATTACAAAAGTGAGCCACCATGCTTCATCTCACCAAAATTTCAAAAACACGCAGCAGTTTTCTATCTAAACTAAATACTTGAACTTTTTTTGAAACAGAGTCTTATCTTCTAGGCTTTTTATTATTGTCACTAGACAGAAAGCTGTGGATACCTTCTGCAAGCAAAGTGCCTAGGTCTGTTGCCCTGGGTTTCCAAAGACCTCAACTCTATCATGCAACAAACTTCATCATGATAAACCAAATTTCTCTAGGATCCACAGGCATGCTAAAATGTTTAAGAGCTCAGACTCCAGTGTCAGACTGATCTGTACAAACTGTACCTGGGCAAGTTCTTTTTTCTTCTTCTTTTTTTTTCTTTTTGAGACGGAGTCTCGCTCTGCCGCCCAGGCTGGAGTGCAGTGGCCGGATCCCAGCTCACTGCAAGCTCCGCCTCCCGGGTTTACGCCATTCTCCTGCCTCAGCCTCCCGAGTAGCTGGGACTACAGGCGCCCGCCAAATCGCCCGGCTAGTTTTTTGTATTTTTTAGTAGAGACGGGATTTCACCATGTTAGCCAGGATGGTCTCGATCTCCTGACCTCGTGATCCGCCCGTCTCGGCCTCCCAAAGTGCTGGGATTACAGGCTTGAGCCACCGCGCCCGGCCTCTTTTTTTTTTAGATAGGGTCTCACTCTGTTGCCCAGGCTGGAATGTAGTGACACAATCTCGGCTCACTGCAACCTCCACCTCCCCGGTCCAAATGATTCTCATGCCTCAGCCTCCCAAGTAGCTAGGATTATAGGCATGCACCACCATGCTGGGCTAATTTTTGTATTTTTGGTAGAGATGGGATTTCACCATGTTGGCCAGGCTGGTCTCAAACTCCTGGTCTCAAGTGACCACCCACCTCGGCCTCCCAAAGTGCTGGGATCACAGGCGTGAGCCACCACGCCCGGCCTTGGGCAAGTTCTTTATCCTTTCTGTGCCTATTCCTTCATCTGTAAAGTGGGAAAAAAATAGCAGTCTCTAGGAATATAATTTGGTGTTAAAAAGAAATGGGCTACCAAGCCATGAAAAAACATGGAGGAATCTCAAGTGCATATTACCAAGTGAAAGAAGCCAATCTGAAAAAGCTACATACTGTATGACTTCAACTATATGACACTTTGGAAAAGGCAAAACTAGAGAAACAGCGAAAAGATCAGTGGTTGTCAGCGGGTAGGAGGGAGAGAGAGATGAATAGGCAGAATACAAGGGAATTTTAGGGCAGTGAAACTATTCTGTATAATGCTGTAATGACGGATACATGTCATTACACATTTATCCAAACCCACAGAATGGACAACAGGAAGAGTGAACCCTGATGTAAATAAACTACGGACTTTCTGCTGGGCGCAGTGGCTCACGCCTGTAATCCCAGCACTTTGGGAGGCCGAGGCGGGCGCATCACCTGAGGTCAGGAGGTCGAGACCAGCCTGGCCAACATAGAGAAACCCCGTCTCTGCTAAAAATACAAAATTAGCCAGGTGTGGTGGCGCATGCCTGTAATCCCAGCTACTCGAAGGGGCTGAGGCAAGAGAATCGCTTGAACTCAGGAGGTGGAGGTTGCGGTGAGCCGAGATCATGCCATTGCACTCCAGCCTGAGCAACAAGAGCGAAACTCGGTCTCAAAAAAACAAAACAAAACAAAACAAAAACCTATGAACTTTAGGCAAAAATGATGCGTCAATGTAGGTTCACTGATTATAATAAATGTACCACTCTGCAAGTGTGGGATGTTAACAGGAGGTTGGGCATAGCGGTGGGGGAGAGGGTGTATGGGAACTCTGTACTTTCCGCTTAGTTTTGCTGTGAACCTAAAATTATTCTTAAAAAAAAGAAAGTCTTGCTGGGTGCAGGGGCTCACTGCACTCCAGCCTTGGTGACAGAGCGAGACTCTGTCTCAAAAAAATAAAAAACAAAAACTGTTTTTAAATAAGCAATATTAAAACAATTACAACTCATCTAGCTCACAGATGCTGACTGTCTGAATCCTGTTACACCAGTCAAAACTACAACTTTTATTGGACAAGAGACTGATTTCAGTAACTTTCTCCTGATAAGACCACAACCATAGACTGGCTCTGGCCAGTTTACAGAGGCTGCGGACTTGTGTGCCTTCATGTCCTGAAAAGAACTTTTGATGTATAGGGCTTAACTGAAATTCATTTAAATGTTAAGTCTCCACCCCAAAGTGAACAGGGGTCATATGCTATTTGCATGTTTATTCAATACACATGAGTCAGGATCACCTTCATGAATATTCATAGCTCCTCCTGTAACCTGTTGAATATGTATGTTTAGTCAACCTGTTCAGCATAAAGCTGAACCCTCCTCCTTCAGAGTGACTGCCTCTGGTTTTGGGAGGCCAAGGTAAGAGGGTCACTTGAGGCCAGAAGTTTGAGAACAGCCTAAGCAACATAGTGAGACCCTGTCTCTTTAAAACGTGTGCTTCCCAGCCTGTAGGATGGCCCCTTTGCAGGCTGTAACCCTTTATAAGAAATAAAGTAAGCCAGGCGCGGTGGCTCACCCCTGTAATCCCAGCACTTTGGTAGGCTGAGGCAGGTGGATCACGAGGTCAGGAGTTAGAGACGAGCCTGACCAACGTGGTGAAACCCCATCTCTACTAAAAATACAAAAATTAGCTGGGCGTGGTGGTGCACGCCTGTAATCCCAGCTACTGGGGAGGCTGAGGCAGGAGAATGGCTTGAACCCAGGAGGCGGAAGTTGCAGTGAGCTGAGATCGTGCCACTGCACTCCAGCCTGGGTGACACAGCAAGACTCAATCTCCAAAAAAAAAAAAAAAAAAAGAAAAAGTAAAGAAAAAAGAAAGAAAGTCACCAGGCACAGTGGCTCAAGCCTATAATCCCAGCACTTTGGGAGGCCGAGGTGGGTGGATCACTGAGGTCAGGAGTTTGAGACCAGCCTGACCAATATGGTGAAACTCCATCTCTACTAAAAATACAAAAAGTAGGCCGGGCGCGGTGGCTCAAGCCTGTAATCCCAGCACTTTGGGAGGCCGAGACGGGCGGATCACGAGGTCAGGAGATCGAGACCATCCTGGCTAACACGGTGAAACCCCGTCTCTACTAAAAAATACAAAAAACTAGCTGGGCGATTTGGCGGGCGCCTGTAGTCCCAGCTACTCGGGAGGCTGAGGCAGGAGAATGGCCTAAACCTAGGAGGCGGAGCTTGCAGTGAGCTGAGATCCGGCCATTGCACTCCAGCCTGGGCGGCAGAGCGAGACTCCGTCTCAAAAAAAAAAAAAAAAAAAAAAATACAAAAAGTAGCTCAGCGTGGTCATGGGCACCTGTAATCTCAGCTACTAGGGAGGCTGAGGCAGGAGAATCACTTGAAACTGGAAGCAGGAGGTTGCAATGAGCCAAGATCACACCATTGCACTCCAGCCTGGGCAACAGAGTGAGACTCCGTCTCAAATAAATAGAAAAATAAATTATATATATACATATATTACATATATAATGTTTATTTGAACATCTATTACACGCTTGACATATTTCCAAGTCCTAGGAATATGGAGATAAACAAAAAGACAAGGCCTATGTCCCACTGGACTTCCCCTTTCCTGCAGGATTAAAGGGCAAATAAACTGTGCTTTAATTATACCTTATTCTGGCACTGTCATACTGTTCAAATGACTCTCTTTGTAAAAGTTACCAAAATGGAAAAATGCTGTAGAGGTATGGTGAAGAAAACTGGCATACGTTTGTGCGAAGTCACATTATGCCTAATAATTTTTTATATAAGAAAATGCTTCTTTGGGAGGCTGAGGCAGGCAGTTCAAGACCAGCCTGGCCAACATGGTGAAGCCCTGTCTCTACCAAAAATACAAAAATTAGCCAGGCATGGTGGCAGGTGCCTGTAATCCCAGCTACTCGGGAGGCTGAGGCACAAGAATTGCTTGAACCTGGGAGGTGGAGGTTGCAGTGAGCCAAGATTGTGCCAATGCCCTTCAACCTGGGCAACAAAGCAAAACTCTGTCTCAAAAAAAAAGGAAGAAAGAAAGAAAATGCTTACATTACCTGAAAAAGAGAGAGCAGACTATAAAATTAAATATATTATTGACTATGTTTTTTTAAATTAAGATCTAAATGTTAATTGTCACCACTAAGATTTCCCTCTTATGGCTGGGTGCAATGGCTCACGCCTGTCATCCTAACATTTTGGGAGGTCAAGGCAGGCGGATCACGAGGTCAAGAGATCAAGATCATCCTGGCCAACATGGTAAAATCTTGTCTCTACTAAAAATACAAAAATTAGCCAGGCGTGGTGGCGCCTGCCTGTAGTCCCAGGTACTCGGGAGGCTGAGGCAGGAGAATCACTTGAACCAAGTGAGGTGGAGGTTGCAGTGAGCCAAGGTCGCGCCACTGCATTCCACCCTGGCAACAGAGTGAGACTGTGTCTAAAAAAAAAAAAAAAAAAAAAAAGATTTCCATCTTAATTTGGTCAAAGATACACCATGTTATGTCTTAATATATTTAGGTGATTAGGTTGTATGTGTTGGGGCTCAAGAAAACAAAACCCCAAAATGAAGGCCTCAGAAGCAAAGTTTCTCTCTGACCTTCTCCTGCCCTCCTGTCTGTCACCCCTCACACTCCCCCAAGGCAAGTCATAGAAACTACAAAGCTTTCCCTGCAAAGCCAGCCATAAAGTCAAAAAATATGACTCGAACCTTCCTCTCAACCACCTTTCTATACAACAGCTGGCCATAAAGAAATTAAGACCCTCATTCCAAAGAGGTTCTACCCCATACCGGGGAGGAAGAAAAGCTGCAACGGAGAGGCCAAGAAAAATGTGGACAGGCCTTGCCGGGTTTCCCCACTTAGTCTATTTCCATCAGCTCATCTGTCCCTGCTTCATGGACTCCAAGCATAAAATCAGATCATTTCCCTTGCATCTTTAAGGGGTTTTCATTTCTGAAGGCTTCCATGTCACATAAACCTATGATTGAACAAATTGTTATGCTCCTCTCTTGTTAATCTGTCTCTTGTTTAAGACTGTCAGCCGTGACCCTTATGATATCAGCTCTTTCCTCCCCTACATAAGCAATTACTCATTTTCTGTTTTGTCAAAAACACAAGATACCTTTTTAAAGCACATTGGATATTTTAGAGACCTTTTGTAAGAATGCAACTTAATACCAAGGAGACACCTAATTCTTTCTACTTTGTTGTTGTTGTTGTTGTTGTTGTTGTTTTGAGATGGAGTTGTGTTCAGTCACCAGGCTGGAGTGCAATGGCACAATCTGGGCTCACTGCAACCTCTGCCTCCTGGGTTCAAGCAATTCTCCTGCCTCAGCCCCCCGAGTAGCTGGGACTACAGCTGTGTGCCACCATTCCCAGCTAATTTCTGTATTTTTAGTAGAGATGGGGTTTCACCATGTTGTCCAGGATGGTCTCGATCTCGACCTCGTGATCCTCCCGCCTCGGCCTCCCAAAGTGCTGGGATTACAGGCATGAGCCACCATGCCCGGCCCTCTACCTCTTTTAAGCAAACAAGTAAGTTTAACAAAGTTTCAAAGGTGCAGGGAAAGGCTGGCGCTGTTTTAGATCACTTCCTTCATTGGGGATGGTTTCTGGTGTCAAGACAAGCTTTTCATTTACTCTTACATGCAGTGAGCAGAACCAAGTGTTTATAGAATAGCACGGTGTAGAGCTGTGCTGTCTCCACTATATAATAAAAAATATTACACAGCCAGGTATGTAATTTTAAGTTTCTAGTAGCCATATTTAAAAAGTAAAAAGACTCAAATGAAGTCCATGTTAATATATGTTATTTAACCCAGTGTAGCCAAAAATGTTATCACTTTTAATACACAATGTAAGAATTTATTAGTGAAATATTTTACACCCTTTTCGTGTACTAAGCTTTCAGAAATCAGGTGCCTATACTTAGAGCACATCTCAGTACGGATTTTGCCACATTTCCAGTATTCAATAACCACATGTGACCAGTGGCTCCCACATTAGACCAGGCAGGCCTAGAGCAAATAAAAGCACCGGGAGCACCCAGAGACACCTTCTCAGTGATGGCCATTTGAAAAGTAATGTTAGACACAAAAGAGTACTTACCTGATGATCTTGTTCTATGAAGTTCTAGAACAGGCAAAGCTAAACTATGATAACAATCAGAACCAGGGTTGAATGCGGGGCCTGGGGAGGATTGACAGGAAGGAGGTACCAGGGAACTTTGCAGGGTGAAGGAAATGGTCAGTGTCCACTTGGGATAATGGTTACAGGAGTGTATAATTTGTCAAATCCCGTCGATTTGCACACTGAAAATGGGGCATTTTATTGTATATAAACTATACATACAATTTTTTTTATGTTGCCCCCAAAAAGCTATTTTGTAGCAGCAGCGTAGTTCGGCACTACACGCCCTAACCATCTAGTACCGGGAAAACGTGGGGGTTGTTGTTTAAGGGGTGCACTGGGACCGGGGAGAGGACAGAAAGGCCATGTTACCGGCGCTGATCACCAGCCTCGCCGACCCCCGCTTGGGGCTTCACTTCCGCCAACGCCATCTCAGGGCTCTCCGGGTTCCCAAAGGCCAGGAGAAGTGGGGATCCGGGTGCGGGCGCTGGCGCGGGCGGGGGCGGGAAGAAGCGCGTCCCGGGGACGCGCGGGACAGGCTCCGACTGCACTGGGCACGGGCCAGCGTTCCCCAGTCCCCGCGCCACACCCGGCAGCCGAGGTCTGCGAGCGCGGGGTGCGGGACGCGCGGGGCTGGCGGCCGGACTCTGGACTCAGCGCTGGGGAGGGAGCCGGCGCCATCAGAGAGGGGACAAAGGAGCCCAGCCTCACAAGTGCCCCGGGGCTTGGGGGTGCAGGGCGGAGAGGCCCTGGGGACGTGTGATGGCCCGGGCGCCAAGGCCCTGGGGGTCTGGGACAGGCCCAGGAGGGAAGTTACCTGCGCGGTGGTCGTAGCGCCGGGTAGGGTGGCTGGTGGGCACGGCGGGCTCAACCCCGCAGCTGGCCTGGCGCTCACCTGTCGGGCTGGGGAAGGGGTCGCTGCCGGGGCTATCCAAAGCCTCCGCCAGGATCTTGCCGCCGCCCACCCGGGCCTCGGGGTGCGCGGCGCCCTCCTCGCCCACCCTCCCCTCTCCCTGCTGCTGGCCCAGCTGACTCACGCTGGTGAGCTTGGGGTTTGCACCCGGGTTTGTGCAATGGTCCAAAACAAGCGCCCAAAAAGTGATTCCTCCAGCACAGGCAGCTCCCGTCACCCTCCGCTGTGGACGCACTGGGCCCCAGGCCTCGCCCAGCTCGGGGACCGCTCCTCCCTCCCGTGGATCACTTTGCAAAGGCACTTCGAGTGCGCGGGTGAACTCCACGCTTCCCGGAGAGCCCCGGCCTCCTGGCAAGCCGAGACCCTCGCTCGAGTCCTCCCGTCCAGATTTCACCCTTGTAAAGAACTTCACTGGTCACAAACGTTTGTGCATCCCCTACTACGCCCCAGGAACTGCAGGAGCGCTCAGGAGAGAAGGAAAAGGAAAAAGAATGCCTGCCTTTGAGGAACTAGCTCACAGTCTGGAGGGAGGTCCACCCGTCTGTTGGAACCAGTAAGGTTCCCTAGAACAATATTTCTGCAGCAAAGAGCTGCGGGGGTGCAGGGAGGGGAGGAAGGCAATTAAGGCTTGGAAGAGTGACTGTTTTTTTTTTTTTGAGATGGAGTTTCGCCCTTTTTGCCCAGGCTGGAGTGCAATGGCGCGATCTCGGCTCACTGCAACCTCCACCTCCCGGATTCAAGCGCTTCTCCCTGCCTCAGCCTCCGGAGTAGCTGGGATTACAGGCGGGCGCCACCACGCTTGGCTAAATTTGCATTTTTAGTAGAAACGGGGTTACATCACGTTGGCCAGACTGGTCTCGAACTCCCGACCTCAGGTGATCCGCCTGCTTTGGCCTCCCAAAGTGCTGGGATTACAGGCTTGAGCCACTGCACTCGGCCCAAATACTCTAAAAAGTCACTCTTCGGGTGACTCGCGCCTGTAATCCCAGCACTTTGGGAGGCCGAGGCGGGCAGATTACCTGAGGTTGGGAGTTCAAGACCAAGCCTGGCCAACGTGGTGTAACCCTGTCTCTACTAAAAATGCAAAATTAGCCGGGCATCGTGGCACGTGCCTGTAATCCCATCTACTCGGAAGGCTGAGGCAGAGAGAATCGCAGAATCGCTTGAACCCCGGAGGCAGAGGTTGCAGTGAGCCGAGATCGGGCCATTGCACTCCAGCCTGGGCGACAGAGGAGACTTTGTCTCAAAAAAAAAAAAAAGTACTGGAGGATGATTGGTGCTGGGAACGGATACAGGAGGTTTTTCGGGTGAAGGCAAGAAGCAAACCACTGAAGGAAGCTAACATGGACAATAGAAGGGTCTGAAGTGAGATGGAAGATTTTAGGAAAGTGGTGGAAATTTTGCATAACCAGTGTGAGATGCTAGAGTGACAAGTTAGTCAAGAGTCACTGAAGACCTAGTGGAGTTTAGAAACCATCATTGTGTAGTGGTGTCCAGCTATAATCTGGCAAGGTATCTACAGAAATACAGCTCTTAGTTATGAAACCCAAGTTTCCTGCTTGCATAGAGTAGAAGGACAAGAGGGTGAGGAGGTAGAGGACACAGAAAGACTGTGATTGCAGTGATGGTACAGAGCTCTAGTCCTAGAGGACAGGAACTATTAATAAAACCAGTGGGGAGCTGATAGACTGGGAGACAGATGAGAGAAGGGCTCCAAGGCCAGGGCCTCTGAGGAGAGGACTGGTAAACTGGCAGCAGAGAGTGTGGTGCTGGAGTTCAGGCCTTCAAATGGATATTCCAGGAAATGAGACAGTTTGGGGTGTAGCAGCTACAATGGAATAGAAAAGTGAGATGGGCATCACTGGCCTTGGGTTTAGTGCCCACAAGGCTGGCGTGTTGGACATCGAGGGTCCCAAAAGGATGGCAGGAGGTGGAGGAGTCAATCGAGGTCAAAGAACTTTAGAGAATTGGGGTTGCAGGGTGGGTAGTGATGACTGTGACAAGGAAAGGGAGAAGGTTGCAGAATAAATGTTCAGTGCCTTTCAAGATACAATGGAGGCCTGGTGCCGTGGCACACCCCTGTAATCCCAGCACTTTGAGAGGCCGAGGCAGGCAGATAGTTTGAGTCCAGGAGTTGGTGACTTGCCTGGACAACGTGGCAAAATCCCGTCTCTACAAAAAATACAAAAATTATCAGTTGTGCTGGCGTGCGTCCCAGGGGAGGCTGAAGCGAGAAGATTGCCTGAGCCCAGGAGGTCAAGGCTGCAATGAGCTATGACCGTGCCACTGCACTCCAGCCTGGACGACAGAGTGAGAGCTTGTCTCAAAAAAATCAATTAATTAATTTAAAAAAACAAACACGGCCAGGCATGGTGGCTCATGCCTGTAATCCCAGCACTTTGGGAGGCCAAGGCAGGTGGATCACGAGGTCAGGAGATTGAGACCATCCTAGCTAACACGGTGAAACCCTGTCTCTACTAAAAATACAAAAAATTAGCTGGGCATGGTGGCATGTGCCTGTAGTCCCAGCTACTGGGAGGCTGAAGCAGGAGAATCTCTTGAACCCGGGAGGCGGAGATTGCAGTGAGCCAAGATCGTGCCATTGCACTCCAGCCTGGGCGACAAGAGTGAAACTCTATCTCAAAAAAAATAAACACAATGGAGTTTCTCCCCACCAAGGACGAAAGAACAGTATTGTGGAGGAAGCAGTAAGAAGCTTGGAACAATGATGTCAATTTCTGGGAAAATAAGCAGAGGCTTCACTCAGCAGGGTGTCCTTGGGAGAGATCCAGGTCTCCATGGATATTGGGGGGGTCCGGGGGAGGGACAAGGAACCACCTTGTCAAAAGGCTAGAGGCATAAACAAGTCTTCCAGAAGGCTCAGGGGAAAAAACATTTGTGAAATGGGTTGGTGTGGGTGCTAATACTTAATACCTGCCGCATATGTAAGGTTTCCTTCCACAGTTCCGTCTTTCATTATCTTTTTACAACCAGGACAGTTGTTATGATCCCCTTTTTAGAATGAGGGACCTGAGGTTCAGAGATGTGAAATGTCTTGACCAAGGGTACATTAGTTAATATGAGTGGCAAAGCCAGGACATCAATGCACAGCCAGACTCCACCACAGGATGTGAGGCCTGATCTAATTGTCCTATTCTATTCATTTATGAGGCTAATGGATAAAGATAGCCTGTATATACAAAGGGCTCAGTATAATAACTATTGTATTATTAATCTCAAATAGGAAAAACAACGAGCTGGAAAACAAATTTGATAACAGGGTGCGGATTGACTGAATTGTATGGGATAAGGATGTATCCTCATTCAACAAGTGTCAGTTCATGGCCCACCACCAGCATAACCTTTTGCTGAATCCGCACAAGATGACTTTTTTTTTTTTTTTTAAATGGGGTTTCATTCTTGTTGCCCAGGCTGGAGGGCAATGGCACAATCTCGGCTCACTGCAACCTCCACCTCCCGGGTTCAAGTGATTCTCCTGCCTCAGCCTCCCGAGTAGCTGGGATTACAGGTGCCCACCACCACGCCTGGCTAATTTTTGTATTTTTAGTAGAGACAGGGTTTTACCATGTTGGCCAGGCTGGTCTTGAACTCCTGACCTCAGGTGATCCACCCGCCTCAGCCTTCCAAAGTTCTGGTATTACAGGCATGAGCCACCGTGCCTGGCCAGATGATTTTTTTTTTTTAAATGAAAATGAAGCCCATCATTAAGTTGATTGCTTATGTTCTTCTTTTGTAATCTTTTTTTTTTTTCTATTTTTTGAGTCAGGGTCTCACTCTATCACCCAGGCTGGAGTGCAGTGGCATGATCACAGCTCATTGCAGCCTCCAGCTCCCACGCTCAAGCAATCCCCCTGCCTCAGCCTCCCAAGTAGCTGAGACGACAGGTGCAAGACACTACACCCAGCTCATTTTTTATTTTTTGTATAGACAGGGTCTCGTTATGTTGCCTAGGCTGGTCTCAAACTCCTAGATTCAAGCAATCCTCCTACCTTGGCCTCACAAAGTGCTGGGATTATAGGCATGAGCCATTGTGCCCAGCCTAATCTCTTATTTTTAAGAATTCTACCTTTCAGAACAGTTGTAAAACTGTCTATCCCTTGGTGACCACAGTGTTCACCACGATTTTGAGTGTACCTTAAGATAAAGCAGAGTAAGGCTGAAAGGACTGGGCCCCACCTCTGCTATGGGAAGGACCAGCACTATGCTTCTTTTGCTAGTGAGGAAACGTGAAGGGCAAAAAGACAAGTAAAACGTCAAGTTTAGGCTGGGCACGGTGGCTCACTCCTGTAATCCCAGCACTTTGGGAGACCGAGGTGGATGGATCACCTGAGATCAGGAGTTCAAGACCAGCCTGGCCAACATGGTGAAACCCCGTCTCTACTAAAAACACAACATTAGCCAGGTGTGATGGCAGGCGCCTGTAATTCCAGCTATTTGGGAGGCTGAGGCAGGAGAATCGCTTGAACCCAGGAGGCAGACAATACAGTGAGCCGAGATTGTGCCACTGCACTTTAGCCTGGGCAAGACAGAGCGAGACTCCGTCTCAGAAAAAAAAAAAAAAAAAAATAGTCAAGTTTATTCACCTACTAGATGATGGAATTAGAAGCCCATCCTAGGCTTCTCACTCAAATTCCAGGCTCTGTTCAATCATACTTGAAGCAAATATCCTATTCCGGAAAGTCTCAATCACTTTCAGGTTCTCACTGACTTAATAAAGCCTAGAAAGGCATTGATCCTAAGACATCTCCTGACTTCAAAGCTGAATCAATACTTGGACTCTAAAAACAGGCTGGAATGTCATTAATGTCACTGAACTATACACTAAAAAAAGTTATGTTTACTACAATTTAAAATATTAATAGTGTAATATACCAAAAATATATACCATTGAATTGTACACTTTAGACAGGTGAATTGTTTAAATCTCAACAAAGCTGTTTGGGGGAAAGAAAAAACAGGTTGGGCTTGATAATCTAAAATCCTGGACCTGAATAAAATGTAAATATAAGTCAGGCTGGAAAACTGGACAGAAGGGAAATCAGAGTTGTAATCAATTCCTCATGTACTCCCTCAGGTCACTGGAATCGTCCTACTCTTCTCAAAATAGCTGGGGACCAAGGAATCATGGATGTCCTTCCACAACTAATGACTGGAGACTGTGCTTGGGAAATGTGTCCATGAACTCCCTGCTCTGAAGCGGTAGTTATTCACATCACTAGTTTTTTGTTAGTTTTACATGTTATTGTGGGAAAAGTTAAAAATATAGAAAAGACAAATGTTTAATTACCCAGCTTCAACCCATGGTCAGGCTTGTTTCATCTATATCCCTACCCATTTCCCCCCACCCCCATTCTGTATTAATTTGAAGCAAATTCCAGACATGGTATCATTTCTTTTTTTTTTTTTTTTTTTTTTTTTTTACGGAGTTTTGCTCTTGTCGCCCAGGCTGGAGTGCAACAGCAGGATCTCAGTTCACTGCAACCTCTGCCTCCTGAGTTCAAGTGATTCTCCTGCCTCAGTCTCCCGAGTAGCTGGGATTACAGGCACCCGCCACCACACCTGGCTAACTTTTTGTATTTTTAGTAGAGAGGGGGTTCCACCATGTTGGTCAGGCTAGTCTCAAGCTCCTAACCTCAGGTGATCCATCCGTCTCGGCCTCCCAAAGCGCTGGGATTACAGGTGTGAGCCACCGCGCCTGGCCCAGATATGGTATCATTTCTTTGGTAAAATCTCAATATGCGCGATGGATAAACAAAACGTGGTGTATACGTACAAGGGAATACTATTCAGTCTTACAAAGAAATTGACACAGCCTTGAGCACATTATACTAAGTGAAAGAAGCCAGTCACAGACAAATATTGAATGATTCCACTTATATTAAGGTATCTAGTCAGACCCACAGAGACAAGAAGTAGAACGGGGGTAGAAGGGGGATGACAAGGACAGGAATGGGGAGTTGTTTAATAGGTAGTTGCAGTTTTGCAAGATGAAGTTCTTTCTATTTTTCATTCTTTTTTTTTCTTTTTTTTGTGAGACGGAGTCTCGCTCTATCACCCAGGCTGGAGTGCAATGGCTTGATCTCGGCTCACTGCAAGCTCCGCCTCCCGGGTTCACGCCATTCTCCTGCCTCAGCTTCCCGAGTAGCTGACTACAGGCACCTGCCACCATGCCTGGCTAATTTTTTTTGTATTTTTAGTAGAGACGGGGTTTCACCGTGTTAGGCACGATGGTCTCGAACTCATGATCTTGTGATCCGCCCGCCTCGGCCTCCCAAAGTGCTGGGATTACAGGCGTGAGTCACTGTGCCCGGCCTATTTTTCATTCTTTTAATTGCAAGATGAAGAGTTCTGAATATTGATTTCACAACAACGTGAATGTACTTAACAGTACTGAATTGTACACTTAGAAATGGTTAAGATGATAAATCATATTAAGATGGTAAATTTTGTGTATTTTACCACAATTAAAATTTTTTGATTTCACAATTCCTCCATTTTATCAACTACCCAGTGTCCAAATTTCCAGTTCTTATAATAAGTATCATACTAGTTTTTTCAATGCGTTTGCTGAATTAGGGTCCTAATAAAATGCACAAGGGGCCATGGGTTACATCTCTTAAGTCTTTTTTAATCTATAGGTTCCCCACCACATCCCCCTCTTCCTTGCTGTTTATTTGAAGAAACAAGGTTGTCTGTCCCGTGGCTTCTCATAGTCTAGATTCTGCTGACAGCATCCCATTGTGGTGTTTAATACCTTATTCTGTCCTCTTATTCTCTGTTAGTTGGGCTTGGCAGCTTTGGGTTAGTTTTCAATTGGGCTCAGGAAGAGGCTAAAGACATCCAATTCCGCGGGAACCCAGCCCTGCGGGACCTGAAAAGGCGAGGCTAAGTCACCAGCCAAGCTGCTTAGAGGCAATCTTAAAATGAAACTGGCTAGGACTACGACAAAGACACCGTCGACACGCCTACTAGGTCAGTCACCTACAAAGCCGGCGAATGAGGAAAAAGGCAAGGCGGGGCTACGCTGGGAAAGCTCTTTGTCCCCTATCCACAAGCACAAAACAGTTGTCACAACTGACGTCACCAGGGGCGGAGCCTTTGGACGGAAGTGACGCTTGCGCAGCCGCGGCGGAGTTGTCATAGAGGCGGGGCTGCAGGCGACTCCAGTTTTCCTCCGACTTCCGGACATCTCCGTGAGAGTCGTGCAGACTGGAGTCAGGCAACCAGTCCTCGCTCCGGTCTCTGGGGATCCGGACCGCGGCGGCGGCCCCGCGGACGGGATGTTCCGGGGCTTGAGCAGTTGGCTGGGCTTGCAGCAGCCGGCGACAGGCGGTGGGCAGCCCAATGCAGACGCTCCACCCGAGCAGCCATCCGAGACGGTGGCTGAGTCCGCGGAGGAGGAGCTGCAGCAAGCGGGAGACCAGGAGCTCCTCCACCAGGCCAAAGACTTCGGCAGTGAGTCTCCCCTGGCTCTGGGACCGGGAAGCGGGGGGGGGCGCGTTCCTCCTCTGGGACGACCCTGGGGCGCGGGCCCGACTGGCCGTGGGATGAGGGGGCCGAGGTGAGAGGCAGGGGAGGAAGATGTGTCTGTCGGTCAGTCCTCTCCGGGTCGGGAGAGATTGGTGATGATCTGAACAAGGCCACAGCTTCGTCTAGCAGTCAGGTCCTGTCCCTGAAGTTCCTGGTGACAAGTCTACAAAGTTTGCAGACATTGGAATCTGGTATGCAGCCAAGCAGTGTGACCCAGCGTCTTCGGGTTTGACAAGGAATCTTTTTTGTTCAATTTGAAAACCTTCACCTTCACCCCCCAGATCGGGATCGTTGGCGAGCTTGAATTGGTTGAAAAAATGTTTTTTTGCCCTTAGGTCAGAATGTGTTGTCTGAAGTAAACTGACAATTACTGAATGCCTGCCCCTGGTCATCTGCTTTTTAGGTACAGTGGGACCTTTTTCCTTGAGGGAGAGAAAATGCCACTGTCTGCTATACGCAAGTTGCAGTACTAGATGTTTTATGAAAGATATCCCGTTTCATCTGTTAAACACCCCCAGTGAGTTAGGGGAACAAGCCCAGAGCTATTGGGCCAAAGTTATACTGATAGTGAGTGGTAGAAATGGAATTTGAGCTTCGATCTGCCTAATTTAAAAGCCCATGCTCTTTCTGAGTTTACAGCCTACAGGGGTTGGGGGACGAGTAATAATAGACGTGAAGTAAACACATGCTGTAGTAATTCTCATTTACGGAGAGACCGTATTGGGCTTCAGTGATCAGAGAAAGCATCTTCGAGGCCAAGTGCGGTGGCTCACGTCTGTAATCCCAGCACTTTGAGAGGCTGAGGTGGGCGGATCATGAGGTCAGCAGTTCGAGACCAGCCTGGCCCACATGGTGTAACCCCGTCTCTACTAAAAATACAGAAAATAGCCTGGCGTGGTGGCGGGCACCGGTAATCCCAGCTACTCAGGAGGCTGAGGCAGGAGAATCGCTTGAACCGGGGAGGTGGAGGTTGCAGTGAGCTGAAATCGCACCACTGCACTCCAGCCTGGGTGACAGAGCAAGACTCCATCTTAAAAAACAAAACAAAACAAAAAAGCATCTTTGAGGAGTTAAGCCCTAAGGCAGCCCAGCACTACAAGTGAGAGAACTGCAACAAAGGTAGATATTAAGTTCAGCAAGCATTTGAAGAATCTACTAAAAGATGAGGGTGTGGGAGGAGAGCATCCTGAGAGTAGATAAACACATATTTGAGTGAGACAGGGCCTAACAGTTTTTCTGGAGACAGGGTCTCACTCTTTTGCTCAGGCTAGAGTGCAGTGGCACGATCTTGGCTCACTGCAACCTCCGCCTCCGGGGTTCAAGTGATCTTCCTACCTTATCCTCTCCAGTAGCTTGGATTACGTGCACCACCACACCCAGCTAATTTTTGTATTTTTAGTAGAGATGGGGTTTCATCACGTTGGGCAGGCTGGGCCCTAACATTTAAAAGTTTACTGTGGGATGAAAGCACAGGGAAAACAGACGTAATCTCAAACCATGATAGTACATAGTCTCAATCCAAGGCCCCCAGAGAGAATAGTCTTGCTCTGTCGCCCAGGCTGGAGTGCAATGGCACGATCTCACTGCAGCCTTGGCTCACTGCAACCTCCACCTCCTGGGTTCAAGCAATTCTCCTTCCTCAGCCTCCTGAGTAGCTGGGACTACAGGCACACGCTGCCACACCTGGCTAATTTTTTTTTTTTTTTTTTTTGTATTTTTAATAGAGTCAGGGTTTCATCATGTTGGTCAGGCTGGTCTCAAAGTCCTGATCTCAAGTGATTCACCCACCTTGACCTCAAAGCGGTGGGATTACAGGCATGAGCCACTGCGCCTGGCCCCTCTGAATATTTTTTAATAACTGCATTTTTCATATGGATGTGTACTTTGGAGCTAATGCTGCCATCTTTCTGCTCACCAGATTCTCTTTTGATATTTACGGAAGCTGAGGTTAGATGGAAGTACCTACAAACACACACACATTGTGAATTTAAAACTTCAGAATAAATGAGAATTCTTTCCTTTCTGAAATTTATGCAATTTTAGAAAGTCGTGAAGGTTCTAGTTCATATACAAACTGTGAGAGACAAGAGAGATGATCAGATATTTTTTACTTCTACACATTGATCCTAAGAAGTATATTGTCTTTAAGAAGACCCATTTATGTTTTGAAAACTGGAATTGGCCGGGCGTGGTGGCTCACACCTGTAATCCCAGCATTTTGGGAGGCCTCACGGGCGGATCACAAGGTCAGGAGATCGAGATCACGGTGAAACCCTGTCTCTACCAAAAATACAAAAAATTAGCCAGGCGCGGTGGCGGGCGCCTGTAGTCCCAGCTACTCAGGAGGCTGAGGCAGGAGAATGGTGTGAACCCGGGAGGCGGAGGTTGCAGTGAGCTGAGATCGCACCACTGCACTCCAGCCTGGGCGACAGAGCGAGACTCCGTCTCAAAAAAAAAAAAAAATCTCCTGGGAGCCCCATTTGTTCTGCATACATTTGTTGAGTGCCTACCTTCAAGACTGGACACTAAATACTTCCTGGTTCCTGGTGACCTATTTATACATTTAGGCAACTCACCAGTTAGTGGTGGGCACCCAGGCCTGCATTCCACTCCCTCACTCAAAACCAAACCTCCTGGTCTCCTGATTCTTGGCCTTCCCTCCTGATAAACTTACAACCTCCTATTGTCACTGTCTCCAAAGGAAGGAACAATTTATAGGAGAACTCACTTTAGAGCTCCTCCCTACCTCCCTCAAGGCCCTATGCCCTTAAGTTGGTTGGTTGGTTTTTGTTTAAGTCAACCAAATTGGAGCTTTGCCTCTGCTCTTTCTAAAAAAAGAATAAATAAATAAAAAGAAAATCTGTACCTCTGAGAATGTTAAATATCTGAATCATTCACACAGTTTACATCAGTGAGAGGATGACCAAAGATGAGCTTTGTGATCTTTGGCTTTTTCTAAACCGTCCCTAAAACTACTCTATGCTTAGGAATGGGGAAAGGGCCACTTCCTCCTCCTCCCCCTCCTCCTCCTCCTCCTCCTCCTCCTCCTCCTCCCCCTCCCTCTATTACTACTTTCATTTCCTTGCTTGGGTTGTTTTTTTGTAGGGAAAGTATATTTCAAGTTCCAGCTGCCCAGCTTGCAAACTAAGAGGACTCCTAAAGTGTACAGAGGTAACTATGTACCTGCTTTGATGCAGAAGTGAAATATCTAATTGAGTTCTGATAACACACCCAGGTTTACAATGCAAACAGTCAATAGCTTGGATCCTAGGGCTTATGAACAATACTTTTTAGAATTGGGGATCTCAATTTGAAGAAGAAACTTAGGGACATTGCAGAAAATCTGAAAGATCTTTTGCAGAAAAGAAGTCGTAGATGTTCCTTATGAGGATAGACCTGAGGCTGTGAGGTAGAAATTACTAGAGAAGTGAGAAGAATTTTCTGATTAGAGATGAGTAATGGTAATTACTAGCTGCCCTTCTAAGTCCTGTGCTCCCCACCCCTGAAAGTGGGGCTACCTGGATAGGAAGGTCCATTCCCACACTAAGATGCTGAAATTCTAAAATTGTATGAAATATAATATCCTTGAAAAATTAGCCAACTACTTTATAAGAATATTAATTTCCTAAGACTTTGCCACTGTGTCCTTATTCTCTTCCTATTCTTGCTGCAGGCCTTAAACTCTACCTTGTGCTGTGTTTACTTTGACAAATTTATGTTTTTTTCTGACCTTTGAAGCTCTTCCTACTTTCCTTTATTCTTACCATTCCTTTCAGTTCTTCAAGCCCTTGTCAACTTGCTCAACTGACCTGAGGCAGTATGGGATTGGAGCATGAGCTTGGGATTTAGAGGCAGATAGCCTGTGTTTGAGTTCCCTACACTACTTACTGTCTTTATTATTATATCATTTGCAAATTGTAGAAAGTCCAGTGATCAGAAGCTTAATGAAAGGACCTTTATTTTTGTGTGGGGGAGTCCCCAAGAACCATCCCCAGGTTTGATGATTGGCTGGGAAGACTTATGGGACTCAGCATATAGTTGTATTCATGGTCGTGATGTATTGCAGTGAAAGAGTACAAGAGTAAAATCAGGAAAGGAAAAAGGCACATGGGTTGGAAGTCCAGGGGTAAGCCAGCACAGTAGAGCCACACAGGATGTGCTTAATTCCTTTAGCAAGAAGTTGTGACAACACATGTGAGATGCTGTCTTCCAGGGAAGCTCATTAGAGACTCAGTGCCCAGGACTTTTATTGGGGACTGGTCACATAGGTACCCTCTGCTTGCCACATATCCAAATTCCAGACCCCCACAAAGAAAGCAGGAGTTCAGCATAAACCACAGTGAGGCATTCTTAGCAGTTTAAGAAATGGTGGGAGCCCTCCTGAAATCTAAGTTCCCGGACACCCAGTCAGTGGCCAACCTTGAAAGCAACCTTTCCAAGGATAGCACTCTCAGGCCTGCCATGTTAATGCTTTTCTGCAGAATCTCCAAGAAGTTTGGGGGTGGGAGGGAGGTCCCAGGGTCGGTTCCATGGCTCAACAATGTGATCAGGAAACCAATCTCTTCGACGCTTCCTGTCCTTCACAGTGAGTTGGTTTCCATCCCCAGGCTCGTCCCTTTAGACTCACAAGACAGCAACTGCAGTAAAAAGGGAGGACGAGGACTCTCCCCATAGCTCCCTTTTTATTAGGAAAGAAAATCTTTCTGGATGCCGCCTTGCAGGTGTCCCTTAAATTTCTTGGGGGTGGAGCTGTCACATGGCCTTTCTAAGCTTCACGGGACTCTCAGAAAGCAAGTATCTGGCAGAGATCCTGACAAAGGCAGTGCCATTACCTTCGTTGGTGTGGACTTGTCAAGATTCATTCTCTGGGGCTGGCCACATGGGCACCCATCAAAATTGGGGTGGTTTTGACAAGGCAGAAGAGATGGGCTACTGGCTGGGCAGTAAGCAAGATCTGCCCCTATCACATAGGACAAGTCGTTTTTTCTCTATGAGCCTCGGCTTCCCTTTTTTTGGACTGGGCAGATTATTCCTTCTCCTTGTCCCAGGAAGGTTATGAGAATAAAATGACATAATTAAAATGAAGGTAAAATAACTACTTTAAATGTTAGCTATCGGCCCCCACCTTCCAGAAGGTCGCTAAGTCGTATTCACATACATTTGAATTTGACTTCCTTTTCTTTGGCGCTGCTTCATTTCAGACCCTCACTTTATGGACTGAAGTGGACATTGTACTCCTGTTACTTCCTGTTAACGCCTATCTTAGTTTCAGTTTTTCCCTAGCCAGTTCATAAAAACTGCCTTTGGCCAGGTGCAGTGGCTTACGGTTGTCATCCTAACACTTTGGGAGGCCAAGGCAGGTGGGTTGCTTGAGCCCAGGAGTTTGAGACCAGCCTGGACAACATAGTGAGACCCCATCTCTATAAAAAATAAAAATCAAAATAAAAACCGTCTTTAATGTGGTGTCAGCTGATCTCTTTGCAAAATTAATAAATCACTTCTTGTCTTTATGGGCTTCTTCCCTGAAAATCTCTTGTCATGCTCTGCATCTCACTCCCAGGCCACTCTAATAACTCTCTGGAGACAGTTCTCCCTCCATGTTACCACATTTGCTTAATGAAGAATCTTGTTCCTCTTTTTGTCTTTGATTCTCTATTTATTTGTTTTGCTTTAGAGATGGACGTTCCTTGAGGGCAAGAACTGTGCTTTCTCAAATAATTCAGTGTGTTCAGTAAACTCTACCCACAGAGTCATTAAAACCTAACTGAGGAATGAAATGATTATGCTAAAATACCAGTTTTTAAATGACAGTTCTCCCTTGGAATAAAAATCGTTGTTTGAATTCAAAATGTTTCTGAGGAAAGGGTGAAAGGAATTTATTTCCAAAAGAACCCTCTTCTTTTGGAACTTTAGATTTGTTTCTCTGACTGCAAAGCATGGTTTTGTTCCTGGACCAAACTGAGGGTCGGGCTGCTATTTCTCGAGGCCCAATAACAAGATGCAGATTAACTGGGAAGGAAGAGAGTTTTTATTTCTGTAACCGGTTACAGGGAGAAGACCTGGAAATTATCACCAGACCAACTCAAAATTACAAAGTTTTCCAGAGCTTATATACCTTCTAAGCTATATGTCTACGTGTTAAGTGTGCATTCACCTAAAGACATAAGTGATTAACTTCTTTTAATCTATAACTAAGGTCTAAATCCTGAAGACCTTCCTCTGGAGCCTCAGTAAATTTACTTAATCTAACTGGGTCCAAGTGCTGAGGTGATTACCCTTATCTTGTCTCCAGCTAAATCATGGAGATTTGGGGAGTTCCTTCAGGCTCCCAATCAAGTTGTTTGTGGACTCCCAGTAAAACTTATTTAATCGTGCTTTAGGGTTCAGGAAAGTCCTAGGCAAAATTCTTGGGCTTTTGTTACATCCCAGCCTTTGTATAGGGCACTGGCTTTTAATATTTAACTGAACCACTCAGCAAGTACTGAAACAGTTGTGATGGAAGCCTATGTTAGTGACACCTGGCCTGCCACAGTCCCTACTGTCAATTTGAGCATGATTTCTATCACACTTGTATATTTATTTATCATGAGAATCGTAGGGAGATGGGGCGTCATAATCTTTCTGGCTACTTCCTACTTAGAGGGGCTCATCATTATGGGGTACCTAATGCAGCACTGAAGTAAAAGAGGATGACTTGTTCCCGGTAGCACTCTCTGTTTCGGAGGCTTAGAGGCAGCACCTGCTGAAACTTAATAGTATGCAACAGCAACACATATAAATAGGTTACTGCTGTTTTCTTCTGAAGTTTAAGTTGTCTAGTCTTCAGTTCACAGGGCTTTTTTTTTTTTTTTTTTTTTTTTTTTGAGGCAGAGTCTCACTCTGTCGACCGGGATGGAGTACTGTGGCCGGATCTCAGCTCACTGCAAGCTCCGCCTCCCGGGTTCACGCCATTCTCCTGCCTCAGCCTCCCCGAGTAGCTGGGACTACAGGCGCCCGCCACCTCGCCCGGCTAGTTTTTGTATTTTTTAGTAGAGACGGGGTTTCACCGTGTTAGCCAGGATGGTCTCGATCTCCTGACCTCGTGATCCGCCCGTCTCCGCCTCCCAAAGTGCTGGGATTACAGGCTTGAGCCACCGCGCCCGGCTCACAGGGCTTTAAGAAAGCACAGCTTAGATTTCAGTGATTTCCAATTAGGAAAAATGGGGGAAAAGGAAAAGGAAAAATTGAAAACATTACTTTGAAGACCTGTAGCCAGAAAAATTAGAATTTAATCCGAACTGTAGAAAATAATAAAAACTGGAAAACATCAGACAAGACTAGAATTTAACAGGTATACAATAGTTTTTGAAACATAATTTTTCTTCCTCCAGTTTCCTATTTTTATTAGAAGACAAATCATGGTAGGACCAATTTGCTTTATTGTACTTGGCCAGTTTATTTGTATAAAGTGCAGCAAGGGGCCGGTCGCAGTGGCTCACGCCTGTAATCCCGGCACTTTGGGAGGCCGAGGCAGGCAGAGCACGAGGTCAGGAGATTGCGACCATCCTGCCTAACATGGTGAAACCCCGTCTCTACTAAAAATACAAAAACTTAGCCAGGCGTAGTGGCAGGCACCTGTAGTCCCAGCTACTCGGGAGGCTGAGGCAGGAGAATGGCGTGAACCCCGGAGGTGGAGCTTGCAGTGAGCCGAGATCGCCCCACTGCACTCCAGCCTGGGCGACAGAGCGAGACTCCGTCTCAAAAATAAATAAATACATAAATAAAGTGCAGCAAGGAAAATTATTTTTTTAAATAAAATTTTTTTATTTAATGTAATTTTTAAAAATTTTTTTTAAAAAAAAGGCTTTGATGAAACTTTGTTCCATAGAAGGAATCTGAGATAAGACTTTTTTTGTTTTTTTTTCTGAGACAGAGTTTTGCTCTTGTTGCCCAGGCTAGAGTGCAATGGCATGATCTCGGCTCACCACAACCTCCGCCTCCTGGGCTCAAGTGATTCTTCTGTCTCAGCCTCCCAAGTAGCTGAGAATACAGGCACACGCCACCATGCGCAGCTAATTTTGTGTTTTTAGTAGAGACAGGGTTTCTCCATGTTGGTCAGGCTGGTCTCGAACTCCTGACCTCAGGTGATCCACCCACCTCAGCCTCCCAAAGTGTTGGGATTACAGAAGTGAGCCACGGTACCCGGCAAGATAAGACCTTTTTAAAGCCAAGCCCAGCCATGGATTTGTACCATCAAATACCTATGATGTGGGTGAATTCCTCTCCTCTTGAGGTTCCAAGATAACTTGGGGTTCCCGGCCTGTCAGAAACTGACATTCTTTACTTACCATAGATCGGAAACCCTGTACAGGGACTATGTACACAAAATATGAGGGCAGTTTTCCAAGGGCTTTCTTGGCTCCGTAAGTCAAGTTTGAGTCATTAAAGGAAAACACACCATTCCAGTCAAAGCCTTGGTAAAATAACCAGTTTTTCCAGTTGTGTCCTGTTACAAATGAAAACAGATTCTTATTGAACTTATGCAAATAACTGTATTTCCATAATTAAGAATACTCACAAATAGTTTCCAAATTCTGGAGAAAATCGGGTAGAGGGAAACAAATATGCTCCCCGTTTTGTTCATCAGAGTATACTAAATTGTTAAAAGCTGTCAGTAGTTCAAAAGAAAAGTTTCCTTGACTCTGAAAACCAAAACAAAGAATTAGCAATATTTTAAGCAAAAAGTCAAAAAATTCACTCCAGTCTGTTATTCAGTTCATGCAGCTAATTCCTGTCTTGCTTGATATTAATGAACATTTTAGCTCTTCAGGAGTCCTGAACATTTTTCCTCTATTCTGATGTCACAGTCTCCAAAATTATCACAAACCTGCATTCAAGAGCACATGTTAGAGCTTTATAGCTGATTGTAGGATCACCTTCTAAAGAGGACCAAAACGGCTGGGCACAGTGGCTCATGCCTGTAATCCCAGCACTTTGGGAGGCCAAGGCAGGTAGAGCACCTGAGGTCAGGAGTTCAAGACCAGCCTGGCCAACATGGTGAAACCCCATCTCTACAAAAATACAAACAAAATTAGGTATGATGGCAGGTGCCTGTAATCCCAGCTACTCAGGAGGCTGAGGCAGGAGAATCACTTAAACCTGGGAGGTGGAGCCAAGGTCATGCCATTGCACCCCAGCCTGGGCAACAGAGTGAGACTCCACCTAAAAAACAAAACTAAATAAAGAGGACCAAAACAAGACAACAGTTGTTTATAGATGGCAAAAAGTTTTAGGGTAGCGATAGTTAAAGACACAATTGAGGCTGGGCACGTTGGCTCATGCCTGTAATCCTAGCACTTTGGGAGGCTGAGGTGTGTGGATTGCCTGAGCTCAGGAGTTCGTGACCACCCCAGGCAACACAGTGAAACCCCGTCTCTACTAAAATTACAAAAATTTAGCCGGGTATGGTGGTGTGCACCTCTAATCCCAGCTACTAGGGAGGCTGAGGCAGGAGAATTGCTTGAACCCGGGAGGCGGAAGTTGCAGTGAGCCAAGATTGCACCACTGCACTTTAGCCTGAGCAACAGAGCGAGCATCTATCTCAAAAAAAAAAAAGACACAATTGACAAGAAAATCTGTTACCTCTGTGACACACAATTATTTAACATAATTATAATTATTACTGATAACATACACTGATAAATCAGAATTATAGGAGTTTCACATGATTTTGGAACACATACCAATAACATATTTATATATATATGGCCCAAGGAAAGCCAAACCCCATTTTATATTTGGCAATGCTTCCTGTATGGTTTTTGGTACTAAATAAGCCAAATTTCACCTTTACGTTAGTGTACTATTAATGTTAAACCCAATTCTTATTAAAACCTCATAGACATATTGACCCAATTTTAATGTTTGACCGTAAGGTAAGATTTTTATAGACCTCTTATAACCCATTATAATTTTCGTTAAAGAGCAGGGTTTTTTTTTTTTTTTTTTTTTTTTGAGACGGAGTCTCGTGACCAGGCTGGAGTGCAGTGGCCGGATCTCAGCTCACTGCAAGCTCCGCCTCCTGGGTTTACGCCATTCTCCTGCCTCAGCCTCCCGAGTAGCTGGGACTACAGGCGCCCACCAAATCGCCTGGCTAGTTTTTTGTATTTTTTAGTAGAGACGGGGTTTCACCGTGTTAGCCAGGATGGTCTCGATCTCCTGACATCATGATCCGCCCGTCTCGGCCTCCCAAAGTGCTGGGATTACAGGCTTGAGCCACCGCGCCCGGCCTAAAGAGCAGGTTAATGCTTTCAGAGAAACCTGTTTTGCTTTTATGTTATTGCTTGTATTGATTTTTTTTTTTTTTTTATTTGAGACGGAGTCTCGCTTTGTCACCCAGGCTGGAGTGCAGTGGTGTGATCTCGACTCACTGCAACCTCTGCCTACCGGGTTCAAGCAAAGCTCCCGTCTCAGCCTCCCAAGTAGCTGGGACTACAGGCATGTGCCACCATGTCCAGCTAATTTTTGTATCTTTAGTAGAGACGGGGTTTCACCATGTTGGCCAGGCTGGTCTTGAACTTCTGACCTGATCTGCCCGCCTCAGCCTCCCAAAGTGCTGGGATTACAGGCGTGAGCCACCACGCCTGGCCTATGTGCTTTTATTTTAATATTCAATTTACAGAAAAACTGGATGATACCCTTTTAACTTTGGCCAGTATGTTTACACACAGAATTTCCTTTACAATCAATCTTCCACAACTTGCTTAAACCTTCATCTTTATTTTATCCAACTTAAAACAATCCTTTAATCTTTTTTTTTTTTTTTTTTTTGAGGCGGAGTCTCGCTCTGTCGCCCGGACTGGGGTGCAGTGGCCGGATCTCAGCTCACTGCAAGCTCTACCTCCCGGGTTTATGCCATTCTCCTGCCTCAGCCTCCGGAGTAGCTGGGACTACAGGCGCCCGCCACCTCGCCCGGCTAGTTTTTGTATTTTTAGTAGAGACGGGGTTTCACCGTGTTAGCCAGGATGGTCTCGATCTCCTGACCTCATGATCCGCCCATCTCGGCCTCCCAAAGTGCTGGGATTACAGGCTTGAGCCACCGCGCCCGGCCCTTTAACCTTTTAATCTAGGCAAAAATCCACATTTTCATGCCTCCTTATAATCTTTTTACCAAAAGCATATTTTACTTCCCTTGTAAATATGCTTTTTACCAAAAAAAATATATATATGCTTTTTACCAAAAGCATATTTTACTTTTCCATGTAAAACTGTTTCTTCAGGCCAGGCACAGTGGCTCACACCTGTAATCCCAGCACTTTGGGAGGCCAAGGTGGGCAGATCACAAGGTCAGGAGTTCAAGACCACCCTGGCCAACATGGTAAAACCCCGTCTCTACTAAAAATACAAAAATTAACTGGGCGTGGTGGCGGGCACCTATAATCCCAGTTACTCGGGAGGCTGAGGCAGGAGAATTGCTTGAAACCAGAAGGCAGAGGTTGCCGTGAGCCAAGATCACACCATTGCACTCCAGCCTGGGTGAAAGAGCGAAACTCCATCTCAAAAAAAGAAAAAAAAACAAAAGCAAACAAACAAACAAACCTATTTCTTCAGTAGTCTTAAATGCATGTTACACTGTTAACTCTTAGCAACCTTTACTTTTGGTGAAAACCTTGGTAAGTTTGGGATTTTATGTACTAGGTGTGGAGCCTAAGACCTAGACAGAAGTGCAGATAAGGTCTGACTTATTCCAGCATCTAACTCCATGTGTCCCAGGCCTTACCTAGCTGTAAAGCAGGCAAGTTGTACAGCTAGGAGTCATAATGGCATTTTATAAAGCATTTAGGAGACCTAATCACCTTTAAATTATACGATATTTGTTGCATAAATTCCCTTTCATAAATTCTTTCATGACTTACACAGACAAGCTATGACATGCCTTGACTTTCTGACTTATCCTAAACATCCCTCTTTTTTAACATCCAGTTACTTTAGTACAAGAATTTGCCATACAGATCCTTTCTTATATAAAATCTCTTTTCTTTAATACCTTTTTGCATAGCTAGGGGGCATGGCTGATTTCACATGTCTCCAGGCCTTATCTAGGATCTAATGCTCCACAATAAATCGAACAATGTTTAAGTCGAAGAAGCAGTTTATGACGCAAAGCATTTAGCAAACCTAGTATTTGACCTACATAATTTAGACCAAATGTTTACATTTTGAAGATATTTTACCAGTAATCTTTTAAATTCTCTTTATTTTTATTACTTTCTTTGTCTCTCTTATTTCCTTGTTTCTTTTACCATGTTTTTTATATAACCTTTAAATAAGCTTTGAGTTAGACAAAAATTAGTTACCCTTTAAAAAGGACACAATGTTTAGAAAGAATGTTTTCCTACAATCTATTTTTATTGGAAAATACCAAATAATGAAATATTTGTTGTTTAATTTAACTTTAGATTCAAAATTATGACATTTGTTTAGAAGTATTTATCCCATTACATTTATCTATTTATTTATTTTAATCATTTACCTAGATTATTTATAAAAACTGTGGTAGTCATCATTGAAAGTTATGAGACCACCATTGCAAAATTACAACTGACACAGTGAAAGTGATCTGCTGTAACTGACTCCATCTTGCTTCTAACCTCTAAGCTATTCTTGTTCATTAACTTAGTTTATAGTTTAGCTTTGAAACAAAGATGATAACCGTCCTTTCCCAAAACAAACTTCCTTTATGTCTGTGAACTAGACTGCCTAAGGCCACAAGATCAGAAGTTAGGGTATTTTACTAAATAATTCAAGATGTAGCTATCTTCATTAAACCAATATCAATGTTTTATTTATTAAAAATTACACAAGCAGCCAGGCATGGTGACTCACACCTGTAATCCTAGCACTCTGGGAGGCTGAGGTGAGCAGAACATCTGAGGTCAGGAGTTCAAGACTAGCCTGGCCAACATGGTGAAACCCTGTGTCCACCAAAAATATAAAAATTAGCTGGGCATGGTGGCGGACACCTGTAATCCCAGCTACTCAGGAAGCGGAGGTTTCAGTGAGCTGAGATTGTGCCATTGCACTCCAGCCTGGGTGACAAGAGCGAAACTCCGTGTCAAAAAAATAAGAAAGAAAAAGAAATTACACAAGCAAAGATCACTCTGTTTTGGACTGAGTTATCATTTTGTAGCCTCTATGCCAAATTTTGACACATTATAGTATTTGGCAAAGATAAGTATGAAATTGCTTGATCAACAAATGCAAACAAAAACATATGCTGGCAACTCTGAAGACATTTCTAGTATTACTTTACCAATAATTGATTTGCTTTAATGCTACCCCCAGAGCAAATGCCAGAGAAAAGGCAAGTAGGCAAGGCAAAAAAAACTTTATTTACAAGCCAATGTGAAGGAGGGAGCGAGGTTCACCGGTCTCTGGCAGTGGAGGCCAACGAAGTCGCTCCGGGGTTCTCGGAGGAGGTTCCTAGGTCCCGCGTAGGAGGAGGGGCTGAGGAAGTTCGCTCTGGCGTTCTCAGGCGAGGTTCCTGGGTCCCGCACACAAGGAGGGGCCGAGGAAGTTCGCGCCGGAGTTCTCGGGCAAGGTTCCTGGGTCCCGAGGACAAAGAGGGGCCGAGGAAGTTCGCGCCAGCGTTCTCGGGCAAGGTTCCTGGGTCCCGAGCACAAGGAGGGGCCGAGGAAGTTCGCACTGCTCGCCTGCCGGGAGCGGCTTTTATGTCCTGGGCCCGGAAGTGGGGGGGCAGTGGGCGGGACATAGGCGGGGCGGTAGGCGTGGCTAGGCGGGTTCCGGTTCTTCTCCGTCGGAGGTCGGGTTGCGCCTGCGCAGTGGACCCGTGTCTTTCCCGGGCCTGGGAAAGTTGACTGTGAGGAACCCGGAACTGCGCCATCTTGCCTCCGTTTGTCCAAACAATGTTTAAAGCTAGCTTATTTATTGAAGATTTTACTTAAGTCACATAAACTTGAAAAAGCATTTGACTAGTCTTTCCTTTTTTCTGTTAAAGTATTTAAACACTTATTTTTCTGTGAGCCAACTAATTAGAACTCTTTCATATATTTTCAGTAGTGAAATCATTTAGGCATGCTTTAAGGTTCAGGAAAGGCCTAGGCAAAACTCTTGGTGAGCTTTTGTTACATTCCAGCATTTGTATAAGGTCACTGGCTTTTAATATTTAACTGAACCACTCAGTCAGTACTGAAACAGTTGTGATGAAGGCCTGCGTTAGTGAGACCTGGCCCACAACAGTTTTATAAACTAGTGTGGCTGTCTACCCATTTTATCATACCACTCTGTACAAGTAGAGTAGTCATAACTAAAGAGAAATGAGTGATTTCACTCAAGCTCATCATTTGTTCTATCATTCCCCATTCATCCATTCAACAAGTACGTACTGGTCACTGGTTATCCACTGGGGATACAGTGGGGAATCAGACAGCCTGGGTCCCTGCACTCATGGGGCTCAGCATGGGCTTTCAGTCTGGCTGAGAAGACATTCACCAAGTAATCGGTAGAGTGTTTTGAAGATTGTTGATCAGGCAACAGTCTTCAAAACACGGGATATATGGAGGGAACACATCTCAGGACATCCATCCTCGTCAAGGGAATATTTCCTAAGGAGAAGTGATATTTAAGTAGAGACCCACAGCATATGGAGAGTTAGCCAGATAAAGAGAGGGCAGACAAAAACGTTTCAAACCAAGGAGGCCTCCTTGGAGGTAGTAAAGAATTTCCATGTGACCATATGACTATAGACTAGGAAGAAGGAGAAAGATGAGAACTAGAGCAGAGATAAGTAGCAAGTAGCTTCCTGTGGTATGTCCTAGGGGTGTTTTGTTGGGGTTGACAGATAAATACTACCAGACAACAGTGGGAGGAAGTAGACTGTTAAATGGGAAGCTGGTGGAAGGGTCATTCAGATGGAGTGATAATATTACTGGCTCCCAGGCACACCTATACAGTCTGCTGGTTTCCTGGAAGTAATACCACCCACACACCCACAGAATGAGGATGGAATCTGGTGTGCACAGCTCCCTTTGCCATTCTTATGGGACCTTCTCCACCTGCCTGCCCCTTCAACAGGTGTAAGTAAGAGAGACAAGACTGCCCTAATGTACCAGCTATTTCTCATGAGAGGAGGACGTCAGTTGCCTGGGGGTATCCCCCAGCAGGTGTAGCTTCAAGACCTGCTTCAAGTCTCTTTCGGCAGCCTGGATTCTGTAGGATGTGGACTTTGAAATGATATATGTCTACAAATGAACCCTGATAGTACAATAGAACCTTGACACATATGTCTTTTCAGGTCTTCCAGAAAGCTAATTCTGTGGTTTTGTTTTGTAAAAACTGGAAGTTTTATGGGTTCCACTTTTAATCTTGTTCTACATATTTGCTCATTATTAGTAAGAATGATTTCTATTCCAGGCTCGGTGGCTCACACCTGTAATCCCAGCACTTTGGGAGGCCAAAGCAGGCGGATCACCTGAGGTCAGGAGTTTGAGACCAGCCTGGCCAACATGGTGAAACCCCATCTCTGCTAAAAATACAAAAATTAGCCTTGTGTGGTGGCGGGGCCTGTAATCCCAGCTACCCGCTTCCACTTAAACCTGGGAGGTGGAGGTTGCAATGAACTGAGATCTGAGATCACGCCACTGCACTCCAGCCTGGGTGACAGAGTGAGACTTCATCTCAAAAAAAAAAAAATTTCTGTTTCTACTAGGGCTTAGCAATAGTTCTATTTATTATTTAAAATTCCCGGCCGGGCGCGGTGGCTCAAGCCTGTAATCCCAGCACTTTGGGAGGCCGAGACAGGCGGATCACGAGGTCAGGAGATCGAGACCATCCTGGCTAATACGGTGAAACCCTGTCTCTACTTAAAAATACAAAAACTTAGCCGGGCGACCAGGCGGGCGCCTGTAGTCCCAGCTACTCGGGAGGCTGAGGCAGGAGAATGGCGTAAACCCGGGAGGCGGAGCTTGTAGTGAGCTGAGATCCGGCCACTGCACTCCAGCCTGGGTGGCAGAGCAAGACTCTGTCTCAAAAAACAAAAAACTAGCCGGGCGAGGTGGCGGGCGCCTGTAGTCCCAGCTACTCAGGAGGCTGAGGCAGGAGAATGGCGTAAACCCAGGAGGCGGAGCTTGCAGTGAGCTGAGATCCGGCCACTGCACTCCCGCCTGGGCGACAGAGCAAGACTCCGTCTCAAAAAAAATAAATAAATA